>NC_064765.1:17589131-17906631 GCF_011397635.1 Epinephelus fuscoguttatus | reverse complement strand
ACAGCACTAGCCGCATGTTTAAACACTTAGAATGAGCTGTGTTTATGTTTCCGTACAAGCCTCCTCTGCTGGTTCTGAGAGTAGTTAGGGTGTTCTCTACATAGGAAAGACAGAAGCAGCATGGTTAATGAAACGGGTGACGCTGACAAAAGGGAACGCAGTTGATGCCTGGTCTCGTACCAAAAGGGGACACTGGTGTCTTCCAACCATGAGCACCATATTCATCTAACCCTAACCTACAGCTTTAGTTGCCTAAAGCAGAAAACACTGGACTCATAGCACTGGCATCACATTACCATATCACATGTTACTTAAATAAATATATATTAAATATATCAAAACTTAGAGCATTTATATCTCAAACAGACTCAGACTCACAGTCGGATGGCTCCAGATCATGTACTCAAAAATTTGAACATTTTACTCCACTACTGAAATAACTTAATCGGCTCCTAGAACAATACAGAATCACCTTCAAAATCCTAGTCTTTAATGCACACTATAGTTTCAAGTCTGTACATTTCTGACTTGCTCATTGATTATAACCTGAGGTTTTCTAGTTATACTCAGATCCAGCTCTAGTGGGGGTGCCTTCAGTTATTTTGGTCTTGCTGTCTGCTGACTTGAGGTCCAGCTAGGACTGGGTGATATGACCTATACATAGTATCACAATATTTTCAGGCTATATTGCGATACACAATACATATCTCTATATTTTGAAATCTCCTGTAAAATACTGTAGATTACTAAAACGCTAAATTGCTAAATAAGGACTGTTACAGTTAAGTTAAATAAAGTACTGTTATGACTAGAATTACCACCTTGCGGTTGCAGTTACAGTTTACATCCATGTCCGTCCAGAGTCATACGTAGGCATGACAGTTGACAGTGCTTCAAATAGGCTATGGATGTTGCTGCGAAGTTACAATCTCTAAAACATTTGTTTCTAACTTGTGGGTCACGGTGCAGAAATGGGTTGCAATTCCATTCTGAATGGCAGAATTTGATTTTAACATGTGTCCAGTTTGTAAAAAAAAAACTTTTTTTAAGTACGGTCAATTTCCGGTACAAAGCTTTTACTTTGAAGTACTGTTTCCTGCTGTTGAGTGAGTAACTAGCGGACAGATACTTGATATAGACAGCAAACTAGCTCAACAACATCGCAAAATGCAAGTATGACACCGAATGTATTAAACTGTGTGGACCTCAAACTAATGACTAAGGAGAAATCTGGACCTCGTGGCCAAACCTGTTGGAAACCATAGTACTAAAACATAAGCTAAAACAATTAGCTTGTGAATTCTGGAGTTATGGCTAAAAACATGTTATATGAGGTCACAGTGACCATGACCTTTGAGCAATGAAATATAATCAGTTCATCCTTGAGTCCATTTTTGCCAAAGCTGTTTTGGAAGACATTCAGTATGTTTACATGCTATGGTTACAGCTTGACTAGGCCATTTAATATAACTGCTGTCCTTGTCCCACTGTACAAGCACAGGAGAGGAACCGATTTATTGACCGAAGTATGTCCGACTTAGCTGCGATAGGTGGCGGTATGCCCTCTTTCAAGTTGTTAGTATTGGACCTTTTTGCGGTTGACCTACTATGTCACAGACCAAACAGTCCACAAACAATTTAGCTACGGTTAGCTAGCAGCAAACTGGTACCATGGTGGACAACCATGTAGATTTTGCCATGTTGTTACAGGCTTCTTCTTCTTCTGTTACACATTTAATGCTTTCGACTTCTGGGTCAAAGCCTGGGCCAAACACTGTGGAGCACGCACCAAGTGCATCAGCCAGTTTGGGTACGACTGACTGTATGCATGCATGCAGGAGTAACTGGACTCCCAATTGTGTTATCTGGGTGTGTTAGTACGACTTTGAGAAATTCAATTTAGTACGATTTCAGTTGGAGTAAGATGTTTACATGAGTGACAACCTCAGCAACCTTTTTTGTCCAGTAGAAAAAGGACTGTTGGATTTAACCTGATACAACACTGTCAAGCTAAAGTACAAATGGTTCCAACATCTGCTCTTTATTCTGTATTGCAAACACACTGCAAAATGGACTGTACTGCGAATTAGTCGAGATAAATTATGCTGATTGGTAATAACATCTCCTTCTATCCATCTCTCAGCTGTCTGTTTTGTCTGTCCTCCCGAGACAAATTTGACTGCACCTCAACCTCTCCCATATCTGTCTGTCAGACCATCCAGCTAGCTATCTGCCTGTCCTTCCATCCTTCCCTGGCTCTGCTGACAGTTCCATCATCCCCTTCTTTCTGTCCGTCCGTCTATCTGTCCAGCCCTAGCTGTGTTGACAGCTCCTCGGTCTCATGCCGTCGCAGTGTTCTGCTCCGTCATGGCCACTGGAGCGACGCCTGCACTCTCTCAGCCGATGGACAGGCAACCATTCTCTCTCACACACACTTTCTTCCCTCAAATTTTCTTTCCCCTCAAAAAGTTTATTTTACCCATTTCCTCACTTGCTGCAGCTCTCAATCTCTCTCTCTCTTTCTGTCATCTGTCTCCATCTCAGCCTCCATAGCTGACCATCTTGTTGCTGGGAAGCTGACAGAAAGGGAGACTGGGAGAGGCAGACAGATAGGAAACATACAATCCCTTGAAGGGCTCTGCTCAGAAAGTCTGCCAGCCAAGCCCAAAGCATCTTTCCCCTCCTCTCCATGTCCCCCATGCTGCGCCTGCACCTAGACTCCATGCCTGCCTGTAATGATGCGCCCTCGAAATGGAGGAGCCCAAAACTAACAGCTCACGACTCCCAAAACACATGAGAGGCACACAGACTAAGACAGAGCTAGACGTCTTCATTTGAATTATATATCAACGCCCTACATGAATCTGTTTGAATCTCACAATGAGGAAAACGGAAAGAAACTAATTCGGACTTAGACACGCAGCCAAACATTATCGGGGGCTTTGATGACAAATACACAGAATTCAAGCTTGTATCTCCGACATCATGTTCGCCGAGTCGCAGTCGCAGGAAAAGAAGCCCATTTATGGCGCTTCATACACAGTAACCTCTGTTGGCAAAAACGCTGCAGTACAGCACAGTACAGAGCCCAATCCTTACAAGTAGGTCATGGGGGGGTGGGGACGGGGGGTGCAGCCCATCTGGAGCAGTGCATTCTGAGTAGTTGACTGCAGATGAAGGGAAGGCAGCGAGAGGATGAGAGCGCTGTACTTAAAAACACCCTTTCCGACTCTGTATCTTTTTCTTTTTCCCCTTTGCATTTTTTGGTCTCTTGAACCCTGACTGATTTCACAGAGAAATGTCCTGCCAGGCCACTCCACCTCCTCCCAGGGAGGGAACACGATCAGGTAACATATATCAAAGAGTAGAGGGCATGCGTATGTGAAAATGTGCACAAGGTGCCGAGTGTATTACCTGTGCAGACCTCCTCATAAGTGGGGTTAGGTGTGAAGCCGGCGGCATAGCCAACCTGTGTGGAGAAGACTCCTGGAAGCCTCCAGAAAAATTTCTCAGCTCCCCAGAAGCAGCCCATACCTGGACGTAAAGACAGCATGTAAACACACACACACACACACACACACACAATATCACTGCTTCTGTGCGACCATACCATCCACATATTTTATCAAAAAACGTGTCAGTAACTACAAACTGGTAACAGAGGATTCCATATTGGGCTCACTCTGATTACAAAAATGTGTGATTGTGCAGTCTCACCAAACATGATGGTCTCCATGCCTTCTGGAAAAGGCTCCACAGTGGGATTCCCATTAACTGCGTGCTTGTCTATAAAGGGAAACAGTGTGTAAATGTGAAATCAAATCATAACACTGTGTTTCAACAGTACAAATTACAGTGTGTGTGTAAAGAGGCCCATTAGCGGCCCCAACTAGGCCTCCTAGGTCTGCACTTCGTTATAGGCTGACCCAGGCCAGCGGATCAGAGCCGGAGGCTTCTGTGCTGGAAGACATTTAAGAGATTACACGGCTTTGACCGCCATTCTATCCCCGCTGTCCTCTCCTCAATACCCACAATTAAACACTATCACACAGTTATTTCCTGATCTCTCTCTAACTCCACTATATGTCTTTGAATGTGACTGTATTAAGTGGCTTGGCACCACTGGGTGTCCACAAAGCGAACCAATGACGACACATGAGGGGCACACGAATGCATAACCTCACAAGCAGGGGAGGGCTTCACAAGTAGACCCGATGCCAGCCTAATCTTCACTTTGTTAAAAATACCCGATAAGTAAAACAAACTGGAGTGCTGAGAGGTGGCAGGGGGGTGGCACTCTACTGCCAACTGTGCTGCATGGAATTAGAGCACTAAAAAGGAAGTGTGTGTCTGTGTGTGTGTGTGTGTGTGTGTGTGTAGTCCACAGATGTGTGAGGAGGATTAGGGTTTAAGAAGACTGAGGTGACTTAGCGTGCAAATCTCCACTAAGCAAGGCTGGTTTGTACTGCAACCACTAATATTAGTCTACAGATAAACAGGCCACAGGGTACACTAAGAGCTTAGGCACATACCAATAATGGATACTTGCTCTGAGTTCAATGTGTGATTGCTCTCTGGCCACTCAGAGATGCGATGTGTGACACTGACCTGAATACAAGCAATTTCTAATCTGACAGAGCCGTAATAGTTCATTTCATAGATAGGCCCGGGATGATCTCTAGCTGTTACAGGACAGGTTACAGCCCATTTACCTTCAGGTTTATTCCACATTGAGGGATGACTGTAAAACCAGATTGTACAGAAGCATTGGAAAGAAACAGTGTCTGGACCTTAAAGGGTAACTTTGGTCATTTCCAACCTGGACCCAATATTCCCATGGTTTTGTGTCTAAGTCACAACATTTTTTTTAAACTGGTCCAATATTGAGCAAACTGGTGCAGACAGCAAATCAAGACAGCTTTTCTGAGTATTATTTTGGTTCTGTCGACATTGAATAAAGTGTATTTGATGATAAAATGACTGTTTATTTAAATGGAGTCTGGTATGATGTGGGCGCGGATGCTTCCAGTAGTAGTAGTAGTTCTACTAAATTTGTGCTAACTTTAGGCTCTTATGTCTATTTTGCATGTCTTGGTGGTGCTTTTTGTGGTTGGCTTTGGATGGTGGTGACTTGTGGCTGCAAGTCAGGAAATCAGCTCACTAGCCTGTAAACTCTCCTCCTGCTGACCTCTAGCTAGTTGCTCCCTAGACCAGGCAAGGTTCTGAAATGTAAACATCAGAAAACATAAAAGAAACGATAGGGAAGATGGCACCAGCTTAACCAGCATCCTGTTAGCCACTGTACCAGTGTTGCAAAATAAACTGGATGACCTCCGTGCCGCATCAGGGGGCTGCTGCTCTCCCTGCCTTAGGCTTTCCATGTGGGCGAAGGGAAGGGTAGGGAGGTTTACTCGCTCTGCCTCAGGCTTTCCTCGTTTGCACGTGGAAGGGCAGAGAGGTGCCTTGAGTCTTTCAACATAGGTGCTGGGAAGAGGGTTTCTGTGTTGGCCTAGGAAAGGCAGAGAGGCCCCAGAACAGAGCCATACTGCCAAATATAATACTGCAAATGGAAATAAAGTTTTCTTTAAAGGTTGACGTCTGTAGGGATCCTTTCCATAATGTTTTCTGACAATTGTCAGAGGAGAGAAAACAAGCACTTTCAGTCAATTTAAACTGACGGTGCACAAATGCCCTGAGAGGTTACACTGCAGCCTTTTGTGCCACTGCCAGCTGCAGTCAAAACTGGACCAATTTTAAAAATCGTTGCTCCCATTTGTCACTTAAATGCCAAAATACAGGAAAATAGGGTCAAGCCCAGAAAATACTGAAGTCACCCTTTAAAGATTAACACGTGTTTTGAAGAATACAGGAAGTAAAAGAAGCACCACAGCACTTGAGCTGATAACATCTGTGTTGGTGTGCCACCTTAAGGGCACTTTTTGATATTAGACAAAATTGTTTGGTTTCTCTGTTCAGTAACAGATTGCAGAAGCATAAAGGACTCCGAAAATGTCACAGAGGCCTGGGCTGCCTTCAGGCTGTCCCTTCCTGCCCTCCTGTTGTGCGACAGTTCTGTCTTTTAGCAGCAGGTTGTTTGGCGCTGCCAGGTCATGTTCACGGGCACAGGCAACTGCAATCAAAGTGTATCTGTGTCAGTGACTGTGCTGGCTAAATATTCTCAGTCCACAGGGGTAACTTAAGGTCGTGGGAGCACAGAAGAAATCTTCATCCTTTCTCCTGCGAATCTGTTTAGTCTCCATCCTCTGCTCACACTCGCCTCTTGTCCTGCATTTTCTGGCCACGGAGATAAAAAGTAGTGAAGTTGCCAAATGACGGAGAGAGAAAATGTGAGAGTGAGAGAGAGACAAGTGTGCGATAGAGGAGGAGGAGTGGGAGGAGGAGAGATCAGCCTGCCAAAACAATAAAAGGAGTAAATAGCCAGTGAGAAGCAACAGATGAGGGTAGCAGAGAGGCAGTGAAGGATTCTTTTGGCTTTCAGACCACCATGCCTTTGGGCGCTATATAAAAAGACCAAGCACTCCGTCCAAGAGAGAACACAGAAAAAACAAACAAGCAAACAAATAAACAAACAAAAAAAAACAGAGGTAAAAATGAAGACAGCCAAGAACACGCCGACACAGCACTGTCCAGAGAAGCCAACTCCGAGCCAACTCCCCCCAACCCCCTCCCTTGCCCTCTCGTCTCTCCATCTTCACTTCACACTCTCATCCTCACACCACCTTCCCAGCATCCCTCACTTTCCTCTCACACGTGCGCAGCCTCCTGCACGCACGCAGGCACGCAATCAGCCGCACAATCGCTCGCGCACCGAACTCTGTTGTGGGTATTTCTCCCATGGAGCAGCTGGCAGAGGTCCAGGTGGTGCCAGGCTGGCTCCTTTCACTGTGCCTAGCCCAGCATTCCCCCCTGCCAGCCCAGCGCCCACACCCCATTCTGCCAGAATTACCCCACCTAACACAGAGAAAGAACTGGCTGAATACCCTCACTACGCTGCCTCACTACGCCAGCAAAAGAAAGAACAGAGAATGACAAAAAACAAGCAGGGAGGGTGACTGACTGAGTTTACAAAAGAAGAAAACAGGCTGAATATGGGGGAAGGACTCATGAAAAGGATTTTTTTTCCCAACTTGAATGAGATATGGGCGTAATTTCTTTTGTGCGCCTTTGTTTTCGAGGATATCTGGAAAGCGCAGTGCAGGCTATGCAGTACAGCGGGACTGAAACGGAATACTTTGGTCACCTTTTGTTGCTTTTAGGATGGTGTTGTAGGCGGCTGGACCAGAACCAAAACATCGGACCCTGCCGCCCTGCTTGTATTATGGTTACCATCAGTCGAGGGCACAACAATCTATCTGTTGCTTAGCGGATAATAACGTCCAGTTTGACTTGTTTCGGATGGTATTTAGTCTTTGTTACCCTTCGATTCTACCCGTGGGTCCTGTGTTTCTCACCCGTAAAACTGAAGTCCAAGCGCTGCTGCCCCCTCATGCAGAGACACGGGAGAGGTACTATCCCTGGATGCCAAAACTGGTGACGGAAAGGTCGATTTCCAGGCTGCTCTGTTTATTTCCTTCCAAAAAAAATCCATTCTCTCTCTTTCCCTCTCTCCCTCTCTCTCTTCCAGTTCCCTCCCTCTCGCCATTCCTCTTTCTAGCTTCACACAGGTTGGCAGAGAGTCAGGCACGAGTCGTCGGAGGAGGCTGAAGCTTTATACTGGTGCCAACTACCCTCTGCTGTATGGGAGGATGGGTAGGGGCGAGAAAGAGTGGGGCAAAGGAGGGGAGGGGAGGAAAGAGGCGAGGCTGGTGGGAGGTGGTCGATTTTTAAAAAACAGCGAGAGGTAAGTAAAAGAGATGATGCTGCTGCTGCCGTGGCCTTAAAAACAATCAAGCCAACTCCACTCAACACATGCATTTAAAGCCGCCTCTATTCAGGGTGGGGAAACTGTCTAGACTCTGAAGAGTACAACTTTGAAGCCATCCATGCATTCTATACATACTGTAGCCTAGCAACGGAAACAGTTGCTATGGAGAGGACTACCTACTATAGCAGTGGCTCCATTATCCCCTTCCAGCAAGATGGAGGCACATCCTGTTGGGGCCTACATTAATATCTCTTACTCAAACACAGATCTCACGAGGATAGAGGGGGATGATATCCACCTGGTGTGCACAAATTAATAAATGCATCCTGTTTTTAACCTACTTAGTAAAGGGAAATTACACCAAAAAATCCCTTAACTCTCTGTTCTGCGGATAAACCAGAGCAAATCTAATTTTCTATATTGCTTATACTCTTCAGTGTCACAGGGGGCTGAAGTCGATCCCAGCATGCACGGGCAAAGATGCAGGATACATTATTCAATTCACCTACCTGACTATGGTGAAGAAAACTCACACGCACATAGGAAGATCATATGAACTTCACATTTCAGGTCGGGCCAGAACACAGAACGTTCTTGCGCTGAGGCGACAGTCCTAATCAGTAAGCCACAGTGCTGCCCATGAGCAAATCTCGCACATTTATTTATCTACCGTTTGCATTCTTAATTTGCATGCTTCCCCATTTACTTCCAGCTTTTTCTTCCCCCTTTGAACTTATTACAAAAGCCAGAAAAGCAAGGGCATCTGGAGACAGCAGAGATGGGAAAACAACTGAGCAATAATGCCAGAAATATATCTTCGCCATGAACCTGCTTTGAAGAGTTATAGCGAAGCATGTAACAGAGATTGATTTTGGTCAGCTGACCTCCCCCCATCCTGTTTGGAAGAAATATTGGCAGTCTATCCTGCACTGACTCAAAATAATAGCTACTGTGCCCCTACCATGTAGCAATCTGCCACTGGATCATTCTCGCCAAGGTCACAGAGTACATTATACAGAGTGGAGTGAAGGAGGGAACACAGGACGCCGGGACGTCTGAACAAGGAGCTTCTTTAAGGAGGCTGGAGGAGGAGAAGCAACTTTTTAAAAATAAGTGATCTTCAGAGAGAGGACAAATGTGTGCAATCACACACACAAGGCTGGGACTGCACAGGGCATATGTGGAGACAGTCCTTGCAATCCCTAAATTACTCATGCTTACTGGCCCACACAGACAAACACAGAAGTGTGCTATTCCAACACACACACACACACACACACACACACACACACAAGAACAACCCCGTCCCCACCTAAGCTGCCCCCCACGGTGAAAGGGGAGGAACAGATTTCTGCCATGCGGTGTCTCCGAGCTGCTCCGACAGACGGAGCAGGAACTTACGACGGGGCGGAGCCTTCATGCGCATAATGCCCAGATGGGCCCCTGGACGCTGCGGCACCACTTCCTCCTATGCACTCACACCCAGCTCCCACAATGCACTATGCGGACGCCTCAGACTGAGTAGGTGAAGACAGGGGCCAGGTTCAAATCGCACCATGTTTCGCTTTTATCGCATACTCCTACGAGCCCTCCTGTCCCAAAAGAGGACGATGAAAAGCTGAATGAAAAGACAGAAGCAGAGATGGCTCGGTTCTAGACTGCAAAGATGGATGAAGTTATAAATAGGTTGCAAAAGAAGGTGTACATGTTCACATGTAAAGAAACCAGGAAAAAGACGGTTTTAAAACAGTGGAAACACATTTCCTGTGAGCACCAGTGTATCTCTGACAGTGCTGAGAACTTGAATCCATGCAGATTTGTTTTGATTTCATTGCCATCTATACATAAAACAATCCTTCCATATCAACATACTTTTGTTGCCACCTCAGATTTTGTAGTTGGCTAAAAGATTTCATTACTGTGACATCACAAAACATGTATGCACTGCTTAATCCAAAATCTGGTTTCACCTTTTTTTCATATATAAAGACAGGAGCACAAAGAATATATTAACTGCAAAGTATTTTTGTAATAACAGGCATAAAGTGGTTTGCAAAAGTATTAGGTGTGAGGATCAAACAGCATTTTAAGGAAGCTAGGGATAAAAAATAGACCTGCACAGTTTAAGAAGAGGCTACAGAAAAATATCCAAGTTTTGGGATCAATAGTGAGGAAATGGAAGCTGCATCATGCCATCCAGGCAAGGATATCCCTTGAAACTGAGCGTCCAAGCAAGAACGAGACTTGTGAAGGATGCTAGCCACCAACAATTCCACAATTGCTCCAGAGGTCAAAGTGGAGTGAAAATGCACCAGCCAACCATAAAACTAGCCAGTATGGATGGGAGGCTAGAGAAACCATTGCTCAAAAGAAACCACATCAAAGCATGGTGAAGCTTGCCAGAAAGCATGCCAGTGACCCAGCTTAGATATGGGACAAGATTTTGCGGTCAGATGACATCACAATAGAGGTTTTGGGGCAAAATTCAAAGCGCTACAGTGTGTGTGGGGCAAACCTAACACCGCTTATGTCTAAACAAACACCATACCCACATTAAGGTAAGGTGATGTCAACATCAGGCTGTGGACACTTTCCACAGCAGGGGCTGGTCATCTTGTTAGAACTAAAGGAGGAATGGATGGAGCAAAATAAATGTACCTCAAATGAACCGGCTTAAGAGTGCCAAAAAGTTGGCTCAAGGCCACAGAAACACAGGACTGTTCTCCACTGGCCGAGCCAAAATCCAGATCTCAATCAAGGAAAAATTTCTCATGTCAAGGACTCCCTGTTAAAAACCACACACACAAATTTGAATAAGGTTTTGACCATGGACCCCGTAAATAATGAACATTAAGTTTTGCCCCTTTTGTTGTGTGTCTTTTCTGCAGAAAGGAAAGCCACGTCCAGCTCTAACTCAGTTTATACCTAATACACAATTTGCTAAAGAAAGCAGGGGTAGTCACCTTCAACCCACGATACCATAGGGGAGAGCAGGGCACAACCTAACACATTTTAGTTTTGGCTTGACGTCATTAAAACTGTTTGTGATTATTATTTTTTGTTTTGTTTTATTCTAACATGCACATCTCCGCTACAAATGATCTGTTGCTGTTTTTTCTAGAACTTACCTTTCTTTTACAATTGCACCGAGAAGTGGTGGAAATTAAATGTCACAATGTACCCCATGGGTGGGGTTTTATGTAGCAGGCAGAGGGTTAGTTGTGTGTTCAACACAATTTATTCATCACAGTTTTATCTATATGCTATAGACTGATACTGTTTATAGATCTATATCTGATAGCTATCCAAACATCCTTATCTAACCACTAATGCTTCATGAATGGAAAGATGTATGGATATTATATATGTGTCTCTTTTCATCTGATATGGATATAGACACCTATCTCTCCATCTACATTTGGGGAAGGATATGCATCCATACATCTGTTAGTCTATCATTGATATTTAACGTTTGGACCGATAGATGTACATTCGTTGGGTAAACTAGATCCACGTGTCAAAATATGAGGACTGAATGTATGACTATTGACAAGATTGTGAAACTGTGCCAATAAGATACCTGACAAATTAAAAATACAAAGCTTATGTCATTAAATTAAGGACATTAGTTCAAACTGAACACAAGTTTGATGTGCAAAAATAGAGAGAATGCACTATGGGAGTCTTAGCTGTAACAACATGTTACAACAAACCCCGCCCTGTGGAGATTTAATCAAGCATCTCTAAGACTTAATAGGGGTTTGTTTGCATAGTTCAAAATGGTGCTGTTTTTAGGCAACAAGGCAGTTGTTTAGATAATATCTGGTTGGATTTCTGGTTCGGTGACTTACATAGACGGCTCATTAATCAAAAAACAAGCACGAATGTCAGCCGAAAACACTTGTTTTTACTGAACTCCACCGAAACTCGTCCAATCTCTGTGGACTTTTGCAGGTCACTGTTTGGCGCTATTGTGGTCAACTGGCCAGAAGCATGAAAAGATCGACCCTTTGTAACCACTTAAAAAGTCCACGTTAAAATTTACCCATGTACAGAGGGTCCCCGCACTCCCCCACAGAATCTGGTCAGCCTAAAAGCCAGTACACCTGATTGGCTGCATGCAATCACGGTTCAAAGGTTTTTTTATTCAGTGTCATTTTACAACAGAGGGTTGCACAATGAAATGCAAGTTGTAGTCACTTAGTTCTATGAATAGACCCATACACAAAAAACATAACAGATATATATTTAAATTAAAATAAAATACTACATGTCTATGTATGTCTAGGCTGCACATAGAAAGTGTGTGCATTAAGTTCAATATGGTGTAATATCTTTTTGCTTTATTAAAATACCTCTGCCTTAAATGAACTCACTAACAACTTAAATAAAACCACCTAAAGTCACCCAGTTATTATGTTCCTTAATAAAACAGCACGAGGCACGGTTATTATTTTTTAGGTGAACTTCACCCGCGTCCGTTTATGGCGCAACTCGAGCACGTGGACACTTTCCCGGGTGTTAGCTCAGGACAGCTGGACAGCCCCCATCTTTCTGGATACAACTTGTCACTGTGTGTTATTTACCTGCCACGACCATTTTGTCCTCTCTCCCCTTCAGAGCGCGGTCTCTGCTCGGCATCTGAGTCTTATCTGCCATTGTGTCAGCGGCGGCAGCGAGTGACACCCAAACTACAAGGAACCAAAGTGTGTGTAATGGAGTTTGGGAGAACAACTGTAAATATGACAGGCTCTTCCGGGGTGCCTCCATAGCGCCACGCCGGCTGCTGCGTTTCCACGGCGGTGGATGGAGGAACAGAGAGGAGGGAGGAGGAAAGGAGGGGTGGAGAGAGAAGAGACGGCGGCGAAAACGCCACCAATATGAATATTCATCGTGCGTGGGCACCGTCGTGCACTGCATATTAACTAATCAAGGGGTTAATATGACTTTGGCACAAAAGCCTACAGTGCACCGTGTGCGGGAACGAAATTAAATTTAAATAAATATCCACGCCGTTCCGCATGCAAATGAGCTCGCGCCAATTATCAGCTCTCATTCGGTGGGAGGTGCTTGTGGTGGATCAGGTTAGAGTATGGATGTATGGATGGGTACATCATCTCCCTTTGTGGTTGGTTTTGCATCAAGGAATGCGGGTTAATCCTAATGAGTAAGAACTTCAGGAGTCCACTGTTAATGGCCTACAGAATGGCTCAACCCCTGCATTCACATACACGTTAGAAAGCAGCTGTTAAGATAACATATAATGTGTGGACATGTCTGTGTGTAGAAGGTTACTAACTGTCAGGACTGACTAGATGATCCTCTTTTAGAATATCACTACGGCCCCCCTTACACCTGGCATCAACATGCGTTTCTTGTGATCGGATTGCAATGGGATAGCGCTTGACCACATACATTTAAACCTGGTGTCCACATCCAGACGCCTTTGCTATCCAATCACGCTCCGTTCCTCCTCTTCTTCTTCTGCAAACATTTCCAGCAGCAGACTTCAACATCATATCCTGTGCGCTGCAATAACAACAACAACAACAACAACAACAAGATGTTAGCCACCCGTGAAGTGGTGTTATTTTATGAACACTTTTGTCGGACCAAAAACCACCAAAACAATGGTGCAACACCAAATTTATGTATTTTTGCACCTCCTCACTACTCCACGTCTGCCCACGAGACATTTTCCAACTTTTTTCTTTTTTTTTTACCTTTGCTTCTCCCGGTTCGCACTGTTAGCTTTGTTTTTTTTTCTACCCAAAATGCGCTGCACTCTACGTCATCTTTGGTCCACTTCCTCTCTTTGGTTCCCTGGATAGTCCGTTTGCATTTCCCACTGTAAGCGAACCGCACCAGGGTTCACTTGCAAGTGAACCAAGACCCCCAGTTTTCAAGCGGACCAAGGTTTGCTGGTTCGGTCCGCACCAGAGTTCGAATTAGCGTTCACACCACTCCAAACAAACCAAACTATCCATGGAAGTGGACCAGGATTCGTTTAAAGCGGACCAAATAGCGCTAGTGTGAATGTGTCCTAAGAGGTGCTCGGTTTCAGGAGCAAGTCAAACAATGCTGACTTCAAAAAATTCAAAAATTCTGCTTCAGAGGCTTTTCCACCCTGACCAAAATACAATTCTCTGATAAAACAATGAATACTTACTGTGACCATGTTTAAAGATATTAATCATTGTGCAACATATCGTCAATCAGCAACTTCACTTCAAAAGAATCTGTATAAGGAAATGTCTGGATAAATGCACACGTAATGACAGTGAGAAGAAGACTGACTGAATCGGAAAAACTGACACATATTGTTGAAATTGCACTTATTTTACTTAAGACATGTCAGGCTGTTAGTCTGTTTTGTAAAGGATGAACGTCTACAGAATGTACTTGCAATTCTTTACACCAAAAAGGGGCAAACATCAGAGCTGATGGTACTTATAGGTTATAGTGTGGTGGTTTTATTGGTCCAGCCCATCTGAGATCAAATTGGGCTGTATGTTGCCCATGTACTAAAATGAGTTTGACATCCCTGCTATAGACCCTTTTAGGGCTAACGTCACAATGACGTCATTTTGAGGCAAAACACAACTCGCCACCACAGGGCTGTAGGCTACATAGGAGTCTTAAAATGTCGTCTTGTTGTGTTATTGGGAGCCAGAATAGAAGGAGTCATGACTCAAAACTTTATCACATACCAGCTGCCACTGCCCGTCAACAAAAACAAAGATAACTATGGTTAAATGTGATAAGGCAAAAGGACTGGACAGAGACGATAATCAAAAATGCTCACATGTGCAGCGCACACTTCATATCAGGTTATTGAAAAAGTAGTTACTGTTGTAGGGATGAATAACATTATGTGGGTTATCATGCCAATGTCACGTTGTATCTTAGCTAGTCTTTGTCATCATGTGTAGTTGCCCTTTTTGCACTTTTTATGGTTCACTTCTAGCTAACATACTTTTTGGCTTTTCGCTGTAGTAATCCTATTTTGTGTCTGATATTGCTTGTTTTAGAGCCTTACATTTTTATTCTTGCCAACCATCATAGCATAGTGTTCACTTATTTCTTCTCAAAATATTATTAGTTATGTAATTAATGTCATTCGACAGGAAACCCCAAAAGAGGGATGACCTCTAGCTCTCCTGTGCGCCCAATGTAGACTAAGTCCTTGGCATTGGCCTGGGATCGAGTCCAACCCGTGGCCCTTTGCTGTGTATGATCCCCTCTCTTGTAAATTGCAGCTTTTTTTCAAGTACAGTCCCCTTAGTACTTTAAAGGTTATTTACTATCCCTTGGTTTTAGTATCGTTAAGCATTCACTCATTTTAAGTAAACATGATTTGACTTATATTGATATGGTAGAAGTATTATCTTTGTTTAATGGGAGGAAAGTTTGGCACATCAAATCACGGTTGAACAGAGGAGGCCCGAGACTGGAGCCTTGGGGAACTCCACCCTGTTTTTGCTCACTCAGATGCATAACTGCCTGTTGACACAAAGTTGTTTCTGTTCTATAGACATGACTGGTTTAGAGCTGTGCCAGAAAGTCTTATAGAAGTTTCCAGATAGATCAGGCAGTCTTGAAACTTGTGTAAGACTTTCTGGCACAACAATATACTGTTGTTGTACCAGGGAGCCACTGTGATATCCTGCTTCTGCTTTGCTTTGTCAAAGCACATTGTGAACTCTGTTTTTAAAGGTGCTATATAAATAAAATTATTACTATTAATTTGTACATGATGTAAAATGAAGGTTGAAAAAAAAAAATTGAACTATAAACACCACACACTAAAGGCAGTTACAGCACATGACTTGGCTCCTGCTATGCTCAGGGCATACTGGTATGTGACAACAGGAGCAAACATTTGTTTACATTCCTGTCTGTTTGGGAGCAAAAAGATAACGAGTCCAGGCGAGCACAGCAGCAGTTGGAGTTTTCTTTGAATTGATCTTGTGAGTTCAATAGTCATAAAACTTTTCATTATGAAATTATGTTATGTAAATCTGAGCTCCTTTAGTGAGGAGCAGTATTTAGAGATGTCGACAAAGCACACACACCTATGTCTGTCTCCTTTAAAATGACTGACATGGCAAACATCCAAGAAAACTGCATGGGCAGAAGTGGGTGCTTTTGACTTTTTCTTGTCATTTAAACCTGAGTACTATATTTTTCTTTAAAATTTTAATTTTTGTGTTATGATATGTAGCTATACCTGCATGTAGGGGTACGTTCCTTTGAGTTTATACATGTAACCTTTATACATGCATGTTTGACAGCTAGGACTGCCCGCCACACAACACTTCTCTATAGTGCATTACCAGTCGTCATGTATAAGGTTAGATTATTAAAGATACAAGACTGATTTTAATACATTGATTCAGTACGCCATGTATATGTAGGCAGGCTATATAAGCTCAGTACGAGGGGCAGCTGTGGCTCAGGAGGTAGAGCAGGTCATCCACTAAGTGGAAGATCGAAGTATCCTTGGGCAAGATACAGAGCCCCAAATCAGAGCATTTAAAGTAAGCAGCAGTTTTCTACCCAAAATGCAATGCGCTCTACATCACTTTCTCTCTTTGGTTCACTTCCTCTCTTTGGTTCGCTGGACAGTCCATTTGCATTTCCCACTGTAAGCAAACCGCACCAGTTTTCAAGCGGACCAGGGTTCGCTTGTTTGGTCCGCACCAGAGTTCAAATGAGCTTTCACACTACTCCAAACGAACCAGACTATTTGTAGAAGTGGAAAAGGGTTCGTTTAAAGCAAACCAAATAGCGCCAGTGCGAATGCGTCCTAACTCTGAGTCACAGCGGCCTGATGGCTGCCAAACTGACCCTTTTGACAATATTTTGAGTTGGGAACATTTACATTTTTTACTGGACGACTTGAAGATTATGTAGAAAAAAATCTATCAATGGGTGCAGGGAGACCCCACCAACCTACCTGACTATACCGTTGCTTTTTATTATAACACTCTGAACAGGTAAGTACAACACGTCTTTTTTGTTGCGTCCATGTTGTTCCCACATTACAGCTCAAAGCTCATGAACACACCTAAGTCAGAAGAACAGCAATCTGAGGAGCCTGTGAATGCACCATTGGCCTTGGCTGGTGGAGGCCTCGAGTCTTGTTTTTTTGTTCCTCACTCGCTCATTCAGTGCTGCTGCTGCACTACAATAATTACAGAGTGGGCGAGTGGGGAAAAAGTCGGGAGATTCATAAGCACACGGGCGGTCGACAAGCTAACCCGTTAGTTCACTATGTTCCGGGTTTGACCAGAAGAGTTTGTTCGTTTTCACCCATCACTAATGCTTTGTCATCTTTGCTGTAGTTCCGACGTGCAGAAAGTTGCAAATTGCAGCCCCAAGTCTTCAAGCAAGTCGCATTAATTGTCTGGACAACTGTGCAACACTGAATGATGTGGATGTGTCTCAGTCATCAAAAGCCAGACATGCTTTACATTCTGTCATAGATGGAGCCCCACCAGTAAGGGGGTAGTAATGAGGGCGATTATTTACGTGTGGGAACTTCTTGTGCACGCTCTGAACCAGCCAATTTACCAGTAACAAAGAATCCAGGGCATTGTTCCTATATCCTGCAAGCCAGAATAACATCACACCCTGCTGCAATACCCCCTTTTCCCCCTCTCTCTTCCTCTCTCTTCCCCTTTCTCTCTCTCTCTTATCTGCTGGGGAAATGAAGCTCAATCACCTGCGGAGGAGCTGAGGGCGGCACAGGGGACTTTGCAATGCAAATGCCAGGTAATTACCCGAAAGCTAGGAGAGTGGAAGCACACAGATGAAAATAGAGCAGGCAGAGAGAGGGAGAGAGAAAGAGCTGAACCAAACACTGGGTTCACATGCCTGTTGATGCAGAATGATTGGGGTGTTTTGGGGGTGTGTGGGGATGTAGGAAGAGGAAAGGGGAGAGGGGAGGAGGGGACAAAAAGGTGATGAGACGCATGGGGATGGATGGGAACCACGTGCATACATACAGAGAACCCAGGGTGTGTGTTAATTTCCTCCCTGTGCGTGCGCCTGTGAATATACGTGTGCGTTCCTTTAACAAATGATCAATAAATTTAGTATTTTCCCGAGTCTCTGCTGTACGCCGTGATGGAAGACTTTTAATTCACAAGAATCTCTGCGCTGAATAAAACCAGTTTTTTGCATGAGTGCGGTAGCAATTTGAGTGTGTGTGTGTGTGTGTGTGTGTGTACACTTGCATGTATAAGTGTTTGCGCCTGGGTGCTTGTGCGCACGTAGGCATGTGGGTATATGAGCCTGTGTGCACCACTGTGTGTGTGTGCTCTCTAATGGGCACTTGTGTATGTAGTGTATGTGTGTGTGCATGTGGTGGGTGATTGCATACGTTCGTGTGTGCGGTTTGTGTGCTGTAGCGGAGGATTTAGTGAGTATGCCAGCTTGCAGCTGTTTGATTGTCAGTGAGTGAGAGCGAAGAGATGTGCAGATGTGAGTGAGTATCAAAGAGATTATGAAATGACCTGGAATTAAACACCGCAGTAGATTTGAACCGGGCATCGCAGCACGTTAAGCCCTCTGTGTGTTCGAGAGGCGGTTGGAAAGCTGTATGTTTATGTTGGTTTAGGCGGTTAAATGCAATTTTATTTAATAAGCCAAAATGCTTATTTGTAATTCAATACAGGACTCCAGCGTTTGTTTGTTTGATTGTTTGTGTGTTTGTGGAAGATATTACCAAGCAGTAGTGTGACTCACAAGCAGTTTGCACCTTGACTCAATAGCTGCCTCTGATTAACATCTGAACACAACAGGAGCCAGCCAACCAGAAAACTGTTTTGGCGATTTAGTGTAATTGTGGCTTTGCTAAAGTCTCACTTCGCCTAATTAGAATAATAAATCATGCCGCCTCGTTGTTTTCAAAGGGCCCTCCATCGTCTCGCCGAAGCAGGTGGGATTGTGGGATGGTGTGAAAAAACAAAGGGTTTGATTGCTCGGCTGAAGCTACAGTCAGTTAAAAGCAACGCGGCCGGCGCTCTCCGGGGATTCATATTCAAAACTAAGCCGTATCAATTCATAGACCTGAGTAGGAAAAGCCAACTTGACAAATTTTGATTCATATGCTGGCCCATGCTTGACTTCACTTGACATAAATCACTTGGCTCATTGGAAAATGGAGAGAGGAGATGGGGGTTTGTTTAAATGACATGAAAGGCTGAGGGGAGACTGCATGGTGGTACCTTTTCAAGAGGGGTGTTGTGTCATTCTGTTTCTCTCTCCAGGGAGGTAAACACACATTCTGCTTAGGCCATGATGTGTTATACCCGGTGACCTTGCGATGTAACATATTCTCTCTTCGTTTCTTTTACATTTCAAGGAGGTCCAGTGTGAATGATTTAGAGGCATCTATTGGCAGATATGGTACGTAATATTCATAACTATGTTTTCATCAGTTTATAATCACCTGAAAAGAAGAACTTATGTGTTTTCATTAACTTAGATTGAGCTGTTTTCTATATATATATATATATATCTTCATACAGGGCGGGTTTGCCATATTGACCTACAGTGGCCCAAAACAGACAAACCAAACACTGGCTCCAGATAGGCCCAAGCTTATTTTTGCATTTACATGTTTTCCTGTTGCCTACTGTAGTTGTCCTACATGCTTGGCACAAAAGTTTCAGTTTTGCAACCACACTGCCATATGCCACTGAATCCTACACACTGGACCTTTATCACAAAGTACAAAATCCATGTCAATGAATTTAACTCACCTTTTGCTATGCTCCGCCCCTTTGTGATGGTAAGCATGGAGCCCACACTGTAACCAACTGCACTCCCTGAAGAAATATTATCATATTTTTGGAAAACTGAAAGAGTGATTCCAGAGAGAAGCAGACAGAGGGGTCTACAGTCTGTGTTTGAAGGATATATCCAGGATGTCAAACTGACTCAGCAGCAACAACAGGTTAAAAAGACAAAGATAGTTAGAAGCTAAAGCCAAACTATAGGCTACAGATCACAGTGTAAAAGTGAACCAACACATCACTGCTGATCGCCACACAAGACAATGAATATAAAGGGAAACTTTGCTGATATTGAACCAGCTGTGTGGCATCACAGTGTGTGCAGATGAACAGTGTTTGGCTGCTGCCAGCACCCGAACCTCAGCCACCTGATGGACAGGGATCTCCAGGGGAACACTGTTCATCTGAGCACACTGTGATGACACACAGCTGGTTGAATATCAGCAAAGTTTCCCTGTTTCCCTTCACTGGTTCCTGTACAGCAGGATCGGTCTTTGTTTCACTGTTGTAATCATTTAAAAGCAAAAGCAGCATGTGTATACATTCAGTAGGCTATATCTTCAGTAGCTAGCTAGCTAACCCTACACTTTTCAGGGTTTGATTTTGGTTTTGGAACAGGGAAGAAACGTATATCTTTTTCCAACCTCTCCAGGTAACGAGTATCATTAATACACGACGTGCCCCAGGCACAACATTTAGCTCCAAATCCACAAAACCAGCCTGAAAATGAAGGAAATCTGAAATGATTGCATTAGAGTCAATGGAGTATCTCTGGGATAAATCTGTGAATTTTGCCAATAAAATGAACCATTACAATTTCCAAGAGCCAATGGAGATGTCTTCAGATGTCTTTATTTGTCCAAACAACCCGTCCAGAACCCAAAGACATTCAGTTTACTACCCTCAAAGCACAGAAATCAACACCTACTCACACTGGAGAAGCTGGAAATGGCCTTTTTGCTTTAAACCTGACCTGGACCAAGCTATTATTGAAATAGCTGCAGATTAATTTTCTGTTGATTGATTAATTGAGTAATCCTTAAGCTCCAGCAACCTCAATATCTGTCTTATCTTATAATCACAGAAGCATATACCAGTAAATATTCTCCTATTCATTAAAATGGAAACAAACAACTTTTCCCTGCTAGCGAGTCCAAGTGGTGTTATTGTTGGCACCGCTGTCACAAAGACAACCAGATAGCTTTCAGTTTTCCTCAGGGCATAGCAATGGGACTCTTTTTCTTTTGCCCAGCAGAGTTTCCACAGTTACTTTAGTTGTTCCCCTGTCAGGCATTTCTCTTACTGGGGAAAGTGAGTACAAACAACTTGCACTGATGCTGTTTGGTAACTGGAGATAAATACAGATAGCTACCAGCAAAAACAGAAGTGCTATCCTCCTGTTTTGGTTGTGCAGTGGTTGACGCATTTTCTTTGAGCCATAAATTCAGCCTTCATTTTCCCAGGAGATCGTACCCGATGGCAGACGGCATTGCACAACAGAAGTGAGGCTTACAGGGAACCAGTCTAATCAGCGATGGTGTTATTATTCTTTCGTCATTACATTGTGCAATCTACAATCAACACTTATTTCATAATGATAAGAAAAAGCAAAAGCTTCCACAGAAATATTCTCAGTGATGACAGATGACTGTAAATGCTGTGCTTTCAACTGTGAGAACTTTACTCGGTAAAGGAGGAAGTGCATCTCTGTCTCAGCCGTTTCCTGTTGTGTAGTGATTACAAACTGAACGCGCTGCTGTCTGGGCAGCCATTTCTTTTTTTTGTATTCCTCTCATTTGATGGCTGCTGAGTCGTACTCGGGCAGGCTGCTTCTGAAGAGATCGTCTGCCAATTTGTAGTCTCTCTTTAGAGCCGTGTAGCATATCGTTTTACTGAGTTTTGGATTTGTTATTTCAGTGGTTCAAATAATTAAATTTAATTTGTTCAGTGATTTTGGTTCATTGTACAATGTTTGCTGTGTAAGGGGTGCTCATGTTGTAAATCTGGAGAGCTCCTGCCACTGAGGGCTTTATACAGTATGTTAGGGACTAGATTTGAAGTTTTAAGGATAGTACCACCTTAATTAAGAATTCAAGTATGTATTTCCATGGCATATGAAACTTTAATTAATGTGTGAACATGAGCTACCCTCTCTTCAAACTTGTGATATCATCAAGTATAAAGTTGGGAGTTGCTGAATGAGCTTTATTCTATTGTGGTGTTCTCAGTTCTGAAACAGAAATTGTACCCATGTACTCAGAAGATTCCCCTGGGTGCTCCCAGTGTCATCAAGAACAGTGGTTCCCAACTAGTGGGTTGCGATCCAAAAGTGGTTCACAGGTCCATTCTGAATGGTACGCAAGAGACTCACAAATATAGTGAATTTCCAGCACAGAGCTTTTATTTTGAAGTGCTAATGGACAGCTACTTGACAGACGTGGCAAACTAGCTCAACAATACGGCCAAACTCAATGTATTTAACTGTGTGGACCTTGAACTAATGACTAAGGAGAAATCTGAACCCAGTGGCTGGACCAGTTGGGAACCACTGATCTAGAACAGCTTCTCCAAGTCATTGTTGGAGCAACTCCAGACTCTTTACTCAATGACATCACAAATGCAAACTGTAGTTTTTGAATATGGGGGATAGTTGTTCATGTTTACTAATATTTTAGGACCGTCTTAAACCATAGGAATAACATGTATGAATTTTAAAAATGTTTGATACTCTTTCTTATGAACCCTTCACAGTGTATTATACTGGATCTCTGCTGGATGTTAAGTCCTACTTTCCAGCTGCATATACTGTTACCTTATCAAGAAATGAAACCAGTGGTTCCCAACTGGTCCAGCCACAGGGTCCAGATTTATCCTTAGTCATTAGTTAAAGGTCCACACAGTTCAATATATTCAGCATCATACTTGCGTTTGGCCATGTCGACAAGCTACTTCGCTGCCTGTTAAGTAGCTGTTCATTAGTCACTCTACAGCAGGAAATGGCACATCAAAATAAAAGCTCTGTGCTGGAAATTCACTCTACTTAAAAATAAAATGTTTTTTTTTTTTTTTTTTTACAAAGTTGATTCATGTGCAAGTAACTTGTGGTCCATCAGAATGGACCCATGACCCACTTTTGGACCAAGACCCACCAGTTGGGAACCACTGAATTACACAGTGTTTGTATTTTACAATAATACTGTGTAATTTAGACAAATCTCAGATGTAGTTTCCTTGGAAGTATCCACTTTCAGACCAAATTCTAAAAAAAAATAAATAAATAAAAATAAATAAAAATCATTTGCTTACATAAAACCAGCAGTGCCACAATGTGAAATTAAAAATTTTACTGTAGTAAAAGTACTGCATTGGCAACAAAGTACATTTTGTAACCATGCAGTATTGGCCCTGTCAGTGTTATAGTACTGTATCACTGGCTCAATATTATTGATGCATTAAAATGTAACAATAATTTAAAGTTTAACTGGGTGGGGCACATTTTAACTGCTATAAACACTGCTGGGTAGTTTAACTTGTAAGAGTGAGTGTATATTTAAAGTAAAATTTTAATCTGAAGAAAGTATTAACTATTAGTAAGTTTTAATTTTATGGCCTTCAATGTAGTGAAGTAAAGAGTAAAATTGTTCACTCTGAAAAATGTTGTACAGGATGACAGTGGTTCCCATCTGGTGGGTCGCGGTCCAAAAGTGGGTCATGGGTCCATTCTGAATGGATCGCAAGTGACTTGCAAGCTGTCAAGTTTGTAAAAAAAAACATTTTATTTTGAAGTACAGTGAATTTCCAGCACAGAGCTTTTATTTTGAGGTGCCGTTTCCTGCTGTAGAGTGAGTGGCTAACGGACAGCTACTTGAGAGAGACAGCAAACTAGCTGGATGACATGGCCAAATGCAAGTATGAAGCTGAATGTATGCAACTGTGGGACCTCGAACTAATGGAGAAATCTGGACCCCATGGACCCCCAAAGTATTTTAAAATTGTCGTTGACTACATGTACTTAATTTTTTTTCCACTACTGACAGAGGGTTGTAAAGGACTTAAAGGAGCAGTGTGTAGGATTTAGTGGCATCTAGCTGTGAGCACTGCAGAACCATCTGAAACTTCTCCCATGTGCCAGGTGTGAACTCCTGGTTAGAATTCCTTCTGTGTTCATTGTTCCACAGGTTATCCTCAAAAGTCTCCAAGGACCAGGTGATTTAAACCACTAAAAACACTGAATAAAGCTGTTTAACATTATGAATCAGTGACGCTGTGTGGCGTATCGGAGACAGGCCACCAGCCCAGCAACTGCTAATATGTGCTCACCTGTTTTTTCCTGACAATTCAAGATCCACAAGTTCAAGAGGTTTTTACCAGGAGCGAAATTATCTGCAGACGTCTCTTCCTCTCCAAAACAACTGGACCCAGTTATTTAAACACTGAATAAAACGGTTTCATTTTAAAACGAGTGTTTTTCTGTTGCTGTTCAGCTGGCCATGGAAAGGCTGCTAACTATGGTGGCCTACATGGTGATGCAACATGGCAGCCTCTGTGGACGAGGACCTGCTCACTATGTAGATATAAAATGTTCATTCTAAGGTAGCGGAAAAAAAAACAAGGATTCTTATTTTCAGGTGATTATACACCAAAGAAAAAATATTATTTTATACTTTATGATATTCCATTTATATCAGTATACCCCCTCAATCCTACACCTTGGACCTTTAACACTACACTCTTAGAAATATTTTGTTCTTTTTTGTCACTTGGTTTTGGTGATCCCGCCCTTACACCATGTAGTTTGTAAAATAATCTGTCTTTGGCTTCTCTCTTCCTGTCCTTCCACATCACTCTCTTTTTTTGTACATTAGTTGCTGCATTTTTATAAATTTCTGAATGGCACGCAGGACTTTTGTACGTCACAGGATGCTATACGCAGACACAAGTACCAGGCGAGGATAAACACAGAGACAACAAGAGGTGATTTGAACAAGCTGAGTGCAGCTATATAACGCCAGTCCACTTCCTCTCCCTCTCGCTCTGGCGCTCCACCCGTGCTAAGAGTGGCTGGGCTAAGCCACTCTTGCCCTACATACGGCCTAAACAGCAGATTACTGACTGTCCCTCTAATCCCATGCACCAGGGCATGTGCCACTGTCACCATGCACCAACCACCCAATCACCCTGCAGCCACCGTCACAGTGCCTGCTGTTCTGCTAGCTGTGCAACCCCCCACCTCCACCTCCACCACCACCACCACCATCCCCCCGAACCCTACCATCTTCTCTGTTTCTGTTTTTAGTCGGTTATTTTGGATTTTCGGCTGGAAGCTGAGATATCGAAATACTTGACTCGGCTTGCATCTCTTTCTCCCTCTCTGTCTGTCTTCCCTAGCAACACCCTGTCCCGTCCTCATCCTCCCGGTGCCCCCCACCCTCTCTCAGTTTTAAAATACTCATGACCACCTGGCGTGGGATAGCTTCCTCCAGTCCCTCAGCCTCACCTAAACCACCAGGCCTGAGATTAGGGTTAATCTGGACCTTGTGTCATCCGGTATCTATCCACCACCCCCACAGCCCCATTCTTCCCTCCCTCCCTCCCTCCTCTTTACCAAAGAGGCTTTGGTTTAAAATCCTTTATTGTGAACCCCCGCTCCCCTTGCAGTGTCTTTCTGCCTGCTGCCAACTGCAACTTTTCCTCCCGCACCACATCCTCAGCCAATCCTTAAACAGATACTGGTAGAACCTGTCCCCGAGCTATGTTGGTTAAGAGATGTGAGAGAAGGATTTTTTGCATTGTCTTTCTCTTTAGAATAAATTTGGAATTAGGCGGGCACATGCTAAAATGAAACACTTGGTGTTGTATATATGCCGCAACGCATGACTACACTTACACACAGCATGAGGGCCTGCTGTAATGGCGTGCATGCAGTGGTACATGTGTGCATTTTTGAGCGAGTCTAGAAAAATCATCTTCCACTCCGCTGTCCCGATCACCCAACCCCCAGTGCATTTAGCCAGCCGTGCTCTCCCGCTCCTCTCACCCCGAGGACAGAGCGAAGGCATGGAGGCCCGAGCTGGATGAAGAGACTCCACAATGGCGCAGGGAGAGCAAAGATGCGGAGAGAATGAAGACAAAAAAGGGGGAAAGATACAAAGTGCTAAAGCCCCTTTTCATTTTTTTGTCTCCGGAAATAAATGGCAAATTCTCCCTCAAGCAAAGTCTCCTTTCTTGAGTTGAAAAGCCAGCAGAAAGCACTTGGCAGACAGAAACTGGTAGAATGGAGAGTGAGAGGTAGAGAGGCAGCGAGGGATGTAGGCCAGCAATAAAGTGTCTTATCGTGAGGGGCAGGGAGAAAGACCCTTGAGCATGAGAACCTGCGTGAGTTGGGGGCGCTTTAATGAGAAAACGGCATGGAGGATCCGTCGAAATGATCGCAAGATGCTGAGCTTCTAATGTTAATGTCAAATTCCTGGCGTAATCATAATCAGCCAATTTGTTGAGCACTGTTTAATTTGTTCCGATTACACAGATAGTCTGTTCGCTTATTAAAAACTCTGCGTACATGTAACATAATGATTATTTATAGGGTTCACTCATATGATTCCCAGCCAGCCGGAGGTTCCCTCAAGAGAAACACACACACACACACACACACACACACACACACACACACACACATGTACCCAAACTTGATGACATTATCGTTTATGTAGCAGACCTTAATGCACAGAGGTAGGACGGGAATGCGAAAGATCTCCTAAATGGATTAGGAATATGGAATCCCAGTAGCAAAAACATGAGCGGCGAAGAGACGCAGGAGCGACTGGTGGAGCGAGAGTGACTGATTAAAGGGGAAGAGAGCGACGGAACATGCTGAGAAAGGAGAAAGTCGGAGAGTGAGGGGCAAAGGAAAAAAAAAACGAAGAATGTTCAAAGTGATTGTGCAAGAGTGCAAAATGTCCACAGAGAGCACGAAAGAGAGAGCCAGCGATGTAGTTAATGGATGTAAATTAATTGCTGTCATGTGGATTCTGATCCCAATAAATCAGGGTCAGTGTGGTCTCCGGTTCCATCGCTGCACGGTTGGGAAAAGGCAGGAGGGATCCTCGAAGTGATCGACACACACATGCACAAACACACATGCTATAATGCACGAGTCAATGTTCAGCAGAGAAATTTTGAGAAATGTGAGCAATTCTTTAACACATAATGAAATTCTGATATTAAATCAAATGTTTAAAAGCAGAAAAAAGTTGAAATAATGCAAATAAATTACAGCAATGTAAATTAAAAGTCCCTGCAGCACACCTAACACCACTGTATAATCTGCCTACATGTGATATTTTGGATCCACAGCCGTAATACCCCCTTCGTCGCGAGGAGCTTTTTAAAAATGCACCTCAAGTCCAAACAGAATCCTGGATGCCAACTAGTGCAGACCTAACTGGGTTATAAATGCAATGTGGTCCAATGAATTAGCCATGCTTATTACTGAAAATTACCACCGCGCTTTCTGCTTAACTAGGCTGCAAAATTGATTTACCTTATTTCCCCAGTCTATGACCATCACAAAGACATCCTGTTATTATGAGGGCTGTGAGTATTATTGTATGTGTTAATCAGGAAATACGTGAACCATGTATTTTAATTACAAATCGTACAAGGGGCAATTTTAAAAACAAAAGCCCTACAAAAAAAAAATGCGATGCCCACACATTAAAAGAAGCCGCCACGCTGCAACAACACCGAATGATATTTTGGGAGGAAAAAAAAAACTGTCAGTGCTGATGTTAACTCTCCCGTATTTTTTTTTTAAAACACATTTCATTCATTACACTTTACAGTACAGTATGCCCCATATTATATACACCATGTTTTCTTTGATACTGTATGCCCCAAAGCAAATCACTCATGTTCAAACAATAATATCTGAACATGACAGAAATGGTGCAAAATGGGAAGTAGGTCACATAGCAATTTATTTGACAAAAAGGGATGGGGGTTGGGAACTGGGGCATGGTGTATGCAGAGGCAGCAGCGAAAGGGAAGGTTTTTGGGAGATCAGATGGTGTGTGTTTGCATGCGTGCGTGTGTGTGAGTGTGTGAGAGTGCGCTTAAATTCGACCTGGAAGTGAAGTTACAAGCTCATTCAAGAAATGCTTGGTCAGTGAGGAAATGGAAAAAATGTCTTCCTGTCCTGCTGACACATGATCACATCCACCGACATGTTTTGGTATTTGGTAAATATCACACACCACACACACACACACACACACACACACACACACACACACACACACACACACTCATCAGAGGCTCCATTGCACATTCTGGTGAAATTGAAACTGATATTGCGGTCACTGGACCATATCAGCACATCTGACACAGAGAGTGTGAGCAGCATTGATCAGTTGTCAATGAACTGCCCAGCCACCCCCCTAACCCCTGACACAACCACACACACACACACACACACACACACACACACACACACACACACACAGTTGAGCTGTGTGTATCACCACTGATATTTACAGAGTAAATACCCAAAATCCACATAACCTACTGTAAATACATGTATTCCCCTGCACAGACACCCACACACTCGTAAGCTCTCTGGCTTCCTCCTGATCCCGTTTAAATCCCGTCATCACTGAATATCACAGCTGTATGATTTGCAAGTGCACGAAGGCCACATACCTCCTGAATTCTCCCCTGACCTACAGCGCTAAACGCTACAGCTTATGGAGCTATACACCGAGACGTACGTCAGCTCGGAGACTCCTTCGTTTGTCTTCGGGTTCACCTGCCTGCAGGCCTGAATTTGTGTGTCACTGCTGAAAAGTCGGGATATTTCCTCGGTTAAATAAATAAATAGAAGCTTTCAATAAAAATGCAAAGTAGGTTTTTTAAAAAAATGAATATAAATTCTGATGATAGGAGGAGCTGCAAATTTTAGGATCGGAAATCAAAAGAAAAATGTAGCACTTTTCCCAGGATAAACATGAAGTACGTGCAAATAAATAAATAATGGATAAGTCTCACCGACATTTAGGGAACATTTCTACGTGATGCACCTCACTTCTGCTATCAGCTCATCTGCAGTATTGCAATGTGGAAGTTCCTCGATGAAACAAGGAAGAAAATTATTAAATTCTGCAATAACTTTTATTTATTTTGAAAAAATAAAATAAATTAAAATAAAAACTTGGCACCTAAATAACACACACACACACACACACACACACACACAAACAAATCAGTCCGTGGGGCCACTAGCTTAACGTGTCCCTATTTCCATATTGAAAGACAATCTACTGTATATACTCTCCACACAATCTAGACAATCTGCGCAGACTGCACTGAGGATCTCTAAAGCCACATTAACACATGAGAGAGGCTCTGGAGCACCAGTCTTTTCTAATGACTCGATAATCCGACCCAAATGCTGCCTGCTTGCTAATCTCTCCATCAGATTACCGAACTAGGGACGAGCACTGTCTATTTGTCTCGGCCTGTCTCTCTCTCTCTCTCTGTCTGTCTTCCTGCCTGTCTGCCTCTCCCAGCTTGTCTCTTTGTATAACTGCTTGTGTGTCTCTCCTTGTATTCCTCTGTATGGTACGGAAAAAAAAAATATCTCTCCTTGCCTCTCTGTGATCTTCTCTAGCTGTCTGCTAGTGGGGTTGCATGCCCGCTCGCCCGCTCTCATCCTCACATGTACAGGCTTTTAAAATGGAGAACGGGGTATAGCAGGACATCAAAATGCAGTCGCGAAATCTTCCTCTCTCGGTGCCGACGAGGGTAAACACAACCTAAACATATACAGGACAGAATGTGTGAAATTTGTGGCGTGTAATTTATGCCCATAAATGATAAGCTTCCTGCTTAAAAAAATAAAAATAAAAATTGACAGAAATCGGAAAGAGTGGACAAAGTGTGTTCCTCAAAAACAAATAAAGGAAAAAGGGGAATTCATTTTCCATTCAAACTGCCTTCGCTCACATTCTCTCCTAACATCCATCCCTCCATCCCTCAGAAAATGGAAGGCCAAGCTGTCTTTATCGTTCCACCCCAGAGCTCTGCTGCAGTGTTATTGTGCATTTCATGTAAACAGATCTAAACTAATGTCCTATTTGTCACACATCAACCATGTCTGATTCTATATATTTACTATAAAACACTGCTGCTGTTTTCTGCCTGCGAGGCCCCTGCGAAATGTCTCTTTGATTTTACAGAAATCACTCTATGTCACTCAGTGTGTGTGTGTGTGTGTGTGTGTGTGTGTGTGTGTGTGTTTGCACATGTATGCATGATTTTGTGTTTGTGTGTTCGGGACTGAGCCGCATCTCTGTCTTCTGTACTGTAGCTCAAAGTGCTGTCGACAGTCTGCAAAAACTTTTGACATTTAGCTTTCCACAAAACAACACTTGACACGACTAATGCTAAGTGAACGTGTCTCTGAATTATCCTGCCACACCTGGCAGTTTCTGCGGATGCGGTGACAGACGAGAGACAGATCGTATATCCCATGAAAAATAATACATCAAATTCGAGGACAGTTTATCCCATCAAGGTATGTAATTCTGCGCGATATTGAAATAGATATTTTACGCTTTTGCTAAAAATGGAGATCAAAGGGTGTGAAGTTAATGTGTGTCAAATCGCTACTGGGCAGACGTGCAGCCGTTAAGCCTGCACCATTTTTGCTGGTGTTTGACAATATGCAGCCAGCACGACTCAAACTTCCAACACTGCCGCACTATTACGGATGAACTTTAGCAAATGATTACAATCAGTCTGGGCAGAACACAAAAAACAGGAAGATACTTGACAAGAGGAATCACATCACACCTCCACTGGAATGTGCTGTGAGTTTTAATGTTCGTGAAACAATTACTGCACCGATTTTCAAGCACATAAATGTATTTGAAATACCGATGCAGAGTGTTTCATCTGCAAAATGCTACTGCCTCAACTCCCACATGCAGGGCTGCAGATGTGATATGGAAGCACAGTGGCAGAGGTCGAAACAGTGCTAGGAGGGGGAAAAAAAAGGTAAAACTAAGACTGACAGCTAATATAAGCAAGGATTCTGGAATACAATGGGATCAGTCAAAACATGAAAAGGTGAAAAAATATACTCATACAGAGTGGATCTCCTCCTGCACAGATATGACAGTTGTAGATGTCGACACATTTCAAAATAATGAGAAAGGTTAGGAGCGGGGAGATCGGGATGAGCTAAGTGGTGAAGTGAGGCATGAGACGGGAAAGAGCAACGGAGAGCTGGAGGGAGCGAGAGATGGAAAAGGATTGGTGAGCAAAAAGAAAAAAAAAAGAGGTGAGTTTGGCCCTGGTAGATTTTTGTGGACGAGTGTGTGTGTGTGTGTGTGTGTGTGTGTGTGTGTGTGTGTGTGTGTGTGTGTGTGTTTGAGAGAGGGAGAAAAAAAAGAAGAAGAGGAGGAGGAGGAGGAGGTGGGGGTGTTACTGCGACTGTCCATTTCCCGGGATCAGCTGATGGCCGCGGATGATGGAGCGGAGAGGGGTCAAGGGTCAAAGCCTTGCATTGTCAGCCTGGCCCCGCACTCCCGTGGGGTTCCCTCCGTCCCTCCCACTCTCGGCCTCCCCCCACCTCCCACCTCCCACCTCCCTCCTCCATCCATCCCCCCGCTGCCTCCTGCACATTTACATACATTTATCAACACTGTGCGTCGCCGTGGCTCCCCGGGCGAGAGGATGCGCCGCATGCATTACTGCCTGGCTACCCCTGCAGTCTGCGACGCTGCAGCTCATGCATCCGCCGCCGCCGCCACTGCCGCCGCAAAAGCCATATCTGTAAGTATTTTATATTGTGCTCAGGCGCCGGCGCATGACACATATGTACATCTGCATGAAATGTGTATGCGTTGTACATGCACATCTGTGTGCGTGTATATGTGTGTGAGTGCAGGACAAGACAGGGCCTCCCATCCCCCCCACTCACCCACCCACCCCCAGTATTAGGCCTACCCTCCTCACCCCTCGTCCCCCCTCCCATTCCCACCACCCCCCACACACACCTCCCCCCACTTTGCCTGTGTAATCCCTGCCAGCTGGCCCCGTTGGCTAATCCCTCTGCACTGATCAGCTGGGCCACGCATCCAGTACGGGACAGGACAGGGACAGGGGCAGATAGGGGCGGGACGCTATGTGTGTGTGTGTCTGCATGTGTGTGTGTGTGCGTGTGAGGTGGGGGGTGGTGTCGACCAGAAAGCATAAATTGAAGCCCGTGCCTTCGCCTCAGCGCAGTGTGTCTGTGTGTGAGCCAGTTGCCTGTTCCTCCTCGTCCGTCCATCCCTTATCTCTGTCCTTCTCCTTCTCCCTTGGATCCTTATACATATATACCTCCCTGGCTTATATATGTATATTTTACATCTTGGGCTTTTTTGTCTTCCTTTTCGGTTTTGTCTTGAGCAGATCCAAATGGATTTTTCTAAAGGTGGTGACTGGGTAGAATTTAGTTTTTCCTCCTTTTTTTCCTCCTCTTTCCCCTGACTGCATGCGTGACACCTGCCTGCCTTCCCGTCCCTTCAGCCCCCTTGTCCGCCATCCCACCACCACCACCACCACCACCACCAACCCCCCCGTGTGCCTGCTCCCCTGCTCTTCCCAACCCACAAGGACCTTCACAGGATGGAGCTGCGCACTCACAAGCTACAACTACAGCAACAATAACAAAACCAGGACCACAGGACCTGAAGGAGGAAATACTCTGCAGCTCCTCTGCTGCTTTTTTCGCCTTGTCTTTTAGAGAGGAAGGATGCATTTGAGCTGAGAAAATCCTACTCTGCCTGTGCTACAGTAGTATCCTATAGGCAAATATAGAAAGCGATTGAGCGCAGCGGTCAAGAGTTTAAAAAGAAAGGGATTTTTAGCAGTTTTTTTTCTGGATGTGACAGTGTTGCGAAATGGCAAAGAAGCTAAAATGCTTTTTGTTACACACCAGTTTTACTCTTTGCTAAATTATTTGTGCATGTATTAACCAGAGGATGGAGACTGTTGTTATTTAGATCCTGTTTTCCAGTCTGTACATGGCTATGGTTACATGCGCAGAGTGCACAGAGAGAGAGAGAGAGGAAGAGAACAGCAGAGAAGAGATGGAGAATAGGAGGGAGGGAGCGAGGGAGGGTGGGGGGGGTGGGGGGGTAGATAACGACACAGCTTTACCAACTGTAATGAAGAACTGCTTGGTCTGATTAAACCGCACCAAGCTCTTAACCAGGAGCAGCGGAGGCAGAGCTATGGCGAGGAGAAGGCATAGCGGCGCATCGCAGTGTGTACTCATAAATATCTAGTCGTCATCCTTTGTTTTGCTCTGAGGGGGAAGATGGTCTGCAGGAATGGTAGCAATCAGGTAGCTGGGCTGCTGCTGCTGCTGCTGCTGCTCTCTTTATGGTGCAACAAAGGTAGCTTCGCTCGCACGCTCTCTCTCACTCCCTGTTTCTCTGTGCTCTCCTCTCTCTGTGGTGCTTTTTTTAAATGATGCTGTGTGTATACTGAGAATGCCTTCATGGTGCGAATGCTGCTTTGATGATCACTAGATGTATATGTTTCTTTTTTTTTTTTATTGTTCATATTTTGTTGCTGGTAAACCCTTTTCTTGCACATCCACACACGCATGCATGCATCCACACACTCTGGGGCTGTTCTGTCAGAGGCATCACAATGTCATCGGCTTGTATCATATATGTGTTTTTCCCCCCTTCTCTGTATTTTTTGTGTAGAAAAATCTGTTTTCATTGCAAAAGGAGGGAACGCATGCTGGCGTGGGATTAGCATGCGATGTACTTTGACGTGTGAAAGGACCGCATAGCCGCCTCAGAGCCCTCAGGGAGGAGAGAGATCACAGGTGAGGAGAGAGGGATGAGAAAGTCAAAAAAAAAGGGGGGATGGACTGAGAAAATACAACAGTAAGGACGCACTGTTAGAAATGAGGAAGTGGCAGCGTTTAGCAGGTAGCCTTTGTGTCGAAATTTACCGTAGAGCGGGAATACAAAAGGAGGGAAAGTGTTGCTAGAAGCGGGGTAAGTGAGGATGCGATGAGAACATTGTGGGAAGTTTGGGTTTGAGCTCTTTGTGTTCACAGTGGACCTTGATTTAATTTCAATACAATTAAGGCACGCGGTGAATGCCAAGAGAGAAGCCACAGTCTTCGCTCACCTGAGGGACCGGGGCGTACAGCTGCTACAGGACAGCAGAGTGGCACTGATAACTACACAGATGGATGCTCGCTACGATCCTGTGAGCTTAACAAGCAGCGATGTTATTAGTCACAGAGAGGAGGTGACAGAGCGGTGACCTACAGGTGCACAGATCAGTTAGAAATGTAGAAGAGGCATAAAATACACCACAATCACCGGGCACCAGTTTGAGTAATATACTGGTTTCCATAATGGCAGAACAGACAGAGCCATAGGCAGCCTACCAGTGTCGGTCCTGTGGCCAAATGGACAGAGGGATCACACCAGGGGGATTTGCCATGTGGTGACAGAGGGCCACTTCAAAGGTCTGTGTGTTTACGCATGAGCGTGCACTCGCCCTGTCCGAGAGGAAGATGGAAAAACAAGGGTGAGGATGCAACAAGAGCATGATGTGCTGCTGTAGGAGAGTTATCATAAAAGGCAACGACCTACAGAATCATCCTCATGCATGCTGATCTCAGTAACTCCATGACCATCCGTGCTCTGACAACACCGCTTTATTTTTAAATTATGAATCTAATTAAAAGAGTTTTCTTTTTGTTTTGTGGGGTATCGATATCACGCCTTTGTTTTGTGTTTTTGTTCTGCAAAAAAAAGAGTCTCAATAAAGAAGTCATTTCATGGACTACATTTCTATTTGTACTATCTAGTGTTTTCTTTTTCAAAGTACAAAAAGGGCCCAGAGCGCATCATGTGATTTAAATAATGAGCTTCATTTCTACTCCTATAATCACAGAGCCACATCAAATGATTCAAGCTGTAAAGCGCTGTAGGCGACAGAGATGAGAGTTGACCTACATCTCGGATGACGGAGGCGGAATATGCAGAAATGAAAAAATGAAATCGGGGATTTTTCGGTTAGATTTCTTTCACTGTATTTCACTTACTGCTGCTTTAAATCTACATTTTTTAATGCAATCGTCTTTTTAAAATATGACTCTGGAATTCAGTCATCACAAAACACTCACAGCATCATAGCAAGTGCAAAATTTAAGCTAAAGAGATCTTCATATAAACGCAAAAACACACCCTGCATCTATATAATATGCTTCTTTATGTTTGCATACACCGGTGGAAGACATTTCATTATTGCCTGTCATCTCCACACAATTACGAGCGTGAAGAGGGCAAGTGTGCCACATATGCTGAGACAGAGGTCATCAACTGTTTCCAGGCCCCTTCTCGCCCGTCTACACATTATGCATTTGCGAAACTCTCAATAGAATTGGGGCACAGGGAGAAATGAGGGGGTGATGCTCAATGTGTCAACAGTGCGGGACCCCTGGCGATGGAGAGCAGGTGACCGCATGTAGACCCCCCCTCCCCCTCCCCTTACATGCTAAACACACTCATCATCATGACATATTCCTATTCCTCTATAGCCTAGTTTTTTTTATAATCATAAAGCTCCTACTGGTTTTGAGGCAAAATAATGCTGGTGACAGGTGTGGAATTGTAGGCCCTTAAAAAATCCTCTTAAATTAAATATTTAAAAACTGTTGAGATATATAGGGATTATTATTAATACATTTTATTTTTAAAACACTTTTCTAGCTCCAAAGCATCAGGGAACTTGCAATAGCTTTCTTTAAAATACAAATAAAATATAATAAAGTGTTATATATGTTTTTTCCCTCTATTGAAAATAAGGCTTTTGTCCTGTAGTGCTGCGTCTTTCATCTTTACTGCCTTTTTTTATTTTTTCAAACATAAGAGACAGGCTTTCTGAAACAAAACGCCCCGAACAGAGAGAAGAAATCTAATTTAGTCATGTAAATAGAGGTCGGGTTGGCGACATGGTGAAGCGTCACTAATGGAAGAAAGAGATGGATGCCTTATGATAATGAGGGAAAAATAAAGCAGAAGCATGACCTTGCAGCGCGATATGAACCCACAGACACAACGCACCTAATGTGGAGCACCTCTCACTGAATATTGCTTCTCACAGGATGAAATATAAAATAGAACTGTTTTAAATATTTGCCTGTATGATGAGAGAAATGCAAGGTCACAGAGTGGAGTATTTAAAATGTTAAACAAGTGATGCAGCTCTGAAATGCATCAATGCAAAAATAGGATAACCAGGGAATTGTTAGTGGACATGTCATATTATTTTTGTGTTTATAAGCTTTTTAATTTTGAATTTAAGACTGGCTGCACATGAAAAAGGAAGTCTGACTGTCCACACACACACACACACACACACACACACACACACACACACACACACACACACAGAGTCAGGAATCTCTCTTCTCAACACTGCAGGGCAACTTATTTTGTTTCTTCATCTCCTCTTTAGCTTGATGTGCGCTCTGAGATGTGAGTGCCTGACCTCCTCCTCCTCCACCACCACTTTCTCCCCATGGTCCCATTTCCCTTTCTTCTCCTCCTCCATCGTCTCGGTGGCTGTATCTGCCTCTCTTTTATGGCCGTTCATTTGCATCCCAGGAGGGGCTAAAAGGCGTCCCCAGAGAGGCGCAGATAAGGGTCACAGGAGATCCCCTCGAGGCAGCGTGTTTGCCACGCACCCTCAACGCAGACACGACACGTGCCGTCGACCCCCCTCCTCCTCTCTCTCCCTTCCCTCTTCCTCCCCCTCTCCACACACACACACACACACACACACACACACACACACACACACACACACACTTCTTCTCTTTCCTGGACCTGCACTTCAGCCCCCCAAAAAGCTGAGTGATGCTCGGCCCTTTAATCCCCCCCGTGCATCACCATCATCATCATCATCATCATCATCATCAGGAGACAAAGTTTTAGGCCTCTCTTTGTTAAACTCCATCATGACAATATCAGGCTATATTAAGAGCATGAATGTGTAGGTTGTGGTTATATGAACGCCTCCATCAGTTTTATATAGCACAGCAGGAAGTGTGCAGAGGCGAGGGGCAGCCATCGTGTGCACCTTTTGAAAATAATATAAACAAATGAAAGTGACTATATACGTGTAAAATTTAATGTTAATTTAAGTCATAATTTGGTAAATTTATAAAGACTATACATCCCGAAATGTTTGATGGAAATAAATTAAAGGCATAGGGTGGATTTTATTGATTTATCCAGCATATATAGACAATAATTACCCTGTTAAATGATGGTAAACACATGGCTAACAAATTTAACACAAGAAAACCTAATTTATTGTGAATTTTAAGCTCCTGTAAAAAGAAAATAGACTTAATTTAGGAAGGAGGTTGCTAATTTTAGTGGTAAGCTTACCAGTTTAATTATGGGTTGTGATTTTATGGCTCATGCAAATCCAAAATTTGGTAAATTTCACCCGCTTGTTGTTGTCTGATTTAATATCCCTGCACCTGAAGGCCACACACTCACCAGACCTCATGCTTACTTTACAAAAACGCACCATTTAGCTCTAATTAATTAAAAGTTTTTTCATACTAAATTATTTTTACTAAAAGGGTAATTAAAAAACAAGATAAAACACCGTACCACTCGCTGAATATGGAGAAGGCCTTGATGCTGGGACCCGTTTAGGAAACCAGTCGACCCCCGGCTGCAGAGCTCGTCCTCTGGTCCGGGCAGGAAGTGAAGGCCGTAAATAATGCTGTGTCTCCCTCTTGTGGCCGCTGTGTTTATTACAACCACACTGACGGAGAGAAAATGGCGGATTGCAGATAATTTCCCTACCACTCATTTGTACACACGCAGGTACACAGTATATAACAGGCATATAGATTTTTTTAGGGTGTCAAAACTTAAAATAAAAAATACTTAAGGCTGGATATGACCGTAAAACACATAATACATGCTCATATGTAAAACTAAATGTCAGATTGGACGCACTGCCACAAAATAAAATAAGGACAGTATGGTAAAATATCCCAACAGGTATGATATATATGCAGGTATATACAGGTACAACAGGCCACCCATGTGACTACAAGGAGGAAAAACCCACACACCACTTTGTGGAGCATCTTTATTATGCCACAAATAAAAGCCAGTAGTTCTGAAAGAGGACCTTGCGTTTTTTTTTGTTTTGTTTTGTTTTTTTTTACTCACCAACAATGACATTCTGAAAATGGTGGAAGCTGATTGTGATATTATAGTATGTATGGTTGGCTGAGCAGTCAGAAATGGGAGTGTGGAGGAGGAGTCGGGTTTGGAAAATAGAGAGGAAAGAAACGCAGGTGAAAAACTGGAAGTCAGGATGGGGAGTGGACGGGTTGAGTATGAAGGTTAGCAGAGAAACATTCATTCATATACCCATCTGGGGAGAAGGAACAAAACAAGATGAAAAGAAATGCACAGACACGCTGCATGAGAAAATTGCTTTACACAGTCAAACAAGGGGAATGCACACCAGTTCTGCTGAATATACCACATTTATTACTTTTGAACTGATTAATAGAAAGAGTGGGGGCAAGGCCACTCGCATCACTGTCTTTAGAAAACGGAGGAAGGAGAGAAAACAAAAAAAAGAAAGCAGCCCATAGCAACGATGAATTAACTTGTCCAAGAGAAAGAAAGAGGGTAAATAAAGTCCAATGAAGACTGTTAACAGAGGGCCCCAATTTTTTTTAGACCATAAAATTATACACTGAGCAAGGCTCGTCAACTTAACATTTCTTCTGCTTTCAAACTCTTGACCCCCCCCTTCCCTACTCTTCCTCTCCAGATCCTCCGCACCCTACCTTCCCCACACACTCCATCCAACACATGCGAAAACAAAACAGAGGGCCATTCTGAACATCTGCAGTCCTCTCAAACAAAAACATGGCGAGCATGTAGGAAACAGATTCTGGAGTGAGCGCAGTTTGACACCCGTCTAACGATGAAAATCCACTGAGGAGGAAACTCCACTGGGTCCTGGTTGAAGATGTGAGCATCCTCAGAAGACAGGAAGGTGAAGGGGGGTTGGGGGTTACAAAGAAAATGAGACAGACTGCCCATTCTTGACTTTGGGACACTATTATAAGCCAACACTACAATTTCCTAGTTGATTTGTGTGTTTGTGTGAGAATTACAGACTTGCTCTTGGACCATAAAAACAGAGGATGATCCTTTCATTTAAAAAAGGAAAAAAGGAAAAAGCAGCATACAAGGGAAAAGCATATGTAGTGGAATGGGGTGGGGCAAAAAAGATTTCACCTAAGGATGCTATGCATTTAGTTGTAGTCCTATGAATAATCGTTTCCTTTTCTTTTTACTACAAGTTCGAAGTAAGTCTTTAAAGTCAAAAGAAATCAAGAAAGTCTTCATTTAGTTTTTTTGTCCTTGGTTAATTCTTCACCCCTATTAGAATTTCTTAGAGAGATCTGGATGTAATGATGTAATGGGGTGGACAGGGCTTTAGAGGGGGCCATTGCAGTCTTTTGACCAAAGCACCAACTGTTACTTGACTCGTCCTTGGCGCTCCTGCAACACAAATGCAAAGACAGAAAGTCACACACAAGATACAAAATCTCTGTATATTGAAACTTCAAGTTCCTCATTCTTTGATGAAGCCGAATATGCACACACTATCCTAGTTTCCATTTTACTAAAGGCCTCAGCACACCAAGCTGATGGTCGACCATTGTTGAGTGTTGTGCTGTTGATGAGCATCTGTCCCCCTAGTTTTTGCGATACGTCCCACACCGTTGGAAACAGTCTGTCCTTGTCAGCTTTTTTCCCCTTTGTCTTTGGCAGAGATGCACAGACCATCAGTGAATGAAATCACTCTGATTGGCAATTCAGCTCAGCGTACCAGAAGACAAAGTGAGGGAAGTAAACAAACGGCTAAAGTCAAGAGGGTGTGAGATCAAAACAAACTTGTTTAACACAAGTTTTTTTTTTTTTGTTTTGTTTTAAGCCATTCAGCTTTTCAGTAATGACTATTCGCAACCATTTGCTCGCACGTTAAATAATCAACTTAGATTCTATCTCTTTGTTTTCTGTACTCACTCCCCATCAGTCTGGTTTCAGGCCTATGCAACCTCCTTAGTCCTAAATGACATACTAGCCTTGGATAGCCAAATGTCTTGTGCTGCTCGGTTTACAGACTTGTCTAAGGCATTCAACACAGTTGACCATTTGTTACTTTTAAAGAAATTGTCCCGTATTGGTTTTGATTTGAGTCAGCTGCCGGTGGTATGAAAACTACCTCTCCAATAGACTTCAAAATGTAACGATGGATGAAGTTCATTCAAAATTCTTAAATATTACTAAAGGTGTCCCACAGGGCTCAATGTTAGGGCCAATACTGTTTTCAGTTTTACATAAATGATATTGCCCCCCCTCCCCTGAATCATGTAAATTTCATCTGTATGCGGATGAGTTTTATATTGCTTCACAACATCTGCTCAGCCAGCCATTGAACATCTACAGTTGTCCTTCAATTCCTTTCAACAATTACATACTAAACTCAAAAGGATGCAGTTCACCAAGGCTACTCATAATGCGTCTTTCAATATTCATTCTGCAAATGGCTCATCCATAGAGAAAGTTTAACAGTACAAATACCATGGTATCTGGCTGGATGACAATCTGAATTTTAAGCACCATACTGAAATTCTGACTGCCAAACTGAAGACTCGGCTTTCTGTACAGAAATAAGAGTGGTTTTCCTTTTGTACGCAGGAAAAAAATGGTAGAATGTATATTTGTCTTTTTTTCCGATTATGGTGATGTTAAACAGAAAAGCTGCTGCGCCTATACTGAAATCACTGGACGTTATCTACCACTCAGCCCTAAGGTTCATTACAGGTGATCCTTACAGCACCCATCACTGCCACCTTCACCGAAAGGTTGCCTGGCCAAATTTGGCTGTGAGACAGGAACAGCATTGGTATTTGTTCATTCATAAAGCTTTGATACAGATGCTCCCACCCTATTTTTTTATCTCTTATATCTCTGCCCTTACATAGTCTTGGTACTCGTTCTCAAAATACTGTAGGTTGTTGCTTCACACTCCTTTCATCAGAACTGAACTAGGAAGAATGTCATTCTCTTACAGTGCACCTAATACATGGAATAATCTACAAAAGACCTTAAACTTAGACACTCTGCCACCCTTATGGCTGATAAGTGCCTTATTTCAGATCTTGTTTCAATTGAGTGTAAATGTTTTTAACTATACATCTACACCTTAGCATGTTTTTTATCCTGTATTTCTACTTTTAGAGCTCATTTATTGCTATTGTTGTTTTTTATCATTTCATTTTTGTTTTAATTGATATGCATTTTTGTTCTTGGTTTGCTTTTAATTGTTTTAAATGTCTTTGTTCATGAACGTCATTGTTTGAATGAATGAAAAAATATCCTTCGTTCTTTTAGTAACAGGTTGTGTTGTTTATGTGCTAACTGGCTAACCAGCATCTTGAATTTACCTTGTCGTTCTTCCAGTTTCCCTTTCTGAATGACAAGTACAGACTAACGCAACCTGCTGGTATGTAGGCTTATTTCCTCTCACACAGACAGGGCCTACACGTTAGCTGACTGCCGGCTGCAGTCTTTGCAGTGTGTTCATGAGCAACTTTTTGGCAAAAACACAGGCAACATGAGGTCTGCCTTCATCACCACTAGTTCTTTGATGTCAGTTTGGTGTGTTTGGGTCTTAACAGATGCTCATTGTGACAAGGGATTTCTTGCAAACTATAAATGACAGTTCAAATATTGTAACAGATGCAGATTTTAGATGCTGGATTTCTGATCAGCACTCACGAACTCCAGTAACAGTATCCATCAAGTATCAAAACAACATGTAAAGTGCGTCTGCACAGTGACAGATGAAGCAAGTTACCTGAAGCCTGTAATGACTCCTGTTGCTTGGGTTGCTGGGATATGGCTCACTGCCTTGGACCTCCACCTGCCACACATAGAGTGAAAGCTGAGTGTGACTGCAACAGACAAGTCACTACACTAAAATCAAATCTTTGACACAAATTTGACCAAAATGTCACATAGAAACCAGTCTTACTGAAATCATCTATCGCAACTTTCCATTAACCACAGCATTTCACGATAAAAAGCTCATATATAGATCACAATTCAGCCTACAGACATCACACAGGCATTAGATTTAGGCACAAATGTCTCACATACCATATTTAAAACCTAACTTTTTACACCATACATTAATTATTAATCTATAACAGCCAAGCATAACTTAAGTTAACATTGTGTGCTCTGGTTTAAGAGTTCATATACTGACAGGGCTCTTCTCTTGTATCCATCACAACGCTGTCAATAACATGATCCCCAGTCATCTAAGGTTCAAGTCTGTCAATAACACAATTGTAAAGATACACAATTATGTAGTTTTGGAGGACTGTTTTGTACATATACAGGTCACTTAAAATGTGATGACACGTCCCTCAAATAAATACCTGAAAAGAAAATTCAAGTTATAAAATTACAACACAACAAAGTTAATGACTTTATAATTATAGCTACAACACTGATGTATGTCCAGAAGTCTTTCTGGCTGCTGTTAAGTTTGAGAAAGTACGCAACAGATCAAACCAGTGTCCACAACAAAACCTGTAATATAAACAGCACTGTTTTAAATATTATAAATTGTGTCTAGAGGTCATGTACGCTGGTCTTTAAGAGTACAACACAGTAACCATAACGCATTACATTTGTGGCTTTAAAACGCTAAACCAGGGCGGTGTACTGGCAAGAATCTGGTGATAGAATACATATCGCAATACAGAGGTTTGGATTCAGTATATTGCGATACTGTAAGCAAGGCGATATATTGCATTTTTAAAAAATCTAATCTCAGGAAATCTGTCAATGTAAACTGTACGTCCTTCATGACTGACTTGTTTCACAGGCTGGTGTTCTTTGTGTTTATGTTAACGATATGCTGTTATGTTGGAGCGGAAGAGTCAAGTGACTAAGGGCGGATTACAACACAGAAGGATCTAGCAACTGTGGGTTTACACACAACACAAAATGAACCAGTGGTACAAATCTTTGTAAACTATTAATTAAAAATCAATGTTTTAGAGAATTAATACAGTCTTACAAAGCATCATTATGATACTCAAGCTTACTAATATTTTCTTGCACCCAGAAGCAAAGAGAGTGAATAAAAACATCCAACTAAAACAGTTCTTAGCATGAGCCAAACATAATCACAACACAGAGGAAGATATAGGTTTCTATACTTACCGAATAAAACATTTTCTACATCTAATGGCAAGTAGGAACATAATGGCAATTAAGGTTAACGAGCTGCTGTGCTAAAGAAGGTAAGTCAATATTGTGCTGTCTTGGCATATTTTCCCCTTAATTTGTCCTCTGTCAGTTAAAACGATTATAGGATGTGTAATATAGCTGTGCAGGGGACCAAAGCCCCCATATTAAGCTCAATCTATTTCACAATATGAATGCAAATGATGCAAGCAAGTATACTACGTTCGGGGGTGCAATACACTTTCTCTTTTACTTTGGTTCCTTATGTTGATGCCGACAGTTCAACACAAAATAAGATAAACATATTTCACCCAGTACCAGAATGTGCGTTCAGAAATAAAGCATAAAAAACACATTTCACATATCTTTAGGAAGCTGCACAACTGAGCACATGTTAAAGACGGGAACAGATACCCCTGATAAAGCTTTCTAAATGAAACTAAACCACAATACAAACCAAACAGTTAATTTTTTTTAAGATATTTTCTCATGTAATCCCCTGAATATTTCCATTAACAATATTAGCTTTGAGCGAATATAACCAAGAAAAATTATTTTTGCTGATCATTCTGTGTCTGTTATTCCATTTTAAAGCAGAGCAATACATACGACTGCTACAACTGGTAGAAAACAAAACACCACAGTGAAAAACTAAAAGAAGAATCACAAAATATATGAATAGAGTACTGTGTACAAACACACTGAATTTTGACAGCAATCTCAATCCTCTTGTATATCCTTGAAGACCTCCGTAACGCAAAAACAAAAAGGTTGTACATGCACCCACACATCCAAACTGGTTTCAATTGTGGCACCTTTATCAACACAAGTTAAAACATAGCCCTCATGTTTTCATTCATCAGTTTTATCATTCACTTTACTCAACAGTAACTTGTGTTACCTTTTTCACACACTCTTCCTCCTCCTGGCGCTTCTCGTAGTGAGAAAAGTCATCGAAGATGGAAGTGGTGTGTTTATATCCAGCGATGATCTTTAGCACCTGCCTGGCCTTGTCCAGTGGTACCTCCTGTGTGTCCCGAGAGTTGGTCACTGGCTTGTTTTCGTTGTTCTCCAGTCGAATGTGCCGTAGCTGACTGTTGGGAACGTCCTTAACAAAGATCCAGCGCACGTCAAAACGACCCTTCCACTTGTCCTGTGACCACACGCCAGCAGACGTGTTGTAGTCCACGGGTGAGCGCATCTCTGCGACACCACAGAAGTGACCACTCCCATTGACACTGAACAGAAGATAAAGCGGCCCCTTGCCACCCAACGAACGATACGCTGCATCAAGCCTCTTGTTGCCGTGCTCCGTGCTGCACCAGATGTTATACTTGATGGAGCGATGGATGTCATCCTCCGAGTAGCTCTTGATGATAAACACCCTGCCCTGCTTGGGATTCCAGTCAAAGTCCTTGGGGTTATAATTGTTGACCATGCGCAACTTCTCTAAGACTGGGTGAGGCTCAGAGGGGACTCCAGGAACCACACCCACACCAGATGAAGTGGGAGGTGACTGGCCAGTGCCACCCCCACCCGCATCCCCAAATCCATTGGCCCGGTTCCGTGGAGGGACCCAACGAGTAGGTTGAGAGGGTTGTTGGCTTGGAGGAGGAGGACCCTGGGAGAGAGGAGGCTGGGGCATCTGAGCCATACCTGGTTGCCCACTGGGTGGAAGCTGATGTTGCCCCATTTGGGAAACAGGGGGTACCAGCTGTCCATTGCTGAGGGGCAATTGCGGGTTCCCCACAGCAGTAGCTCCAGGCTGTGGGGAAGCCTGGTTGGGCGGCTGCCCATTGCTGGGAATCGGGGGCACCTGCTGAGGGGTGGCAGCTTTAGGCATGGTGCCCTTGTTGTCCCAAGTGCCTATGTCCATGTTGTGTTTAATGGGCGGAGGAGGCAAATTGGCACCGGCCATGCCACCCTTGGTTTTCAGCTTGGGTTGAGGCTTGGCTGGCTTGCTGGCAATATCGGCCCAGGAGGCAGGCTTGGCGGGGGCAATTGAGACAGGAGGCATGCTGGGAGGTCCTACAGATGAGACCGGGCCAAGGGGACCTCCACCTGGTAAGCCAGAGCCAACCACCTTAGGAGCCATGTCCCCATTACCACCTGGAGCAGCACCGCCGATCTTAAGCCCTGCCATGCCCTGGTCAAGGCTGTTCATACCAGGTGCCTTGTTCAGGGGCTCGTTGGCAGCAGGTGCAAACGGGGACTGTCCATCGATCATGGCACCCCCAAGTGAGCTGGGAGCATAGGCATAGCTGCTGCTGTAGCCAGAGCTCTGCGGTGTCCCCGACTGTCCCTGAGAGCTGTTATTGCCCCATGCCGAGAAGTCGATGCCACTGGGAAAGAAGTTGAAACCGTGCTGTCCCAGGAAAGGGTTGCTCCCCAGGGGGCCTGGCTGGCCAAACATAGCGTCCGGGAGGTAGTGGGGCTCCCCATTGCTCAACTGTCCATAGGAGGCCAGGTAAGGCATAGGAGGGTCCCCACCTGTGGACCATGCTGCCTCGTTTAAGGAGTAGGAAAATCCTATGGAGGGGCTGTAGTAGCTGGGCATGTACGAGTCCGACATGGCCGTATAGGCATTGCTCTAAATAGAAGAAGAATTTGTTTTAGCGACAAGAGGTAAAAAACAATTCTTTGCAACAACACACTCAAACTTGATCGATTACATAACTTAATTAATAACATTCATTCTTAACAAAAACTATTGTTTGATATGTTTATACCTTGTTCTTGTAGATCCAACAAGTCAGACCAAGATGAAAGGATAGCAAATATATTGAGTTATTCTCATTGTTATCATAAAGCAAGGTTTAACCACACAATAATAAAACTCTTCTCCAGTCTGATCTGAAAAATGCACAGCACTGAAGTATATAATAAGAAAAACAAACAAGTAACAACAGTCTCTTTAACAAAAGGATAGCGCATTCTTGTGAGTGGAGGAAAATACAGGCTCCATTCTTTTCTTCTACAGCCCACTTCACACAATGAGCCTGTTACTACTCACGGGGGAATCCATCTATCAAAGAGAAATAAAATCCAAGGCCACTGACAACTTGATAATTTACAAAAGCGCATATTCCAGCCGCACATCCATAAGGTCTTCCAGTATTCCTCAGTAATGAAAAAAGCAAGGATGTGTTCACACATAAAGAGGCATCAAGGCCACTGAAACAAGGCAGTCTACAAGTGCGTTTATTAATCTTCTGATAGAGATTTGTTGGTGCTGTAACCACACAAAGTTACACCGATAAAACTCTCTTCTTTTTACTTCAGAGGCTTCTGTTTAGTAATAACCTGAATAACCTAACATCTCAAATATATCAGGTAGCATAGGTGGCATATAAAATATCATTATTAGAGTTGTTCTACTTGGATCAATCAAGCCATCATTACTGTTGACTCCACATACACGCTGGTTATTTTAAGAATTAAGCTCTACCTTTTCCTTGGGTACACTTTAATGACTGGACAAGACATTTAAAAAAAAAAAAAAAAAAAAAAAAATCAATACACCTAAAATAATAGGCAACTACTGAAGTTCAGGTTGAAGTCACAATCTGTTGATATTAATCTATGAATTCCTCTTCAATCATAATAGAATAATAAATAAAAAGGATTTAAGATTAACCAGGAACAAAAACTAACTTGAGTTTTCAGCTGTTTTAAAACTTGAGGGTACTTTACTCTTTGATAATAAAAGTGACAATGAAAGTTCAACTGAACACACCAGCACCTGTTGGCAAACAGCAGTTAATTAAAGCTTACCTGTCTGGCCTGAGTATTCAGGTAAGGCTCAAACTCATCGTCATTCAAAGTATCCTTTTGGGTCACAGCTCCGTTTTGCACTGAAAGGAAAACGACAGTGATGTAAACAGAGGGCACAGGTTTAGGTGACTACAGCCATGCCAGCGCCGAGATCTCTTATTATCTGGTCATTTTTGCGTCAGAAGCATCACCACTTGTTACATAACAAAAACCACTCCTTGCAATTATTGATGAGTGACACAGGAAATGCAGCCGAGCATGATAAGACACCACATACTATGACTGCTCAATAGGCTTCAGATTACACAGCATAATCGTGCATATGAGATGAATCAGCCCAAGTGAAGAATGAGAAGCACTTGGCACTGGTTACATGTTGGCACTAAGTAAGACTTTTAGAGTCTCTGACAAACTGAAGTTAAGGACATGTTGCACTATAAGGTGTATTTCTAAAGCAGAGTTGGTGTGTGTTCAATGCAGGTGAACGTGTGTGCTGTGCTTTGTTTTCACAAGTTTAGGAGTGTTCTGGCTTGGGTGACATGGGACCTTTGAGAGGCTTTCAGGACGCGGAAAAGTTCAATTTAAACACAAGCTGGTTGGTCAATACATGTTAACCTACATTACACTCTGACAAGCATTATGACGGGAAAGCGCGAGGCCTTTTTGGACACAGGAAAAGGATGTCGGAAGACGTGTCATTTTCTGTGAACTTAGCAACCAGCTAACGTTAGCACGCTAGCTGCTGTGGTTAGCTGCATGCAGTGCGCAGCGTCTCCATGTTAACGAGCGCCAAGAGTCCTTTCAACATGACGGACTTGGCTAACATTAGCCGAGTGGCCAGCGTGATAGAATGGCACCTGTAGCTTAACACTGTAAAAATGTCTCACAGTGACCGATGTAAAGACACACAGAGTAGTGAGAGTGTGTTCTCGCACCTGTCAGTGCAGTTAAAAGCGGTGTAAGTTCAACCAGGAAAAGGATGCTGATGTGTATCATGTTGCCATTTAACGTTAGCTAGCCAAGAGTTAGCTAATGCTAACTGTGAGGATCTTACAAGTGCCATTTCAGGGATGTTAAGGAAACTCGCGAGCGCTGAGTTAACGGCCGTGAATACTCTCATGAAACACAGTGTAATTTGGCGTTTTAAAGAAGTGGCAAATTAAAAAGCAGAAATATTTAAAACTTAAACAGCTATGCTATTCGCGAAGCAGTTGCGAGACAAGCTATCGCATCCGCGCACGCAAGATTTTCAAAGCGCACCGCACGTAAAAAGATCCGCATTCACTCAGCCCATGTCGACAGTGTTAGACAATATCTGTGCTTACCTTTATTAGCTTGGCCTTTCGGTCTCTGGATTGGGTCCAGGTGATTCATGAAGGTTTGATTTATGAGAAGAGAGGAAGGGGAAAAATAGATGAAGAGATATATTTTCAGCAGTCAGTTCCTTTAGCAGGTGGTCAGGCCTACTGCACTACTGAGCCACAGCCGCTGCCTCTGAGCTAAGCTATCCTCGCTAGCCGTCGCGATGCTGAGAAATTTGGCCCTCGTAAATGTTCAGAAAACACCTCTCTTTACCTGTTCAAGAAGGCTGCTGGCTGACATGTCTTTCCCCCCCGGAGCCTGTGTAACTGTATTTACACCTAAATAAAAGCGGCAGGGTGCAGAATTGGTCTAGCTATTGAAGAGTTTCACCCAAGCGCCCCTATCTCTCTATAGAGCCTGGTTTCTACACAATGGCGGGCTGCAGTTTGCTTGACAGACTCCTCAACATGGCTGGGCGGCCCTCGTCAACCCACGATGGCATTTATTTACAGCGGACATGCGCCCCCTAGTGGCGCGGAGGAGCGTGTTACACTCTCATAGGTAATTTATGGAGGCCAAAGTATTTCATGTTAAATATAGAAATAGATGCGTAGATTATGTAAATGAACATCAAACTGAAATAAATAAATAAATAACTTATTAAATAAACAAATTATCTGTAACACAGACACCCCTCTTCTCATATGTAAAGCGACGCCATTTCCCTGCAGTTCCAGATTAATACTTCTAATATCTATGCAAATGTAGATTTGAGGTGGTTGACCTGTAAACTCCTGTTTAAAATGATTTTCTTGTCTGTTTGTTTTGTTTTTTATGGGGTTTTTTTGTGCTGCTGTGCTTGTTTTGTCAGTTTTTAGTTATCCTGTATGTACATATATACAAACATGTTGTGTTGTTGCTTTTAATGTTGTATTTTAACATTTTTGACACAATATTTACATGTGCAGTTATCCTGTAAATGTTTTACCTGAAAGTCCAATAAACAAAGTGTGAAAAAAAAAATTAAAACTCACCTAATTATTACGGTGTACTATTTCAGAAGTTATACTTCTGATAAAACTGAGTTTTATTGAAAAAATGATGCCAATTTATAATTAACAGTTAAACATATAGGCTAACTTCAGAGCTAGAAGTATAGATAGATAGATAGATAGATAGATAGATTGATAGATTTTGGGAGGGCACATTCCCCCCAAAATCTAGCATGAAGATGCTCAAAAAGTCCCCTTTCACCCCATCCCCAAATATAATTTATATATATATATATATATATATATATATATATATATATATATAAGGAGTACTTTTATTACTTTTATTATATATTCATTATATATTGATGTTAATAGATAAATAAACAAACAAATAATACATGTTATTTATAGAGTACTTTTCATGGTACTCAAAAGCACTTTACATTATTTTACAAATGATCATAAAATAGTATACAGTAAAATACACACATTAAAGCCATTTTAAAAAGACAGGTTTTGATGAGAGATTTGAAATATTGAAAAAAAAAGATATGCTGCAAAGGTCAACCATGCCCTACCTTCTGAAATAATAATTAGCAAATGTAATCATAATCACACATTAACATAAGATATGCCATCATTATTACAACTGGTTCTAGTATTACAGCGCAGGCCTGTATTTCTGCTGTGGTATGTGCACGTGGCGCTGCCTTACCCCAGCAGAAGTTGCTGTGTGCTACAATCAGTGTCAAACACCATACTGTCTCTCTATTTTATTGTTTTCAAATGTATTCAAAAGTGTAAAACTAAAATGTAATATGAGTGTTATGTGGGCTATATCACTGTTGATTGTAGGTTTTGTAAAGTGTCAGTATGTCATAAGAAATGTCATACAGAAGTTATATATGTCATTAAAAAAAAGCTATAAAAAAGTCATACTCTGTGCACTCTTCCGATGCAGCCCTCAATCATTTGCTGGCTCCCTAAAATGGCACTCAGTCATCAAAACTTTGAGAACCCCTGATCTAACATTTTTGTTCCAAAATGGTCTTAATTTATCAGCTTAGCTCTTAACCTTCTAAAAATTTCTCCCGAGGGAGAAAGACCCCCCCAGAGTCCACTGGAGGGTTGAGTTGCAATACTTGACATTTGAAAAATGCCCCTTGAGGAAAGTAAGAATCACAGTATTAGGTCCGTTTTAAACTGCATTACAATTTAAAACTAGCCCAGTGGAGGCTAAGCATAGCCTAATGTACGGCTAAATGATGACTAGATGCTTACCATATAGCCAAAGGTTACTGACAGGCTTTTGTTGAACGTGGACCTGCAGTTGTCAGCCTGGAGGATGGGACCCCACTAGGAGGAGTGATACAAATTAGTGGAAGCCCAAGGAAATTGATGGGGTAGACGAATACATATTTCTCAAAGGAAATGTAATAGTATTCTTGCTAGATGTTCTAGTTTTTAATGTAAAAAATGGAATATATTTCATCCTGAATTCACAAGAATATTTCTTAGAAAAGTGATCAACCACCATGAGAGGGAGCCAAATGAACATCCCTTAAAGCTGTAGTTGGAACCTTTTATAAAAGTAACTTTTTCATATTTGCTGAAACTGTCACAATATCAATGGAACAGATCAACAGTGAAAGAACATTTTCCTCTGCCTTCTCTATTGCCTTGTAGTGCTTCTAATGGCCTTACTGCATGTGAACGAATAACAACCAATCAGAGCCGAGGAGTCTCTAACACAGCTGTCAATCATGTCAACCACTGCATGTGAACTGTGATCAAACTGTCAAACTAGGCATCACTGATCAAATATGAACCAAGATTCTGTAACTGCAGAAATATATTCTGGTGTACTGCCGGTGGGTAAATGGACTGCACTTGTATAGCGCTTTTCTAGTCTTCCAACCACTCAAAGTGCTTTTACATTACATGTCACATTCACCCATTCACACACACATTCACACACTGGTGGCTGAGGCTACCATACATGGTGCCACCTGCTACTTAGCAACCATTCACAGCCACTCACACAGTGATGGAACAGTCATCGGGAGCAATTCAGGGTTCAATATCTTGCCCAAGGATACTTCAGCATGCAGACTGGAGGAGCTGGGCGTCGAACCACCGATCCTCCGATTGGTGAACTTCAGTCGACTGTTTCCAACATGGTGGCTGGGTCACAAACCTTCTCATTTTACAGCTAAACAGTACACTAAAATAATTTCTGAAAACGTTTGAGACAGAATCTTAATCCATATTTGATCAGCCCCTAGTTTGACAGACAGCTGTGTTTGAGACTCCTTGGCTCTGATTGGTTGTTTTCGGTATGCTGCAGGAGATCTAGTGAATGCCATTGTAAGGACGAGGAGGAATATGATTTTTGTCACAGATTATCTATCTCATGTACTTCTCTCGAGTATAATGACAGTTTCAGCGCATATGACACAAACTTATTTTCATTAAAGGACACGAGTTAGGCTGTAGGCGTTGATATAGGTTATATAAATTATTAATTTGGCAGGCATTATCTTTCAAATCTGCCTCTTCTTGGTATACTTTAGGTCTGTTGTTCGAAAATTAAAATGTATGTTTTCTTTGAAAGGATAAAATAATCTTACTCAATTTAATTCAGAAATGGCATTCACAAAGAGTTCAGTCAGAGTTTGTGATTGTGATCTACTGTCTCCTTAATTAGGTACCTAGATTCCTATTTTTTGTCTCAGCCTGCTTCACAGCTCCTAACGAGAAAAAGTAATTTATTGTTGGCTGCTATCACAATCACATCTACCTCTTCAGTTTTTTCTTACTGCAGTTCTAACGTCAGTGAAGCTTCACACTCACCACAGTGATGAACCTTACGTTATATAAAACACTACTGATTACCAATATGATGGCATTTTGCATTAGACAAGGAACAGCTATGATGGTAAACCTTTTGACCTTAATAGCATTTGTCTCCTATTTCCAACCTTTAGCACCCATTAGCGTTGTTTCACAGAACAAGGCTCTCCCTCTCAGGAAGTCTCTAAAAAAGCCTTACTTGCCATTTCATGCCCCCACCACAAGGTGGACTCATAGTCACTGTCTTGAATTTGTGATTTAAGCAAGGCAGTGAGGTCAAGAGAAGCTTCTGTGTGGTGTGCAGATATCACGCATGATCATTCAGGACCAGTCCTCTGTTTTCCACCTATGAACCACACTAGAGAGTCTACGCATAAAAGACAATTCATCAACATATCCATTCATGGGGGTCAAATTTGGTTCACAGGCTATTCAGTTGTGAAGTGCTCTTGTTGGTGGTCATTCAAGCTCACCTGCCAATTCAAAAAGCTTTACAAACACCAAAATAGAATACATTACACAAGAGATCTCAAGACTGTTGTATGGTTCTATAAGCAGGAAATAATGCTTGTTTTCCTTAATAGTGTTTTGGCTTCTTTTTTAAACACTTGGTACTAGGTACAGGCCAAGGTATACAAATTGTCAGGGCACCCTGGTCTTCTCTTGCTAAATGTTATTTAAAGTAACATGGACTGACCAGAAGTGACCACAAAGGGAAACAAAGAGACACAAAGAAATGCAAAATAACCACAATGACACACAAAATTACCACAAAAATGACACAAATGACCTCAAAAGCCCCATTTCCACCAAACAGTACAGTATGACTCAGTAAAGATCAGTACGCCTTTTTTCTGTTTCCATTGTGAAAAGTTGTGGATGGTACCAATGGAACCGTTCCATACCATCCCCAGTTTTGGTCCCCCCTCTGTTGGGGTACCTAGCACACAGATCTGGTACTAAAAGATGGAGCTGTGAACACTGCAGTCTGTTGATTGGTCAGTAGGGAACGGTCACTCTACTCAGGGCTGAGTTGTGGCTGGTTTTGAGGCTCATGTAACCTTTGCTCATACTGTAGCATGTTTGACATATATTAGTAAACTATAAGTATAAAATAAAAGGATGTTTTAGTCTGTAGTCTGACAAAAATAATTCACTGGGCCGACTGGGCAACGTTTAAGGTGGAATGTTACTTGCAAAGCATGTGAGCGGAGCGGGTGAAAATTTCCGCTCCTTCCCTCCGCTCTGCTGCACTCCATCATAAATTTTATCCCGACTACCCTAACCTGTAATCTTCTATTCACAAATAAAACATGAGCTTGGTAGATTCTCCGGGGAAGCCTTCTACCCACAGTTAGGGACCGTTCTCCACGGTACCGCTGTAGGCAGGGTGGAAATAAGTCAAAGTGTAGAAGAGACGGACCGGGTTAAGCGGCCGGTACACAGTAAACTCCATAGTTTTGAAAGAAAATAGTGTGGGTGTGCGCAGGTGCAAAGATGCATTTTGGGTGGGGCATGAGCGACCGGAGCGAAATCGGAGTGAGAGATAAGGCTCCGCTCCACTTTTTAAAAAAAATAGCTGCTCCTTGCTCAACACAAAATCCTCCCGCTCCCCGCTCCGCTCACATGCTCTGGTTACTTGTAGCTACTGTTAATTAAATTAATTAATTGAATTGTTACTCAATGCAAGAGTTGACAACGTGGATACATCAGCACACCCTCGTTGCTGTCCAATGAAAAACACGTATCTCCACTTTTGGCGATTTAGACTTTCTACGCGCTTTGATGGACACTTCTGACACCCAATGGAGATATGTGTTGAATAGATGATGTAATAGACGTCTTTCCATTGGTCATTTGGATATCCAATGCTAATGGTTGTTAGGGAATATTGTGGACACTCTGGCACACTGGCACTGTAGAAAGTCAAAATTGTCAAAAGTGGAGATACGTGTTTTTCATCGGACAGCAAGAACTTTGACCATTCCTTTCGTTTTTATTGTCTCTCTTGGATGACATTCACTTTTAGTAATGAGTGGATCTTCAAGCATTTAAAAATATATATTAATTTCGACAACGAACTACATATACTCTAATTCTCACTTGGAGAAAAAAAAGCATTGCTGAGCGTCGTTCCTGTGAGCAATCCAACACTAAACCCCTGAGCTTGCCTAAGAAGGACTAAATGCACAAAAACGCTATTTTTACATAACCCATTGAGAGAGACTCTCACTGCATCCTGTTCTACTTTGTTCTGAAAATGTTGGCGTGCAACCCTGATCAGTGGATGATAAGACGATTCATCTATGAGGAAACACAGTGAGTCCTGGACGGAGCAGTGAGAGACAACAACCCTGACCACATTAAAGGTACTGTTTGTGGTGGAAACGCTAGGGTCTGAAGGGTTATGGTTGGTTCCAAAGTAACTATACTGAAAGTGGAAATGGGGCTAAAGAGACAAAGCATGACTACAAAGACATAAAGTAAGTATAGGGACACAAAATAACCACAAGGAGACACACACAAATGCATAACAGCTACAAAGAGACACAAAACCACCACAAAGTCAGTGTGTCCCGCTCTTACATTAGAGAGGTGGTGGGGCCTTTTGCATATCTGTGCCCAGGGGCCCATTGTGTCATAATCCACCCATGATTTTAATGTGTTCTTTAATCAACACTCATCTCATACTTGTGTTATTATCTACAGTCATTGTTCGCATTTAATACCGCTTTACAGATCCCCTAATCTGCTTTTGCTGAAGTTGACATCACTGCAGCAGGCAGTGGGGTTATGCGCTGACCCCACCCCCTCACTGTACTTATCATTTTTCAGGGCCAAGGGTTGGTCAGATGGCATGTGACTAAATTGCACCTCAGAACACACAACACACGGCCAGGAATAACCCCACCCGGAGTCACACAAACACACACACACTCACACATGCCTAAAGCTTGCAGGGGGAGAACAAGGAGCGCAGAACACGGTGTCGATCACAAGGCGTCCTCAACAGAGGGGTATCTTATTTCAAATTCACGTGCAAAACTCAATGTATGGTGAGTGAAACAGAAAAAACAAGCATACACTGGATAGCTGTGAGTGTTTCACTGAGTGTATGACTAACTCAGTCAAGTAGGGATGGCAAACCAGTAGCAGTGACAAGACATTTGACTTGTGAAACATGCCTTGGACAGTAGCATGGCATGCATGTATCATATTCCGCCTTTCAACTCTCAATCATTTTTGGGTGCTTGAATTTTTTACCCAGGGGCTTGTTGACGAGTGCGGATTGGACAGGTGGCATAGCACGGAGAGGAGCTGGCCGCTTACCAGCCAATAAAAATAGCTGTGGTCTCCATGATGTCACCGGCGAGTAAATCATAGCTGCTGACTGCAGAGAGAGAAATATAATGAGAGAAAGAAAATAGAGGCAGTGTTTTTTTTAACAGTTTCATGTTTCTCCTTTAGTTCAGCTAATTTCACACTACGCTGCTTTTTGTTTTCTTGCTTTCACTCCAAACCTGCATCAACTGTCTGCATGTGCTCCAATCTATTTTGTTGCGTCTGCATGTTCAGAAGTATGTAAATCTTTACAAGCAGGAAGACATAAAAGACCAGACCAAGGAAAGACCACGTTCCCCACGCCAGACCCCAGTGACACTGCCATCTTCAGCCAGTCATACTGGCTGCAGTTGCAAGTAAGGGTGTACGGTCTAAAGCCGGAGACTGATCTCACTCCCATACCTGGCATTCTGAAGCCACAACACCATGCTGCCGATGTGGAACCTGATCAGCTGTAAATCTTCTCTGTTTGACCATGTGACATGCCAAATTTGTGATTCTGCCCTCTCAACCACCCTCCGCATCTCATTCCCTCTGCCCGCTGCCACCCATAGTGCCCTTCTAACTCCAGCCCCCTTTGGCACACTGGAGTGGGAATGTCAGGCAGAAAGGTGACAATCTCATACGGCCAGATTAACGTCTCTCTGTGCATCTTTCATGCATTTGTATGTGTTCCTTTGGCTACGTATCTGTGTGTGTTTGTTTCTTGAGTGTGTGAATTTGTAATTGTGTGTGCATAACTTCAGTGACCCAGTGGCAGTGTGGCAGCAGGGTACTCTCGGTAATAGGATGTTAGGAATGTAGCACTTGTCAAGCCTCTCCGAGGATGCTGTTAATTCACATTCTGTCCGTTTCAGAGGGTTAGCCTTTAATAAACAGTCAACATTCAGGCTATTTACCTGCGTGCAAGCTCTCTCTGTTTGTGTGTGTGTGTGTGTGTGTGTGTGTGTGTGTGTGTGTGTGTGAACTGAAGTGCACAAATTGCTTCCTTATAATAATGACACATGAGGTTCTGTTGGTTTGCTGCAGCTCTGCTTATTACACATTCTCCCAGGCATCCCTCGAAGCTACCACACAGGAATTATAACCAACAGAAGCAGAATGAAACCAGTGTTTTTGCATGTTTAGGCCAATTTATTGCAAACCAAATATAACACTGCTGATGTCTTTTTAAGGCACATTTGGATTTATTGCAGTGGTTAGCATTGTCGCCTCACAGCAAGAGGGTTCCTGGTTTGAACCCAGGGTGGGGGAGCCCTTCTCTGCGAGGTTCTCATGTTCTCCCTGTGTCAGCTTTTTCTCCAGGTACTCCAGCTTCCTCCCACAGTCCAAAGACATGCAAGTTAGGCTAAGTGGTGACTAAATTGGCCGTAGGTGTGAATGTGAGTGTGAATGGTTGTCTGTCTCTATGTGTCAGCCCTGTGATAGTCTGGTGACCTGTCTAGGGTGTACCCTGCCTCTCGCCCAGTGTCAGCTGGGATAGGCTCCAGCCCCCCCAAGACCTCTAACAGGATAAACAATTACAGAAAATTAATGAATGAATAAAGTGCTTTTACTATTCTTTGCAGTACTGTTAATTTTAGTGTTGCATGAAAATCAACTTGAAATTTGCTTGAATAAAGTATTGGAATTAAAGAAATATTTTACCTCCCACGTAACCATTTGTATATCACTTACTCCCCCAGTGTTACGACAATGCTTCTCTCGCACGCCACCAGTGAAGAAAGAATCCAAAAGCGAAGAAACATCTTGATGGACTGAAGTCAGTGGAGCTTGTGTTTAACAACAGCAAAACTATATCAAAACCAAGCGCCAAGCGGGCTGAAAAATGAAGCTAACACAGAAGTGCCAAAAACTACAGTTCCTTGAATGGCCACTTGAGGCTGGCGAGTCAATCCCCATAGATTCCCATGTTAAAATGCCCAACTTTCCAATGGAAGTAAACATTTTTACAGCCAAGTATAAAAACACTTTTGGTCTCTCTTTGGGGGATTCATTTTTATATAACACAACCGTTCACATGTTATTAAGGCTTAAAGTTATGCATAATAAAGATGGGCCGCTTTCAGTGACAGGCTCTCTGCCAGCAGTGTCCTCGGTCTCAGTCAGATCAACGCCTCGCTCCTCCATAGCACCCGCCTCGTGCCCAAGTATGGCCACTTCTGGCTCCAAAAAACCAAGATGTCCACTGCCGTAATACTGAACTCAAGGCTTCAAAACGGGAGTCCAAAAAACCAATGAGTGACATCACAGTAGCTGCGTCTATTATTTTTACTGCCCATAATCAGATCATCCCTTTACAAACTCTCAAACAACTACTGCAATATAATCCAAGTCTCATTTATACTGTCAGATGCTCAGAACTTCACAAACACATGCATTTTCATTAAAATTTCTGTCATTAAAACTGAATTAAAACTCACTTATGCTCTCTTCAAAGACAGACACCACAGACAAAAACAGTAATTTTGCTTTGCTGAGCTCTGGAGCTGCTGGTGTATCCAAACCAGCCCTTTAAACCCTTTAAAGCCCTTCAAAACACCAAAGACACACAGTAACACACACAAACTAAATGATCTAGGCCAGTGGTTCCCAACTGGTGGGTCATGATCCAAAAGTGGGTCATGAGACGATTCTGAATGGACGTGAATTATAGTGAATTTCCAGCACAGACCAAGATAAGACAATCATAATGTTTTTGAATATCCCAAACCCACATGATGTCTTCTTCACAATAAAAGCAAAAGCAACACAGTGTTTTCTGTGATCCCAGTCAGGTTTCATGTTCCTTCTCTTTGCTGCTATGAACTGCAACTGTTGATCGTCTCACAGGTAGTAAATTTTATGTAAGGATTAATCTATGTAGGCCTATGGCATGCTGTGGTATTGGTTGGCAGTAACATAAAGTGTACATGATTTCTAATGACTAATCTAAAACAAGTATGATCTTTAAAATTCTTTACTTATATTCAACTGACTCAAAGCTTTGGTTTTGTGGGTCCTGGTGGTCTGTGTGGACACAATGAGGGAGTTGTTTTAGGAAGAAAATAGCTGCACACTTGCACATTCTATCACAGAAGATTTATCACCAACATTTGTGTGGAAGGATGAATGAGCCAGACCTGTCCATATGTGGCCCTTTGTGTGTGTGTGTGTATGTGTATGTGTGTGAGAGTGTGTTTGAGTGTGTGTGCCAGTGTATGTGTGTATCCGATGACATTTAGTGATGATTTGGAACAGCTGAGATGAGTTTGTGTGGAACTGGACAACGGGGCAGCTGTACATCTCTGTCTTGGACATATACACACATACACACATACACACAGACACATAGAGGCATATAAACAACAGTGGAATCCTGAGGTCCGACCCTCTTGGGACCTAGCCAGTGTGGGACCTTAATAAAGGCCTTGTTGTTTCAGGAGGTAGCTTATGAGGTTTCAGGTTCTCAACAAGCCCCTTTTTACAGACCACTACCACAAGCTTCCTGATCACGTCGTCCTGGTTTGCATTTAGAGACATAATTGTTTTTTATGTTTGGGGTGATACACTGGCACAGATGAAATAAATACAATAAGTAAAATCTATTTTAGTGTATTTAGTGTAATCACCTGACAATATAAACAGTTGTGTTTTCATTAGTTCAGAATGAGCAGTTTAAATCTATATACACACTTTTGGGGCCGAAGTCACAATGAAGTCATTCTATTAGCTGGAGGCAAAACACAACTCACCACCACAGGGCTGTAGGCTACATAGAAGTCTTAAATGTCGTCTTGTTGTGTAACTGGGTGCCAGAATAGAAGGAGTCATGGCTCAAACCTTAAATTTATTGCATACCAGCCCCCACTGCTCATCAACAATAATGACGACAACTATAGTTAAATGCGATAAGACAAAAGGACTGGATGAAGGCGGTCATCAAATGTTCTCACGTCATATCAGGCTAGAAAAAAGTACTTCCTGTTGTAGAGATGAATAACGTTATGTGTATTAAGGGTTATCATGTCCACCTCATCAGAAATTGGGGAGGTATTAAGAGGAATATTGGAATTCTCCGCAATGCTAACTTTTTAGAGCATAAGCTAACGTTAGCTTCGATAGCAAAACAAAGCAGAGGAAAGTGTGCAAGTGTTGTCTTCCTTTGTAACACTGGCATAGTAATCAACCACAAAGCCGACCATCCCACCTTCAGCAATCCTGTCAATCATCCATCCACTGAGTGAGAGCATACGGGTCGGCCAGTCTGGTCCCGTTGGTCAATGTTTGCATGGTGCATTGATAAATTCAGTCTTACGCTCTACACTAAAGTGAGAGCCCTGTTGATGGAAGAAACAGATACATCAATTAATATACAGATACGTCTGTGGAGAATTGTTTTGCCTCCAGTTGAGCCCTGCCCACCATACAACGTCATACCGTTTACCAACAGTGAAAGGTGCTATGGGAAACGGGTCCTCGTCCACTGAGTACACCATGTTGCATCACACTGTTTTTAGAGTAGCCCAGAATGGACAAACAAACACAGGCCTTAGGGCCATTCAAGTCAGCCACTGTAGTTTGCAGCCCCTCCATAATGACGTAAAACTGCTTTATTCAGTGTTTTTACCGGTTTAAATCATCTGGTCAGTTTGTTTTGGAGAGGAAGAGACCTCTGTTGATAATTTGGCTCCTAGTAAAAACATCCTGAATGTTTAGTAATAAGTTATCAGACAAAAAAGATGAGCACACATTAGCATAGTAGGCTAGCGGTCCATCTGTGATGAGCCAAACAGCATCATAAAAACACTGATTTGTAATGTGAAACTGCTTTATTCAGTGTTTTTACTGGTTTTAATTACCTGGTCAGTTTGTTTTGGAGAGGCAGAGACCTCTGAGGATACTTCAGTTCCCGGTAAAAACCTCCTGAACGTCTGGATCTTAAGTTATTAGACACAAAAGATTAGCATATGTTAGCAGGTGCTGGGCTAGTGGCCCGTTCTCGACATGCCAAACAATGACACACTGTTTTGTAACATGAAACCGCTTTGTTCAGTATTTTTACTGTTTTTTAAATCACCCGGTTTGTTTGTTTCAGAGAGAAAGAGACCTCTGTGGATAATTTGGCTCCTGGTTAAAACCTTCTGAGCAATAAACATTGAAGGAATTCTAACCAGGAGAAGTTTCGGCTGGTTGCAACCTGCAATGCTCACCACTAGATGCCACTAAATCCTACACACTGATGGTCATACAAAAAAAAAAAAAAAAAAAAAAATCATATAAAAGTTCATGTGTGCACTTATTTCTTTGATGCAGGCCACTCTAGGTATTTGGAGCAGAGAGTATAAACTATTAATGGTGGTGTTGCAATGAGAATGGTGGTCTAAATAAAACCAGGTTGCCATTACTACCTCAACAGGCTCTGCAACATCTTAGCCAATGAGAGACTTTGCCCGGTCAGACCTCTTTTAAGAGAGGCGGGGCCTAGATGTGCTGCAGGGTCACAAGGAGTGATGTAACCTGTGTTTATTTTCAGCATATACACGTAAATGTAGACACACAGACACCTCCACGCACTTGCACACAGACACACACACACACACAGAAGAGCAACTGTATATGCTTGCACATACTGTTCTTTACATGCAGAGATTTTAGCATGCACAGTTAAGTATCAATGACAAACACAAATGTATACCGACTGACTTAGTTTTGGACTTTGGGCTCTCTGCCATGTTTCTGCAAGCTGGTTGTCTCTTCCTAGTTTGGTCAGTCAAGGACAACTGTTGCGGCATGTATGTGCACACGCACCGTCAGTGACACACACATAACGTAATTGACAGTAGGCGTTTGCTGTTCCAGAGGGAACACAGGACGATTATATACAGAAAAGGTGTGTGTATCACTAGGGAAGACAAGTAGGAGGGAGAGGCAGAGACAGAAAGAGCGACAGAGACACAGAGAGAAATTTAGTCATGGCCATTAATACTAATAGTGCCCTCCCTTCCCTTCTGTCAGCTGCAGCTGTTGATCACGCTGGTGTAACAGGGAGCTTTCTAGCATTGCATCACTCTTTCTGCCCGACTCCAACGCTGTCCTGCATTACCCTGAATGCATATGAATCCAGTACGTCATGTTGCACATCATGCCATGAGGGCAGTGGACTGAAGTGGGATTAGTACCCCAATAATGTTAAGACTGATGTGTTTGAAAATTGGATTTACAAATTCCAAGTATTCATCACTCTATTGACACTCGGCTGAAGCTATATGCTACAAAACACTGTACAATCTACAGTTTTATATTACAGTGCTACGCTGTAAAACTGTTTAATCAAAACAGTGATGCAAGACAAGGTCAAAGGGAGAACTATGCCAGCTTTATCCACTGTTATTTAAGATCATGTTTGATTCATTAGCATGCCAATAAACTGCCGCCAGTTATTCCTACTATGCGTGATGTATGCATAGCAAGATGTTGATCATGTTCTCCATCTAGAGAACGCAGCCGAGGAACGATGTAACTTCCCCAGGAGCTCGTCCACTCGCATACATCAGAGACATTCCACCTCATCTGACACTCGTCCATGGAATTCTGCAAATTTTCCACACTATTCTCCCAGGCATTCTGAAGTGCTCGTCAAAAAGACTGGCATGCCCAAACATCAGGCACCTGCAAACCCTTAAAACAAAAGAAATAGACTACACTTATCTGGAGAGTGTATCTAAGTTGTTGTTCCTCAAGTCTGATGTTTTTAAGATGCATTTTTAGTTGTTTTTGTGCATGCATGAATGATGAATTCTGCGCCCCTGCTGTGTTTGTGATTGTCACCGGGTATGTTTGTGTGTGTGTGTGAAAATATCTTTTTGTTTGCACTGCTGATAGGTGATAATTTGTCATAGATTTGTGCAGAGTCCCTTTCTCCTCCATGTCGGTATGGCCAGTGTATGCAACCTATAGTTGACACTTATGTGTCATTCTGGGAGCACACTAAATACTTCAGATGACTTGGAGGTTTACTTGGCAACCAACGGCTGTTTTAAGACCACGGATACGCTTTCAGCTTGGACCGAGCACAAGGTTTTCAAGTATCCACAGGACATGGAAAGAAATAAAATGTCACTTAATCGCATGTATCATGTGCTCATTGTCGTGTGGCTGGTTATAAAGCTCAATGAGCTCATCCGGCTCTATTTGTGTCACTGGGTGACATTCTATTTAACCTTTCTTTTACACCAGGATTAAGTAGTTGTGGGAACATAATTAGTCACAGGTTGTTTCTAGAAGGCACTTTTGCTTGTTTCATGTTTGAATGGCAAGAATGTGGGTTTAATTTCAACACTGGGGGGGACACATTTATAACGGGGGTCCCTGTGCAAGAAAACAATATGTTGCAATACCAGATTTTGACATGATTTACTTTTTACTTTTGACAGCTATCATATGCTTTCAGTGATTACAGCTTTTAGACAATTAATTCTTAACATCATAGGGAACAATCCTCGTGTACAATCAATTATCTGCTAGATGTGTGTTGGTGGTGGTGATGAGGGGGGGTGGAGGGCTGGTAAAGGTGGGAGGGGTTGACACAGAGATGTACAGGACAGGACACCCTCATGCTTGCTCCATAAACCTCACCACAGTTCGCTGCCGCAGCTGTTGTGGCGCACAGTGAGCGGTGAGGTGCGCTCTTTTTTCTGGGGTGACTATGTGGAGTCTGGCAAAGGCTTTCTCACACTGATCGATCAGCGAGCCCGTTTCTCTCCGGCAAAAAAAAACATAAAAACGGAATGTTGTCACTCTCTCTCTCAGCAAGGTCGGTTTCCACAGAGCTGTGAAGACACCGCTCATTTACCATGAGCTGTTTGGATGTTATGTACCCAGCCTATGGACATTACGCACCGTACGCACCGACTGCTCCTGCTTTTATCAGTAGTTTACAGGTAGGAAGTCAGCAAATATTTATATGTTGTCGTAATGATTATTTTATTTCCAGTGTTATTTCCAGCGTTAGCGGGGAGATGTGGGGGTCTTTAGAGGAACAGCTGGTAGTATAATTTGCGCAGCTTGTGCGTAAAAGCAGGAAACGTGATGGGAAAATCGTTAAAGTATTTTATGTGTTAAGATGTGAGTTTTCCTTTGATTTAATTAGTCATTTACAAATATTTAAATTTGCAGTGCAGCTTTTTTTAAATGTCTAATCAAGCACAGAAGTCGCTCTGCACCCGCAAAACTCCTATCATAACGCCCGCGCGCACGCGCACACATGCCAGCGCTGCCACACACAAAGAAAAACATTATGTCAAAATGTCTCATAGACAGCTCCAGAACTGTCCTCTGCAACACCTGTCTTAACCCCCCCCCCCCCTCCTCTGACACCCCTCCTCCCCCCCGGCAGGCTCCCACAGGTCTGAGCAACACTTCTCCTCTCTGCCGGGATTTTATGGACACTCCCAGGGGCCCCGAGGGGATGTCTGGGGGCCCAGGCACTGGAGGATCAACTTCCTCTTCATCGTCATCCAGCTCTTCCTCTTCCTCCTACACACCAGCGGCTTTAAGGCCAGAGGAGGGCCCCAAGGAGAAGCAGGAGGCCCCTGAGGCAGAGTACCTGACTTCTCGCTGTGTGCTCTTCACCTACTACCAGGGAGACATCAGCAGCGTGGTGGACGAGCACTTCTCCAGGGCACTGAGCTCCTACATGGATGGGGAAGGCAAACGGCGGGCGGCAGACCAACAGGGCACAGGTATACAACACTGTCCATACATAAAGACTATTTATACATGTATGTTGATCTTGGACATGTATTTAACTCATGTCCGTAGTCATAGAAAAGTATCCGCTCTGTGAACATAAAGAAAACTTCAGAAGAGGGACCAAGTGTGCCAACATCCAGGCAAAATTTTGGCTTGAGGAAGATCTTGTCAACCAAAAATGTTGCCTTAAAAAGAGACAGAGAGATATAAACTTTCGGAGCCTACAGTGTGCAGACCTCCTTTGTGACCAAATACAAACAGGCACCCAATCTGAATGTTTTGGCGTCACTTCACGTGAGTTAGTTTCAAGATTCACACCACTCTTAAAAAAAAAAAAAGCTGAGTTTAGCTGCCCCCTGCTACGTCCCTGCCGTTTCATGATTTCCATTTATCCACGCCACAGTTGTCTGTGCGGTGTCTTGCACATGCTTTTGAGGCCACACAGGGTGAGTTGACAGTTGTGCAGAGCACAGCAGAGCGTCAGACAGGTGATGTGATCAGGTGACAGGGCTGAAAAGCTGCTTGTTGGGACTGTTGTCCCCGGGAGATCGGGGAGGAGGGTTCAGAGGTCATGAAGGTCAGGAGCTGTTGAGAGTCCAAATGGGACCTCTTTGACTTTGGATAAAGAGTTAAAGAGACAAGACAAGAGACAGCATGCACATTGTGTGTTTGGTAAGATTTGTTAATTAGTACAAAGTATCAAATCATTTTTAAAATTGGATAGATTTGGATTGCACCAAAATGCAAAGTACAAAGTCATTTTCAAATCCTCAAGACACCTAAATCCATTTCTACCAGCAGCCTGCAGATGTCCCCTGAATATCCATATAGGGCCTATAGCCTCTACTCTCTCCCTCTCTCTGCTATCACTGTTAGTCTCTTTCCTAGTTCAGTCGGACGTCTTCATTTCGCCACTAACACACACTTCCTGCCTCACAACAGATGCTATGTTTATACATGGCCGTAAGCGCGCAGCCTCGCCGGCGTATCCCCTTCAAACGTCTCTGCGGCTGCCATTCTGACTATCGCTCCAGCTCTTGCCCCACAATGGTTGCTCAGTCAGTTGCCTGCCTGCTGGTCAGATTTATACACGCTGTGGTCTGTGTGATAGGGGCAGAGGGAAACATTACCTCTCAGGGTGCCGCACGGTGTCTTTTTTCAGAGGAATATCTATATATATAAGTATACTGCTAAAAACATATAATGGCTCGCGGACATTCTGTCAAGGGCGAGGAGGGGGGGAGGGGGCGCAGAGAAAACAACAGGTGGGGGTGCAGGAGACAGAGGAGAGGGACGGCGGGTGCAAGCACAGGGCCAGAGTTGCGTGTCTGAGTGTGTGTGTGTGTGTGCGCATGAGTGTGTTGTGAGACTTTCTGAAGTACTCGGCTGACATGAGAGTGAGAGATGTCACCACAGCAAGTGATTTAAGGCACTGTGGGCCTTGGGCTCCCTCCAGGTCAGAGAGTCTACCTTATATAGAATTCTAGGATATAGGGACGTCTCTCTTTCTACCTTTCTCTCTGTCACTCTCTGTCTCTCTCTCTGTCTGCGAGAACGTGGTTGTGTTTATTTCTGTGTTTTGTTGAGGCTAGGGCTGTGTGACAGAATGATCCAATGGGGAAGATATCTGGGCTAGAGGGTGTAGCAGTCATGTGAGTGACATCTACGTTTTAGCACGGGTTGCTCCCCATGCACAGCTCCAGCCTTTTCCATTTGTCTCTATAAATCAAGTGATTTACTGTCACTACACAGACGTGAAGCAGTTTGTGACTTGGCCTAAATTTGATTGTTGTTTATCATCCTCTGCCTCCTTGTCCCGTTAGAAACCCCTTCACCTAGCAGTCGACGAAGCTTCCCCCCATCATTCTGGGACAGTAACTACTCATCACCTCAGAGCCGCCCGCACTGTGAGACGGGTGCGCCTTCCTATTCCATGGACCCATACGCATCAGCGTTGCACCCAGGCCTGCCACATCCACACCCTCATCCTCACCCACACGCTCATCCTCACTCCCACCCTCACCCACCAGAGAGCTGGGGATATCCCCAGGCCCAAGCCTACGGCCACCCGCGGCCTCTCCACGAACTGTATTCACCGTCAGCTTTGGAGCCCCACTACGGGCCCCTGCTCATGCCCACGGTGAGGCCACCTCATCTCGCTACCTTGCCAAGCCACTATGAAGTGAGCAAGCTGGAGCCCACTGCGTCCTGGCCCGGCCTGCTTCCACCAGGAGATGTCAGCCAGACGCTGGCACTTAACATGGATGCAGGTAACCACTCACCCACGTCAGGTTTAACAAACACTGCCTGGACAAAGTGTCTAATCAGACCAGATGTGAAAATCAGCAGATGTTGAGAAATACACTTATGAAAATAGGAAGGTAAGATTATCTATGGCTACGAAAATAGCAGAGACAGGTTGTTTTTTGATGAGTTTTTTCTCGTTTAATATTTAACCTTTTTTAAAGTAGTGAGAGATTAAATGGCTGCAGACAATAAAATAAACATACAACAACTGACCCTTTGCTAAGCCCCATCCCTTTGTGACGGTCCGACAAGCTGTCGCAGTAAGCATGGAGCCCACACTGTAACTAACTGCACTCCCTGATGAAATATTATCAAATTTTTGGAAAACTGAAAGAGTGATTCCAGAGAGAAGCAGACAGAGGGGTCTACAGTCTGTGTTTGAAGGATATATCCAGGATGTCAAACTGACTCAGCAGCAACACCAGGTTAAAAAGACAAAGATAGTTAGAAGCTAAAGCCGAACTATAGGCTACAGATCACAGTGTAAAAGTGAACCACCACATCACTGCTGATCGCCACAGAAGACAATGAATATAAAGAGAAACTCTGCTGATATTGAACCAGCTGTGTGGCATCGCAGTGTGTGCAGATGAACTGTGTTTGGCTTCCCTCTGTGCCAGACCTCTGCTGGCAGATTGGTGAGGAGCTCCAGGGGAAGCTTAACAGCGTTCATCTGCACACAATGTGATGACACACAGCTGGTTGAATATCAGCAAAGTTTCCCTGCTTACCTTCACTGGTTCCTGTACAGCAGGGTCAGTCTTTGTTTCACTGTACAAAGCAAAAGCAGCATGTGTATACATTCAGTAGGCTATATCTTCAGTAGCTAGCTAGCTAACCCTACACTTTTCAGGGTTTGATTTTGGTTTTTGGAAGAGGGAAGAAATGTATATCTTTTTCCAACCTCTCCAGGTAACGAGTATCATTAAAACCTTAAGCTCAAAATCCACAAAACTAGCTTGAAAAGGAAGAAAATCTGAAACGATTGGCCAGTTAGCATTTGAGGAGCAGAACTTAGCAAAGGGTCAATTATAGAAGTGATAAGAAATTTAAAAACATTCTTCATCTACAGGCAGATGTGACAGCTTCCAAGCCACTTTGAATGTATCCAATGAGACCAGCTCCAGAAGATTTAAAGGTCCAGTGTGTAGGATTTAGGGGTATCTATCAGCAGAGATGGTATATAAAATTCATAACAATGTTTTCATTAGTTTATAATCACCTGAAACTAAGAATCGTTAGCATAGAATGAGCTTTTTATATCTACATACGGAAAAGATCCTCCACCATGTAGTTTCAACCTGGTCTCACTCAATGTGCGTTAGTTTTTGAAGGAAAAAAACGTGAATTGGCAGTGTTGTACCAATATAGTGCGTTTATTTTGAAAGAGACTGTATGTAAACGGTAAAATTCCTGTAACAACTGAAGTGTATTTTGAAAGTAGACAATGCATGTAACAGGCACAACTTAACACAGCGTCCCAGATCGTCAACAACCAATGCACCCAGGGTACCTTGCACTTCGTATGTGGACATGGAAAGTCCATGACCAAATTTCAACATGGGACGAGGTCGGAGTGAGAATGTGTTGATTGTTTCTACTGTAGATAGATAAGACTTCATAGAGTGTGCCAGGGCTGACGTCAAAACCCGTAAGTTTAGCATTGCGCTGGTTCCCGGAAGAGAAAGTGAATGTGATTTTTGCATTGCGTTTTGGATTATGTCAGAAAATAAGCTCTGTGGCTAACACAAGTTTATGATACTTACAGATTTTGTTCAGCGAGATTATCTTCACATATGAACACCTTTCATACCGCATTTGAAGCTTAAATGCGATCGCCAGAAGTAAAAAGCTAACGTTAGGCTTTAACGGACTACATGACTACTTCACGGTCGCATGACTCTTGACGTCACCGCCACTAAGCTTTCAACTGATTTTGGCCGCTTTATTTTAAAAAAACATTGTATAATGGGGAAATCGGACTGTTTAAGCTAAATAAGAAGCTGTAATGGCGGACTGCCAGCACTCTCGCCTGTTGGGGGGTGATGACATTTAATGTCCCCGACAGGGTTTGTAGTCGTATTAAGCAACTTGTTAGCAACCGCCTTTTTTACGACACGCAAAAGCTTCAGAATTCACAAGTATGGTATTTACTGACGTATTTTATGTCGTAGAACAAAACCTGAAACTCGCTTAAGCTTTTGTTAACCACAGACCTTATTTGAGGCATTTTACCAAAATCCCATTCAAAAACATATTGACTTTTAGACGAGAGAACCGGAAGTGCTAAAAGCGCCAACGGAGTTCCGGGTTTACTGGCACACTCTATTAATCCCACACCAGGGAAATGTACACATTACAGCAGCTCAGGAGTCACTAAACTAAAACATATACACACTATGCACAGCTTTTACTCAAACAGATACTGTATGTTCATGATAGATGATAGGGCGGATTGCATTTTCGTGTCAGCCACTATAGTTCTCCTACACGCATGGAACATGGGAGAAGTTCCAGTTGGTTGCAGCCTCACCTAGATGCCACTAAATCCTACACACTGGACCTTTAAATGAGTTTGCAACTGATTCAGAGCCACGGGTGCAGCGTACCTAAGCGCCCATTGTCCCATTTCATTACAGACTTTAGGAAAAGTTAGCAAAAATAAATCTTCCCATACTTTATTGGTAAGACATAGATCTGTAGGGTTGAACAAAATGAGAATGCCTACTGTATCAATTTAGCTTTTGTGAGCCATTGATTGCTCAAAACATTTAACCTCGGGTATTGGGTATTGATTTCTTTAATCAAACACAGACACATGCTAACAGCCATTTACACAAACACACACACACATTCTCGCGCACACATCTGCATCAACATTCAACCCTCATGATACCCTCTGTAGGAAATGCATGCATGCACAAATGCATACATTTGTGGTGTTGAATACGTTTGGCCCTGCAATAGACACTCCTACGCGTTAACACACACACACACACACACATGCGCACACAAAATACATCATAATCATCACAGGGGCTCTCTTTTTCCACCTCTAAAACAGGATGTTTGGCAAAAGTAGGCTCCATGACAACCTGTGTTCTGTTGTTCGCTGTCGTCCTCCTCATTGTTCCCTTGTCCTTTCTTCTCAGGCCTCCAGCAGCACAAGAAAGGCAAGGAGCTGTACTGGTTCTAACGAGCCCTTCAGTCACATTGACCAGCCATTACCAGATCCAATTAGTCCCAGGACCTGCTCCGCTATTGAAGCAGCGTGTCCCTTTATCCCCCCCCCCACACACACACTCCATCCCCATCTATCCATCCCCTTCTCTCTGCTCCCGGCCTCCCCTGCCAGTATACAGCCTTGCTCCAGGTCGACGTGTGTGCACCATGGAGATAAAGCAGGGGCGAGAGGGAAAGAGGCAGAGAGGGAGAGAGTGTCGCTGTCTATAATCTGTGCTGCTGCTCTGTCCTTTCGCATCTCTCTTCCACTCTCTCTCCTGACGCTGCCGGTGCAGCACAAACCTTGGCAAGGTGTGAGCCACAGTGACCTGCTTGGACTGAGAAAGACAGGATCACAACAGACTGTTGCAGAGGACAGAGAGATAGAAGGATGAATGGGGGGACAGGGCGATGAATAGCAGCAAGCAGGGATTCCCTCCAACGTCCCTGGTTATCTCTGTCTCATGCTCTTTGTTGGTACAGTGGTTGTCATCATCCACTTATCTGCATTTCACAAATGCAACATGCAGCGATAAACAGGAGCAGCAATTATGGCGGTTTATGCTTTGTGACTGTCATCATGACGCCTTTTTTTTGGGGTTGTTATTATATGATTTCGCTCTCTGAAATAAAGTGTATCTATTTATTGGTGTTTGTTTAGGCCAGTGTTCTGAAATGATTGTGATTCAGTTTATTGAGTTTTCTAAAGGGAGAAGCAGAGGAGATGACCACACCATGTGACTGTCTCATCTATCCACGCCCATGTGGTCATCTCTCAAAAACATATCAAAAATGTGTTCAGTTCAACACGTATTTGTTTTATTTGAACGCACTCACAGATTGTGTTCTTTCAATTTGACGACGATGGTGTTCCTTTTTAGATCTCTGTGTCATTCATAGATGTTTTGAATTTGGTCGCTCTGAATATTTCTGGTATTTTTTTGTGTGTGTGTCATTTCTCATTTTTGTGTCAATAAATGTTTTTATGGTAAATTGCCACATCTGTTAAATGTTTACTTTGCATGACATTAGGAGTAATGGCATCTGAGCTACTAATTTAAAGGGACAGTTCATCCCAAAATCAAAAATACATATTTTTCCTCTTTGCTATAGTGCTGTTTATCAGTCTAGATTGTTTTGGCGTGAGTTGCTATGTGTTGGAGATATCTGCTGTAGAGATGTCTGCCTTCTCTTGAATATAATGAAACTAGATGGCACTTGGCTTGTGGTGCTCAAAGCGGCAAAAAAATACATCTGAAAAAACTTAACAGCAATGTCTCTTTTGAGGCCAGTCTCATGCCGCAGTCATCAAAATCCGGTGCTTGGGCAGTGACTTTCGGTGTCAGAAACCACAGAAAAATACAACCTTAACATCAGCATGACACGTGGTTGGTTGCCCGGCGGCATCATACCGGACAAGGACGAAAGTTAAGGTGCCGAAAGTCCGGCTGGGGTGTACGGGACCAACAAACACCAACTTTTACCCGAGAGAGCAGTGTTCGCTTCCAGTAAGATTTTAAAGCCAAACTCTGTTCTTTTTTCCTAAATCCAACCACATGTGTTTGTTGCTGAAGGAAAAAATCATCAATTCCTGGTGTTGTACTGACGTAGTGCTTTTATTTTTAAAGAGACTGTATGCTAACGTTAAATTTCCTGTGAAAACAGAAGTGTATTTTGAAAGAAGGCAATGCATGTAACAGGCAGAACTTCAGCAACCAACACACCCAGAGTACCTTGCACGTTGTATGTGGACGCCGAAGGCCCATGAGCAAACGTCAATATGTGCCAAGGTCAGAGTGAGAATGTGTTGTCTCTTTTCAGAGATCATGAACTCAAGATTGAAAGATACTTTCTTTTTACCGAACTGCACCTGCCAACCAAATCACTGCCCAGATGTAAGCATACATCTAGCTAAGCTGAGATGAACACCATTAGGCTGCGATCACACAGAAATGAGACGCCAAAGACGCGGACGCTTCAAAGACGATTGAAATGCTGGAAGTGCTTATTCAATGTGAGCCAGCTACTGGCGTCTGATGCTCAAAAAGTTGAAAATATTTTAAGTTTTCAGCGTCTACGCATGTCTAAAAAGAAGCGTCTACAAAGAAGTGTCTAAAAAGAAGCGTCTACAAAAACGCGTGTCTAAAAAGACACTTGAACGCCGGTCAGACACGCCGTATAATAGGAAAACAATGGTTTTACTGGCGTTGCGTTTATAGCGTTTTCATCTCGGTGTGTTCCTTCTGTGCTGTGATACAGGTGGCAGGTGTAGTTCGGTAGAAAGAAAATAGCTTCTACGTGAAACTGCTCACCACAAGGTCTGTGGATTATTTTGAGTAACCAGGTCATGATGTCTGGAAAAGAGACATCGTTGTCAACTTTTAAAGTGTATTTTTTTGGCTCAATGAGCACCACAAGCCAAGTGCCATCTAGTTCTATTACATTCAAGAGAAGGCAGGCATCTCTACGGCTGATATCTCCTACACTCGGCAATTCACACCAACACAATCTAGACTAACAGATAGGACTACAGGTAAGAGGAAAAATATGTATTTTTGATTTGGAGGTGAACTGTCCCTTTAAAGGGGGTAATTGTAGCTGGACAGATAAAATAAATACATCCACAGGATGAATACTAATTTTAGCTTAAAAGAAATATGTCTCAGTTTAAGGCAGAGCACACTCAACAGTGGAGGCTCGATGGAGGCTGTAGGATCAGTTTCTGATTTTACACACTGACATATGGAGTGTGTTGACATTTTAGTTGCCGTTTCGGTCCCAGCGACAGTAGCCCGGCCAGATGTGATCAAGGTTGCGCTATGCGCCTCGTCTTATTTAAAAGGCCTTCCATTTGAATTCCTGCTCGCATTCACAGTTTGTCACCTATAAAGTGGGAACGAGTGGTGAATGCCAGCAATGTGTAACCAGAGAAGAAGCCAGCCATCCCAGCTATGCACCAAATGTTGCCGTGTTATTGATCTGATAATCAGATTATGTGCTAAGGTATGCCAGTCTGGGCCACTGTCACAATTTAACGGCTGTTATGTGTGACCCCCACTAGAGAGCAGCCAACTATGTGATTGGCTCTAAGCTGAGGATACATGTAGAGTAATGAAATTAGAAGAGTTTACCGGGGATAGCGTTCCTCTCAGCTTCCCATGCCAAGCATCTTACTGCCTTTTCACACTAGTATTGTCACTGGGCCTGAGGGTTTCCTTTTCACACCGGATCCTCCAGGATCCTCTCCATAGTTAGGATGCACCCGCAGATATTGTCACATTATATTACTTAGAGGTCAATAAACTCTACATTGCATTAATAATAGCCACAGTAACAGATTGTGTGGGGGGATAGTCATTGTTACACAACTTTATTCATGATGGATGCTGACCTTTACAGTGATATGACTCGATATATTTAGCTTGTTAAATGTTCAGAGGAAGCAGCAGAAATACAACTTAAGATTCATTTCATTATTGACATACAGAGGCATGAGAGGGAGCTGAGTTTATTCACTGAACAGACATCCTGTGTAAGCAAATCCTAAAGTAATGCTGCCCTCCTGTGGTGTGTTTCTAGCACCGCAAAAGCCACCTACACAGTGAAGGGTTTTCCAAAACTCGCTCCACAAAAGTTTTCAGGTTGTTTGGCAAACTGCATAACAAGCAGAAGGGTTTATTTTATTGCCCTTATATTATTTTATCACCCCAAATCATTGATATAAATCCCTGCATAATATCTAAATAATACAGATACTGCACTTTCCCTTTGAATAGTCTTTATGAAATGGTCAGAGAAATTGTCTCCACAAACAAAATATGTTCTTTCACCTTTATTGTCCATTTTAACCAATTTTTCTGAGAAAATAAATGTTAATTATTTGCAGTACAAGTGAAGCATTTAATCACCAGAAAATTAATCAGAATTTTTTGTGATCACAGATTAATAATTTCGGTCTTTTGAAGCCAAACATTAGTTGCTTCTCAGTTGTGCTGAATTAATGCTGCTCTTCGCTGTATATCATAACTGAATATCTTTGTGTTTTAGCTCAAACAAAACAAGACATTTGTAGCCGTCTCCATCTGCTATGGGAAACAGTAACTTTTTTTTTATTATTATTATTATTTTTAACAATTTATAGACAGCATAACAGCAATTAATTGAGAAAATAATCATCAGTTTGAACAATGAAATAATGAAAATAACTAGAAGTTGCTGTCTTAATTTACATGTATATTCTAAATTAAATAAACGCAGCTTTTTTGCTAGGTGTTTGTCAGTCTAATATTAGAATTTCAGAATGAAATCAATATAATTAATTCATAATCTAATACATTTAAATAAGTGATTTAAAAGTAACCTAGCTATGGCATAATCATTTTCGTAAACAATGAAACAGATGTCAGAGAGTCAAATTCAGATCTCAGTTTTTATCAGATACATAGGCTAGTTACTGTATTTTGCTTAAAATCAAACGCACAAGCATCTGACAAATACAAATGTGGTAGTTATAAGATTTAAAATGATAATAATAATGGAATTATTAATAGTCAGTGTTATTTTTCTTTCAAAACAACAGCAATCCAACACAAATAGCTTGTGTTTGCTTCAGTTTTGTACCATTCATTCATTCATTTTCCATAACCGCTTATCCTGTTGAGGGTCATGGGGGGGCTGGGGCCTATCCCAGCTGACATTGGGCGAGAGGCAGGGTTCACCCTGGACAGGTCACCAGACTATCACAGGGCTGACACATAGAGACAGACAACCATTCACACTCACATTCACACCTACGGACAATTTAGAGTCACCAATTAACCTGCATGTCTTTGGACTGTGGGAGGAAGCTGGAGTACCTGGAGAAAACCCACGCTGACATGGGGAGAACATGCAAACTCCACACAGAACCAGGAACCCCCTTGCTGTGAGGCAACATTGCTAACCACTGCACCACCATACTGCCCTTGTACACTGTCAGACCTGATGAGAAGCAAATGTGTCTTGCTGATGGGAACTGCAAACCATAACTGTAAATATCTATATGTAAAAATTCTTATCATGAGGGCAGCGTGTTTAAGCATAAACTAGCTTGGGAAAACCCTGATTCCCACTGTGTACTGTACCCATAGACTTCAATAAGGGGAAGTGAGTGTACAGTAATTAGTCATCAACATTAGCCAGCATTTCCTGTGAACAGCTGATTCACTCAGCTGTTGTGTCCATGCAAGTCATCATTTACAGCAAGACTAACCCTAAAATGACCCACTTTGAACTCCAGAGACAGTGGGTCATATGACAGGTCATCGGTTACAGTCACATGATACAGGATGCAGATTTACATTCAGTTTCAGAAATATAAATGAATGTGATCTGAACTGTATATTTGACTTCTAGATTATTTTAATTTTTTTTTTATATTTGTGCTTTGCAAGTATTTCACATTAAAATTTACTTTAATCTTTTTACAACCTGACACTTAACCTGCTAACTGACTTTACAAGGCAATAAACAAAGGCTTGTCTAACTCACCTTTATTTCTGACACATGTTTCATATATCCTCTGTCCTACATTTTGCATAACTGATGTGTCATTGTCAGAGCTGTAACCTTACTGGCATAACTGTCATGTGTAAGCAGAAGGAGACAAATAAAAAGCAATGACATGCAACCAAAACAAACGGCGCACAATGTGGAAGTGGTGTTGGAAACAACAAAATTTTCCGTTCTTTTTGTTCCTGTTTTTTAATTGCAGAATAAAACAACTTACGTATAAGCCCCTACACAAACAAACACACATGTGCTTGAACAATTAAGAATTAGGTGTGTATTCTGAATATAGAAACATCCTCACATGCTTTACTTCAAACTCTTTCTCAAGGCCAAGCAAACCTTGACCTATGGACTTTGAAAGTTTCCCTTTTTGTATTTGTAATGTGCTGACTCATGACCTGTCCCTGTCACTTGACTCTTGTTGTAAATGCTTTATAGTACATCACAAACTTTACACCTGCCTGAAGTTGCACATGACATCTTGGCTTCACAATAAAACCCGCCGTTAGCTGCTCTTTCCATACTGTAGACACACACCACTCACCAATACTGGGTTAAAAACAAAAACAGTCAAAGCTTCATACACACACACCCACACACACGCCCAATCAGCTGAGTTTATTATGAAACTTGAGTTCAGTGAACTTTTAAATAGCTGACAAGCAGGCAAACAGGTGCTGGTCATCTGCAGTGGTGGGAAGTAACTAAGTAAGAATCATTTTATTAACTGGAGGCAAACCACAACTCTCCAACACAGGGCTGTAGGCTATAAGAGTCTTAAATGTCATCTTGTTGCATTTCTAGGTGCCAGAATAGAAGAAGTCATGACTCAAAACTTAAATTCTATTGTAAACCAGCTGCCGCTGCCCGTCAACAAAGACAGCTATGGTTAAATGCAATAAAACGAAAGGACTGTGCGAAGGCGATAAATGCTCGCATGTGTAGCGCACACTTCATATCACACTTCATTAGGGAGAAAGTATTTACCATTGTAGGGATGAATAAGGTTATGTGTATTAATGGTTATCATGTCCACCTCATCAGAAATTGGGGAGATATAAAGAGAAATATTGGATTTCTCTGTAATGTCGGTGAAGATTCTCAGTCATCCAGGTCATGGTAATTGTAAGTGCTAATATCGTAGGCAACTGGACTTGCTTGCGTTTCTTGAAGACGTTTCGTCTCTCACCCAAGAAGCTTCTTCAGTTCTAAATGAGTGGTACAAAGTTGCAGGCTATAAACCCTGTGTGGGTGGGAACCTCTCTGTAATGCAACTTTTTAGCCTGTTAGCTAACGTTAGCTCTGATAGCAAAACAAACTGGAGGAAACCGTTCAAGTGCCTTCCTCCTTTGTAAGACTGGCATACCAATCAACCACAAAGCTTCCTGTGACATCATCCATCCACTGAGTGAGAGCATACGGGTCGGCCAGTCTGGTCCCGTTGGTCAGTGTTCACTTTTTCAAGTATCACTTGTAGTCCCGGAGAGTGAGCGACCTGACATGGTGCGTTCTTAAATTGAGTCTGACGCTTTACACTAAAATGAGAACCCTGTTGGTCAAAGAAACGGAGCATTATATTTCTACGTGTATTACCAAACAGTTAAGTCAATCACACATTCACTCTGCTCGGCGCTCCAGAGTGTGCTCTGCACTCCGAGAGTGCTCTGGATAACCAAACGGTACATTCAGACAGCGTTACGAATTTATGAATGGTCCAGTCTGTGCCAGAGTACACCACTCACATCATCTTCCTCCATTGTCTAAAACAAGCCAACTTAACTTGCTTGCTAACACTAGCTAATGTCTATGGAGAATTGTTTTGCCTCCACCTAAGCCCCGCCCACCAAAAAACATCATACTGTTTACTGACAGTCAAAGGGTCTATAAAATATTCACGTTTTGATTAGTTTATAATCACCTGAAAACAGGAATCACAGTGTTTTCGTTACCTTAGAGTAAGTTTTTTATATCTACGTATTAGGGCATTAACAGAAAAGTTGATTTGTCAACGTGTCGACATCAGTGGCACAAGTCGACACCCCCCGGGAGGAGTAGACAAGTCGTGTGTTTTTGGTTTTTTCCCCCTCTCTCTCTCTCTCTGTGTGCTTGTGTACGGAATGCAATCGCTGCCTCTGATTGGCTTGCGCTGATACTTTATCCTTGACTTAACCAATAGTCATAGTCTCTTCATAAAAAGGGCGGTAATGTTACTTGGCGTGTAGAGGGGGAAAATAACACAAAACCACAACAAGACAAGAGACATGGCTGCAGAGAACGTAGAAGGTGATAGGCCTGAGAAAACGCCTGAAGGCCCGAACATACTCGGGCGGAACGTACGTGGAACCGACTCCGCAGAGGTCCGCACGGACTCAAAACGGACATTTTTACAGGAAACTACAATGCGGAAGTGCGCTCGACTATGAAAGCCCAAATGACTGCGGACATCCCTCGCGGAGTCCGCTCCACTAATAGTACGCCCGAGTATGTTCGGGCCTGAGAGTGACAGACATACATTACATGTGTGGAGATACTTCACTTTCCTCCACCGTGTCAATGTGATGACGTCATCAAATGACTTGTCGACTCGACTTAGACTTTATTGACAGATAAGTCAACGTGAAAAAAATCAAAGTCGTTAATGCCCTACTACGTATGGAGTGGATCCTCTCCCATGGAGTCCACCATATTGCTCTACAGTAGCCCAGACCAGACAAACCAAACACTGGCTCTATAGGGCCACTTGTGTTTTTGTGCTGTAGTTCTCCTACACTCTGCACACAGGAGAGGTTTCAGTTCTGTAACTTCACCGCACATGTCACTAAATCCTGCACACTGGTCCTTTAAGCAAGTGATGTGTTTGTTTTTTTATATAAGCAAGTCTTGATAAATAGAAATATACTTAGTACTAAAAGAAAACCAAACTTCTACAGTATAAAAACAGTAGTTGTTTTTCTGGGCCAGTGGCACATTTTTCAAAGGAAGACAAGCTGATAGAGTTTAATGACACCTGTAAACTTTTAGCTTAGCTCTCAGTTTTTCCTCACTTCACAGCATCTTTATGGTCTTAAGTATTTTCATGACGTGAATGCCTTGTGACAGACAGACAGACAGACAGACAAGCAGAGAGATGAGGAGGGTAGGGCAGAGAGACACTAAGGTGAACTACCATAGGAAAAAAACTATGAATATATTGCATATAAAATATGTTAAAAGAGTTTATAGGACCAAGAAATTGCACTTTAGTTTCCACCATGTGCTGGCTGGGTGAAACAAATTAAGTCAATTCTCAGCTCTGGTTTCAGTGTCTTCCTTGTTATTCAGTCTCCTTTGTGAATTTGAAAGCTAAATAATACCTCCACTTATGTTCCTGACAATGACGGATAGGTAAAATCCGCAAAGCAAATCAAAAACTACAGGCAAGCTGAAAACAGGATGTATGCGTGGAAACAGAAAGGAAATCTTGAACAACTGTGAATGGAAACACTTGTGAATCATAAATCAAACAAATGCAGGGAAGAGTGCGTGAGTGAGTATTTTAAAACCTCCAAAATCTTTGAAGACAATTCAGTAGCAGGAAAAAAGTTCTCTAAGCTGTGGGGATGAGTGCATTTTGACAAGCATTGCTGGGTTTGTTTTACTTAAATAAAGACGGAAAAATACTCTAATCTACTGCGGAGGTGTTTTTTTTTAAAAGAGAAAAGGAAAGATTGACACAGCTTCAAATAAAACCTGATCATTCATGTAAATCGCTCAAATAAATACAGTGGGTGTTAGCTGAACTACCACCTCCATATCCGAGAAATAATACGCCTCCATTAGCTACTTACACATTGCCAGCATGGAATAATTTAGTTGGCAAGGTTTCAACTAAAACAGGTAGGTGATGGCACACGTTACACATACATGCTGTTACTTTATGTGTGTGTTTTACCCTTTTTTAGAGGATTCCAGATCAATATGTGACTAGAATCAGAGAGCACTGGAAAAAAAACTAAATCCCATCAGTGGTTTTTCACTTTATTTGACTGAAATTCTGAAACAACAAACTGCTGAGTGACTAATCAGAAGATTCTGTGTAACTCATGACGCTGATATGCTTCGTTTTGCTGATGCTGAAAAACATGTTTCCCAAAAGAATGGCATCATGCGAACTTCTTACAATGCGTAAACGTTCCCTATTTCAATGATTGACTCTATCTTCCTTCTCTGTTTGACTTTATGAGCGGCTGACAGCCACCTGACTGGACACACTGCAAGTCATAACTGTAGACGGCTATATAAGAACACCTCTCTAACACAGCCCTGCATCTCCGACAGGTGGACATACCTCTTACTTCACCACACACGGACATAGAGGCAGGTAAGCAGCTACAGCACAGATAGCAACACACACATGAACAGAGCAGAACACACACTTCCTGTACTGCAGGTGAACAAACAGACTCATAAAGAAGTTGAGGTAGAGATAAAACAGAGGTTCAAAGAAACCGGGAAACAGAGTTGATACAGTGGAAGGGAGCATGTGACGCCCAACGTCACATCGTGTGAGAAACAAAACTGAAGTGAAAGAGTCTCAACCTGTGTGGTTTCCTGCAAGTCACAGGGGATCTCTTTGCTTTCTCTGCTCATGTGTCAATAAGGATGAAGCTGCTGCTGGTTGTTGCTGCTGCTCTGGCTGTGGCCAGTTGCGCCACCATCTCTCTGGAAGACCTGGAGTTCCACGCCTGGAAACTCAAGTTTGGTGAGACAATCTTGTCCGACAATTTTTTATTGTGGTCTGTGGTCAGCTACAGTAGATCTTGTTCTAGTATTTGAGAAGATGCTGCCCATGAGGCTTCAATCTGGAGTGTACTCACTCAGTACGTTTACATGGACAGTTTAATTCCACTTTTAATCGGAATGAACGGCCATTCCGATTAAAAGTGGTCATGTAAACGGTCATTCCGATTGAAAAATAGTCATTCTGATTGAAAATTAAATCCGATTAAAGGGGGTGGTTTATTCCGTTTGTCATTCCGAATGAAAGAAGTTCTCGCACTTGTATACACTCATTCCTCTTTAAGTTCATTCCGGTCTTTCTGCGCATGCTCGTTTCCTTGCCCTTCTGGTGCGATGATGTATATAGCGCGCATAGCAACGGGCTGAGCTAGAGCAGTCGGACTCGTTGCACTCACCGGTTTCCATTCGCCACAGCACGGTCTTCTGCCTCCCTTCTCCTGCTCAACAGATGAAGCATTAGCAGAACAAGGTTGTTATCGTACTGCTGCTTTAAGAATATAAGCGAAACACGCCCGAAAAAGGCACTAAGAACGGCGTCGTCAAGCATCTTGTTATCCGGAGTGAGGACTACAGTGTTTTCTTCCGGTAAACGTAAACACGTAACATCCGCCACGCCCCCTATCCAATCAGAAACCTTCCCTGCCCCAAACCTTGCGCAGACGATTGAACTAATCTCCCGTGTAAACCCTCATTCGGAATTAATATTTCCCACGTAAACTACCTGGAAAAACTTTAATTCCGAATGATTTCATTCAGATTCATTTCATTCCGAATGAGAAGCCATCATGTAATCGTAGCCACTGTGTGCTCATTTCCACACTACACACCTAAAGGTCTAGAATAAAGGGATTTGTCATCTGGCTATATAATTAAAAGATAACAGCTTATTTCCTTCTCCGATTGGCAGGAAGGTCCTACAACTCTCCGTCAGAGGAGGCTCAACGCAAGGAAATCTGGCTCAACAACCGCAGACTGGTGCTGGTGCACAACATCATGGCAGATCAGGGTATTAAGTCCTACCGGCTCGGCATGACCTACTTTGCCGACATGGTATGCACAGAAAAACAGAGATGTGGTTTCTGTCATCATTTAGCTTTGAACTTTAACCATTTGTGACATCAGTGTTATTTGGTTGCTGTAGGATTAAATACACTCAACAACATTTTGGGTAATGACCCAGTCAAATTTGAATTTGTCCCCCGTCTCTAGGAAAATGAAGAGTACAGACGCCTGATTTCCCAGGGCTGCTTGGGCTCCTTCAACACCTCTCTGCCTCGCCGCGGATCTACTTTCTTCCGGCTGCCTGAAGGAACTGATCTGCCCAACGCCGTTGACTGGAGGGACAAGGGATATGTCACTGATGTCAAGGATCAGAAGCAGTGTGGCTCCTGCTGGGCCTTCAGTGCGGTATGTACTACAGTAACTTGTCTATTGGTGATGCAGGAAACTTTACACAGCTGTCCTCTGTTTTTAAATGAACTCATATCTGCCACAGACTGGCTCACTGGAGGGTCAGAACTTCAGGAAGACAGGAAAGCTGGTGTCTCTGAGCGAGCAGCAGCTGGTTGACTGCTCCGGCGACTACGGCAACATGGGTTGCATGGGAGGCCTGATGGACAATGCCTTCAGGTACATCATAGCCAACGGAGGGATAGACACAGAGGACTCCTACCCTTATGAGGCTGAGGTAAACAAAAAAAAGAAGTTTGAATTTTTTTAATGTACAGCATCCAGTGTCAGAGTTGGAGATGCAAATCCATTCATTCAGACAGTGGCCCTCTTTTTAAGAGATGTCCAATACTGCCATCTTGTGGACTAAATGTATATTGGCTCCAAACCCTGAAACAGTGCATGGAAAATCTGTTCCCTGATATACACTGTAACACCACTTTCTTTCATTATGTATCAATATGGTAAGGACTGTGAACTACGTTCTCTCCATTAGGATGGCCAGTGCCGTTACAACCCTGACCACATTGGTGCCAAATGCACAGGCTACGTTGATGTGACACCAGGCGATGAAGATGCCCTGAAGGAGGCCGTGGCCACCATTGGACCTGTGTCTGTAGCCATTGATGCCGGTCATGCATCCTTCCAGCTGTATGAATCAGGTGAACTGTTTAAAACATGCCTCTGCTACAGGAGGGGATGGGATTTTTTTAAAAAACCTAACAATTCATCTGTCTGATCTGTGTTTGTGTGTTTCTAGGAATTTATGATGAGCCAGAGTGCAGCAGCTCAGACCTGGACCATGGTGTCCTGGCTGTGGGTTATGGCACTGAGAACGGACAGGACTACTGGATCGTCAAGAACAGGTAAACACACTAATCTGCTGCACATTTTTTGAGGCTTTTTGCCTTTATTGGATTGGACAGTCTAAGGGTGAAAGGGGAGGGAGAGAGGGGATGACATACAGCAAAGGGCCACAGGCCGAAATTGAAAGTGTGACCACTGCGGCAAGGACAGCGCTTTTATATGCAGTATGGGACACCTGCTCCAGCCACACAGCTACTAGGCGCCCCTTGTTGTTTAAATCAGTTCTTACATACCAGGAATTGTCTTTGGAGTATTGTAGCATAGCACCAATCACTATCCCTGCACTGGCTACCTGTCCATTAGAGGACTGATTTCATGGTTCTTTAATTTGTTATCTTTTACCAAAGCCGTACATGGGCTGGCACCCCTGTACCTCTCAGAACTTGTCTGCCCCTGCTCTAGATCTTCAGAAAAATGTCTTTTAACTGTCCCAGAGTTGAAGCTAGAGGGTAAGGGAGACTGTGTCTTTGTGGTGGCAGCTCCAAAGCTTTGGAAATGCCGTCTGCTTTTAATCAAATGTTCCCCCTCCACTGACACTTTCAAGACAACCCAGTGGTGGCAGTGTCGGCGGCAGGAATTGGGCCTGCTGATTTGGCCTGATTCTGGGGCGTCATTCATGCTGAGTCTCAACCGAGTCTGGCATCCAGTTGTGATCCAACTTATTTCTTTCAGCCAGCCAAGTTTGGGCCAATGCTGGGCCAGGTCATTTTTGACAATGGCCCAGTGGTGGCAGTGTTGGCAGGTGGACTCAAGCCAGGTGATTTGGCCAGATTCTGGGCCTTCATTCATGGGGCAACAGGATGCAGCCCAACGAATTTCATCCTGCATGCCGATTGCTGAGTTTGGCCGATGCTAGGCTAGGTCATTTCGGCTACCTGGGAAAACTTTAGATGTACATGATTTCAATGGCCTTTGGTTGCTCTTAGTGAGTTTAACATTGTAGTATTTCATAATCTTTTAAACAGATATAAAAATTGGTCTTACCACTTTTATTATGTTTCTGTGTTAGACTTGTGTTCATATTATGATATTGCTCTGGAATTTCTACCTCCATTTATCGTTGTTATTGTGCCTTTTAAAACTATTTGTGTGTCACTTGAAGTTGTACAACACTTTGGTCAACTCCAGTTGCTTTTAAATTTGCTCTATAAAAAACTTGATTTGATTTGATAACATAAGCATGAAGACATAATTAAATTAACAATAAAAGCAAGTATAGCAAAAATACAAGAAAAATACAAATAGACAATGTGAAAAAATACAAGAAATATATGTACAATATATCTGAATAAAAATACATAAAAAACATTTTAGAAGTGGTAGCTATGTGCAGAAATGTGCAAAATATTGTGTAAGGATTGTGCAAAAGTTCACAGTATGAAGTAGAAAAAGGAATGTGGCAATGTACAGAGAGAATGGTTCAATAGAGTATAGGGTTAATGTAACACATGGAGAAAGATGGCGACATTAACATGTAGTGTCTAAGGGGTAAGGTAATAATGAACTGTTGTGGTGCAAACACTAGTATCAGTATTACAGTGGAGACAGAGAACTGAGTTGCTGTTTTCACAGACATCTTATTTATAGCTGCCAAAATGAAGTGAAACTCACTCAGGATGTTGTCAACCTCTTCAACTGCCCCATTACTGTGAATCGCTACCATTATTTCACCTCTGTCAGAATACAGATCATTATGTCTGCACATGCTGTTGTTACTAATGTCGCGATTACGATTCTTCACACGGAGCAGCCGAATGATATTGGTAATGTGTGTGTGTTTCTACAGCTGGGGTCTAGGATGGGGAGACAAGGGATACATCAAGATGACCAGGAACAAACACAACCAGTGTGGCATTGCTACTGCATCCAGCTACCCGTTGGTCTGAGCAGGTGAGAGGAAACTTCCTTCCTTTAATGCTATTTAAACAAATGTCTGGGTGTCTGCACAGATGAGCCTGAAAGATGTGCATTCTGCAGTTTATTGTCCATTAACTGGTTGTTGTTGTTGTTGTTTATTGGATTTTCCAGGTCCAGGACTTTCCTCAGTGAGAAGGAGAAGAGTGATGCATAATTTACTTTAATTTAATAAAGAAGTAAAGAAGCTGAGTTATGGAACAAGAGACTCTTTTGTTGTTCCACGGAAGATAGTAGGGTACAGAGTCTGTCTGCACTTTTAATAGAATACCTTTTTTTATGAAGATTGTAAATAAATGTAAAGAAATAAAATGTTTTACACTGAGAGATTTAAAAAAAATTGTGTTCATGATTTTGCTGCTTTTTATTGTTCACCATTATATTAGTGGGACCGTGTTGATGTGTAACTACTGGCTCTAAAGAAAATCCATCTGAAGTTTGGTCCATTATTTTGGGCCAAACTGAAATATCTCAGCAACTGTTTGTTGGATTGTCATGATATTTTGCACAGGTTACGACTTTAGTGACAGACTGACTTTTCCTGTAGTGGCACCATGGTTGACATTGTTTTTTTGGTGAAATGTCACATCAATTTGTTAAAACCAAGCAGCAACCTCCAGGGATGACGAGTCAAGTGCCAAAAACTGCAGTTCGTTCAATGGCCACTTGAGGCAGGCAATCCCCATAGACCCCCATGTTTACTTTACAGCAGAAATAAACATGTTTACAGCCTGGTACAAAAAACGGTTTTGGTCTCTATAGCTAATTTCCCCTTTCATGACAACTGTGGGGGTGAATTTTTTTTTATAACTCATCCATTTAAATTTTATTAAGGCTTAAAGTTGCACATAATTAAGGGCGTGGTCACTTTGAGTGACAGGTGGTGCCATCACAGGTGGCTAACTAGCCGCTGGCTGTCTGCTAGGCGTCATCTCAGCTAATTCGCAAGTCATTGAACCTGACCTCTCAGCCGTGTTTGTGCCTTTTGGATATTTTGTTTTGTGAGGGAGCTGGCACCAAGCGGGAGCATGAGCGGGAGCAGCCAACACCACAGGGCTAGCCAAAGTAGTGTAGCTTGTTAGCCTAGCTTGTTAGCCTTAGCTAACTTAGCAGCTTTGATCGAGGTGGGCGTGTTTAAGCAACCAGGCTTCATTTGGCCCGCCTCTTTGCCCATTTTTGATTGGCCAGGAGTTGGGCAGAGTCAGGCACTGCCAAGATGGCAACAGCCAGAGGCGCCTACTTTGAGCTCCAAACCCGCTCCTCAGAATACAATGGGTGATGTCACAGTGACTACATCCCTATTTTTATACAGTCTATAGTTAAAACATTGGTTTGCCATGACATGGTACAGTAGCATGCAAATGTTGAGGATGAGCACCTGATGCTTAGAAATCATTGCTTTTCAGAGCAAATGTTAGTCAGCGTCTAAGGTCAACTTAAACTGTGACGGAGTGGACATTTATTTTTTAAGTGAAAATTCTAATCAATTATGGTTTGCCATCAAATTGGGTGGCTTCATTCTTGTCCTACCTTATTTTAATTTGTCAAATACTTTGGTCTATTCAGGCCCCCAGGAGGTGCCCGGGGCTTTTAAAGCCAATTTGACACAATGGACAAACTGTTTTACCATAGACCGACACTCTGAAAGAGACATCTGTAAATCAGTGGATACATTTGTTTGAGAGTCTCAACCCCTGCAAAATGATTCATGTCTCTATCAGGATTTGATCCATTCATTCCCGTAACAAAAGTCTAGAGGAGCCGCATGATTAAATCGTTTTATCCGCATTCAAGTTACCGGAGCGCTAAACTGGAAGGTAGCCACTCAGCTAGCGAAGTCTCTAGTGGGCAGATTTGTGTAATTTTATACCCAGGGAGTCAAACGTTTTTTGGCTTCACGTACCACTGAGCAACTTTTATAGGAATGCACAGGGCCCTGCCTCCAGTACTGTACCCAGTTCAGACAATGGATCGCTTTATTGTAAGGAGCAAATTACAACAAAGCACCAGTGACGACCTCCCACCGAAAGTCAGTAGACAGTTTTATTGATTTATATTTTATATGATAAGGGTGATAACACATGCTATAGAGGCTATTGTGCACAGGTATAAATACAGGTGTGCCTTGAGAGTTTGGGTTTGCTGTTACTTGTACCTTTTACATAGATGTTGACCAGCTGCAGCATGATATCGCTTCTTAATCTATTACTTCAGATTCCAACAATTGCAGCTGTCCTGTGAGTATGGCAGACTCTATTGTCAAGGGCATGTTGGACCTGTTTAATGAATTATAAAGATGTATTTATTCTGTGTTGCTTCAGGCCATTTTATGCTCTAGATGTGTTTAAAATAAATTACAGTATATCAGTTAAAAAAGCTCCTGCAAATCCACATTAAGCGCCCGACAGTGGGTCCTGATGCTGCAGCAGGCCTATGACAAATGACAAATGACAAATGACAAATCTCACATCTATCTGTAAATGTATGTATAACAACTACCTCAATATTCCTAGAGTACATCACGTAGCGTCAGCTCACTGCAGTGTACATCTTCCAGACTGTTTACCCTCAGTCAAGGCTGATGTGTTAAACAATGTGCTCCGTGCAAAATATATTAAAAGGGGCTTTTAACATTATAAATATACTTGCTTTAGTCAGAGGTTTTTTTCAGGCGTCTGCACATCAAGTTGTCTGAGAACTTTGCTTGAAGACAAGTTGAGTGTTTATATGAAACATATTTCAGAGAGCAGATTTTTATCCTCATATCTCGGGGCTTTATGTCAAATCTGGATTCACTGCTTACACCACTTTTGACTGAAATAAATTATTCACTCAAAACAACTGCGCTTGTTGTTCAGAGAGTCTGATGTTTCGCAGATGCTGCCTCTGATACAGACCGCGGCCTTTGGCTTGCAAACCTCAGGCCAAACATATGAGCTGTGGGCAGCGAGTTTCAGGAGTGGAAAATTAATTTCAGTAAAGGAATATCTCCTCTTTCCTTTGTCTGGTGTCTTTGTACTTTTTGTTCAATTGGATAGACTTTTCTTTCTTTATCTTCCCGGATACAGTTGTACTTTCTTTAGCATTCTGCGGTCTGTAAAAGGTTATCTCAGATTCGTTCTTCATATGCAGGTGGGGACGCGGCCACAGAAAAGGAAGAGGTGAAAGTGAAAGGAGATCTGGGAGTTAAATGTGAACATACGGTAAAACACAACGACAGAGACGAAGAGAGTGAGAAATCATACACTTCTGTGGTTCAATCTCTCGTCTGGTGTGGTTAAAAAAGCCATTATGGATTTCAGAGCAATATCTCAGCAGTATGTATTTTGACCTCTGTTACAGCCTCTCCTCCTGTCACATCTTCCCATCATGACACTTGAGTTACCCAATCCTTGATAATCACTTCCCATATAAACTGCCATTATGACTCCGCAGAAAAAAGTGAAATGAAAGAACATTTTTTATCCTCACTTTGTGAAACCACTGATGGAATATTAACATGATTTATCATTTACCACGTGAGTCTGGAATGTGGGAATAAGTCACAAGTAATGAGCAGAAAACAAAATGCTCATAAAAATGAGTCAGATAACTGAATACAAGCCTGTGCTGTGTTATGGCGGCTGCATCCATGGCCTCACCAGCAGACTAAACACATTGGTTATATCAAGTCTATCACTCTCAAATCTTTACTTTAATTTTATCTTTTGTTTTTCTAAATTAGGTTTGTTAGTTTAGAGTTGTTTCAATGAGAGTAATATTGAGTTTTCAACGACCAACGTAATCTCCAGAAAAAATGCTGCCATTGAACATTTCTGCAAACTATGGATACAGCAGGAAAAGCAGCAATAGCTCGGTAAAAAAACAAAAAAAACACTTTCTGTGGCACTGGGAAAACAGCGACAGGTCACTACAGGACACCCACATTTGGAGCCTAAAAAGCCCATGGAAACAGCAACAACTCCCTAAAACAAAACTGGTTTTGTTGTTTGTTGGTCAGTCAGCTCATAGACCAGGTCACTTAAGAAATGCTGTTAAGATACATATGAAACTTGTGTGACATATACGTGGTTTGCAGGATCGTACAATACCAACATTTTCTTTTATGCAACTGGGTTATATCAAACTATCTGTGTCAGGGGCGTAAATATAGACAGTGCAGAAGGGCTGCACTGTGGCCTGTGGGGTGGCTGGGCCCCTGCAAATGATTCAGATTGCCATGTTGAAACTACAAAAAAAAAACAAAAAAAAAAAACAAAAAAACATATTAAATTCAAAATAGTGCCATTTGCTATAAAATTTGAAAATTCTCTTTTCTTGTCTTTTCTTTTAACAAAATGAGATGTTTATCCTACAAAAACTATAAAATCTCTGAATAAACAATATATACACACAAAAAGATTATTCAATTAAATTAATAATTTCTTACTGTCTTTGATATTTTTGTCATATGCAAGTATGCATTGATGATTGCCTCTATGTATGCATGTATGTTAATTTCTTGTAATGTCAAGTCTCTATTTGATCATGTGAGAAGACGATATGATACAGTAGCTCATTTAGGCACAAAATCTGTCAAGACAGATGAGCTGAGCACATCTTTAAGCTTAGCGAGCAGTCGTGACTTTTTAACAGAAAAATGGCAGTAAGAAAGGACAAGAGGGAAACGAACAGGAGGAAAAAGTAGCAAAGCTCCCTAAATTAGATTCCTTTGGATTTTGCATAAACAGTTGCTAGTAGTGTGTGGGCCTTTTAACTAGCGTCCATTAGGGCCCGTCACAATAGCGTGCACTGGGGCCCATTGTAACTACCTGATGCCACTGTTCTGTCCCATGTTTGTTTAAAGTTATTTCAGTTATCGTCTTTTGGCCACCCCTTGTGTGTCATCATGGTTTCTCTTTGTTTCAGTTTAGTTTTGTTGCAGTTCAGTTTGCTGTATTTTTCATTAAGTTCTTTTTGTTGGCCTCTTTTAGGTCCTATTTTAGCTAATATTAAATTCTAACTTTGTCTTTTTAAATTTTTTTTAGGTGAATGTGGGGTTTTTTTTGTAGTCTAAAATCTACACTTTTGCCTCTCTGCTCAGCCCCAAACACGTATACTCAATTAAAGGTTTTGTTAAAAGAATACTTCACCCACAAAGTGACCATCTGTATGGTCACTTTTCCCTTGAATTCCTAAAGAGAACTTTTTTTTCTTGTATACCTTTACAAAAAACAAAGAAGGTATTGATTTATTGATTGACTGGGGACTGCGTATAACGGCAGCAAAACTGTATCAAAACATACTGAGCACTTCCAAAACAATTTTTCCCCCTAAAACCTTATTATTTAAAGACTGAAGTGAAAGTTGAAGTTGACTCCAGTACTAACTTTTTTTTAGAAAAATGTATGTGTTTGGGAAGTACTGGATGAATGAGACTTGAATTATTCTGCACAAGTTGTGTGAGTTTGTAAACAGACGCTTGTATATTGTTTTGCTGTTGTTAAATGTGATCATCAATCAATCAGTGAATCAATATGTTCATTTCCTGTGGAGGCATGTGAGAAAAATAAAATTTTCTTCAGTAATTCAAAGTAACACAGCACGACTAATTGTTACACAAATGGTCATTTTGTCGGTGAAGTATTTCTTTAAAAGAAAGATGATTGTTTTAAAACTATTTATATACTTTCTCTCACTTCTTGTTTTTATTGTCTTCTAAATGGAGTTTTCATGTTTTCTTAATGTCTTAAGTTTAATGTATTTCTGTCCCCCCCTGTAAAGCACTCTGAATTGCCTTGTGTCTGAATGGAGCGATATAAATAAACTTGCCTGTTGCTAAACTCACCTCCCTGCTGTTATATTGTTTATTGTTTTTAATACAGTCACATGGTGATATAACTTTGCTTTCTTTTCTCTCCACTGCTCTGCCCTCACTCACACTTTCCAAACTCAGTACAGCTGCTCAGGTAACGTCTCTGTGACCTTTACAATGACAACAATTAACTTCACCCATCGAGGTCAAGTTGGTGCTCGAACATTGTTTCCATGGCAACGTGTACCAACTCTTGTTAAGACAAATTTGCAATACCCACGCCGTGTGCGTGTAAAGTAACACCATGATGAAATCCTTCTTTCAACAGTAATTTGTAATGCTCCAGGCTTCTGCGTGTAATCCAACTAAACAGCAGTACTTAAGTCATTATTCTTACATCTCTATTGAACCTTAGGCGGTGGAAGGTTGCTTCACTCATCTGTAATCCATGAAGTCAGCTATAAATAAACTTACAATGCTTGAAATTATTTTGTTAATTTGTCATGGGCTATTCAGCCTAACTGCATTTAATTTTACTGCACGCAATGGAGCTGAAACAAGTTCAGTACACCAGTCTGACTTTGCTTAGTCGCAAAACACAGTAACAGATGATGCCGACGTCTCGATCTGGCTTTGAATATTTTATAATTTGCTGGGGGGGAAAAAAAACCTGTTGACTTTGCTTCTAGAAGTCATCACTTAGATTAGAAAATGGTTGTTCTCCTTTTCCCGTGAGGTGGATGACATCTGTTTTAATCATACACAATAGTTGCCCCGATGTAATTAATAAAATCACATTAAGTGACTGTAATTTTCCCCATTCTAAATGTCACATTAGGTCTGGTTGTGATAATATTTGATGGGAGGTGGAGAAACACTGAGGCAGGGATATTGGGGGGGGGTGGGGGGTGGGGGGGGACATATTAGGGGATTTAATCAGCTTGTGTGACAAAACGTGACCTTGACATCTTACTTTTTCCTCTCTCAGCTGAGGCAGGCGGCTGCAGCGAGTGCTGCCATGCGGAAGCAAACAGGCACGGCCTACGTAATTGAAAGACAGATTTAAATTATCTTTTGTCAGGCCAGTTTCGTAACAGCAGACCTGGGAAAAAAAAGCATTTTATCAGCACCAGAATTGACAGTATTCAGCCAATTAGGCGTGAATGATTGTTATCCAGTGACGTTATCATCATCATCCCTTTTATTTTGGGGAGTATGAAGGACGGCATTAGAAAGTGGAAAAAGCAAAGATGAAAAAGCTCCCAGACAGAGACAAAGGGAAACAGAAGGAGGGCGCGGAAGAGGTGAGGCAAATTAATTGGTTTTGCTAAATCCTCCTCAAACAGCAGAAGCCAATGTGGCTCCACAAAAGGCCATTACTGGTAATCAATTTAAATCTGTTTTACCCTTCCCAAGGAAACCAATTAGGCAATTTAATTTGGCTTTTCTGATTCACAGCATAACCACTGCACAGGATAGGACGTCCAATTCGCATCCTGCAGGGAGGGACAAGTGAAAACACTGGGAGGTGTTGCTGGAACAAGCAAAGCTATTGATCTGAAGGAGGCTGAGAGATCCAGGGAAGAGCGAGGAAGAAACACAGGAAGCATGGCAGGATGATGAATTCATGAATTTGGATTCTTGCTAAGAAAACAGCAACCCTGCTGTGTCCATTTAAAACTGCCTCACTAATTAAAGTTTATTGCAAGATCAGCTTTTAGCTGAATGTACACCTTAAGCTTAGTTTTCCATTAAATGGGACTCCATATTTAAAGCAGTTGATCATTTTTTGGCTCGTTTTTGTGTGAGCAGAAGGTCTTTTTAATGTCACTAGATGGCAGTACCTGACTGCTGATGATTGTCTCAGCAGTTTGAGGTGCTGTGGCCTGGCTTCAATCCTGCAAAGCTCTCATTCAAAGTCAGATATACTCCTTTTATTCTTGCAGTCACATGTTCTTGGGATACACACACATACAGGACATACAAACATCCATATATCCAGTCATACACACTGGGGCCACACTGTTTCCCTGCATCAGTGAAACCATTGCACCGTAACAACGCACACACCGCACACTGAATGTCTGCTTAATCAACAATGTCACTGCACAATTTCAGCAGATTGGCTGTTGGGTTGGTATGGAGGAAAGTGTCAGTCAGCCGTGTCACCCATCATAGCGAACAAACAGTCTCTCCTCTGGGGATACAAACGGGGCGGCGTTTCTGTGCCCATGTGTTATCCATCTCCTGTTGTGCCTTCCTGTGTGTGTGCAGCTCCTTGCATGTGTGGTGCATTTATGTGTGCGCGGGGAAATGGGATGTCAACTGGTTTGTCATGGTAATGGGGAACATGTGTGATTGTGACAGACAGGAGATCTGGTTGACCGCACTCAGCACTGACGCACGTGCACACGCACATACGCATATTGGCCTAATGCATACAGCAAGCGTAGACGGTGAACATGTGGACAAGAGGAGAACTTTATGCAAAATGGCTGAAATGACTGTAAATATTTATATTTTTATGACATGAACCCAGACAGGAGGCCAGTAATTCCTACTTGAGCCTTCATTTTGCGCTTTTAAATCTTTCCATCCTTATCTTTATCCTGTTCTCTTTCCCTCATTTCATCTCACCATCGTCCTCCAGCCAGCTGCATTTCTTGGACAGGGCTCCTGGCTGCGGTCTGAGAGAAGCGAGTGAAGCTAACCGTTTGAGAAAAACAGCTCTGGCAAGGCCAATTACACCCAGACAAAGCACTTTGCATGTTATTGTGTTAGGGATTCATGCTTGATTGACTGAATGGGTTCTAATGAGGCTGGGGAACGACGTGCAAGAAAGGAAGAAACACTCCTCAGCCTCCCCTGATGGATTGTATCGCCCACGCGCTCACGTACAGACAACCACGTGCAGGAAACAAACACACTTGCCGGTGCACGGTTACAGTGCAAAGGTGAGCAATCGCGCCGGAGCACGCTTACAGTGAAGATACATGTATATCAACACTATACAGTAGTTCTCAGGTTACAGCTTTAAAGTTGGTACTGTGTGCGTCTGTGAGTGTGTGCAGTGGGTGGCAGATGAAGAGGAGATAGTGGAAAGGTAACTTGCTGTATTGCCTCTGCAGATGCTCCTATGTGAAAGCCTCACTCCCACTGGCATCCTTTTATAGTATCACTTCACTAGGTAGAGTTGGATATAGCAACAGATGGATTGGTAAAGCCTACAGCAGTGATAAAAAAATGTCAGCCGTTATTCTTGTTGGGCCTGTACAACAGATGTTAGTTTTATTTCTGTGTTTTGTTGTGCGCTGCACCAGGCTTCGACTCTTCTTAGTTTCACATCTTTGAAGTTTATTTTTTTTCCTTTGTTCTCCGACTCAGTGGAAGGAAAGTTGAAACAGATATTGCTAGCCACGGGCTAATAGAAATAACAAATGCCAGCTATGATGTTCATAAGATCGCTGTCAACAAAACACAAATTGAAAATGAAATTAGCTAGCAACCCAGGTCCAGTCTATGAATTTTAAAAGGCAGGTTTGAGATGCATGTATGGGAGAGGTAGAGTGCACAAGCACGGCAGCAAAGTCAGACAAACTGCAAATCCTGAACTTGCAAAATATGCTTCCAGATGATGTCGTTTTTACATGTTTACAGAGGTGTGGACTTGATTTGCATGACTTAGACTCGAGTCACAAATTTGATGACTCAGAAATCTTGACAGAATCAAAACTTTGTCTTTAACACCATTGACTCGTGACTTCATTTGGACTTGAGTCTCATGACTTGAAAATATGTGATACCTTCCCTCAAGCCAGGCCTGGAGTGGCTAATCGGACCGGGACAATTCCCGGTGGGCCAGTCTGATGTTTGGGCTGCGATAGTCTCGAAATACAGACTCTACATTCAGTGAATGTAGAGTCTGTAGGCAAACCCCGGAGATCTTGCCTCTGGAAGAAGAGCGGAAGAGCCCTGGTTTCCGGTTGTAGCCTGTTTGTAGTCCGCATGATATTGACCAATCATGTTTGAGCCAGCTGCAGTTGTTGCCAGGTTAAACGGTCCTCCTAACAAGGCGGAACATAATTGGCATCACTGCAAACTCTGAATCCATCGCAATGGTTCAGCATATTTACTTATATAAACGGAAGTCGGAAACGGAAATTCACCTCCTCCACCCAAATCAAACCAGAATGCCAAAAAATCGGGGGTCTGCCCCCAAATGCTGTATCAGATAGAGCCATTCAAGTTTTCGTCATTAGAAACTCCTCCGAGACCAGTGGGTTAAGATACTTACGATGGGTCAAGCGATTATGACGGACCCTAGTGAACCCTAGTTACCAGCTATGAAGCACACACACAGAGTTTTAGTCGATATTTATTTTACCAGCAGTGCCTACGTTATATCTGCTTGCAGATTTGCCCACCTTGTCAGTCTTGAATGAATGAAAAATGATTTCCAATTTTCTTTTGTAGTTTTTGTCATGTACAGTATGTAATGATGATTGCTATGTGTGTTGATGTCGCCCAATACCAAGTCTCTGTTTTATCATTTATTGAGACGATAGGAGATACAGTAGTTAGTTTTGGTGCAAAATCTCTTATTTTCCGTATCTGTATCCTGTTAGGGGTCACGGGGGGCTGGAGCCTATCCCAGCGGACACTGGGTGAGAGGCAGGGTACACCCTGGACAGGTCACCAGACTATCACAGGGCTGACACATAGAGACAGACAACCATTCACACTCACATTCACACCTACGGACAATTTAGAGTCACCAATTAACCTGCATGTCTTTGGATTGTGGGAGGAAGCTGGAGTACCCGGAGAAAACCCACGCTGACACAGGGAGAACATGGAAACTCCCCTTGGGATTGAACCAGGAACTCTCTTGCTGTGCGGCAACAATGCTAACCACTGCACCACCGTGTAGCCAAAGGAAATTATTAGTTTAACTACATAGTTTTTTTTTTATTTAAAAAAAAACTATGTCTTTGGACACAGGCGTATTGCCAGGTGCCAATCGGGCCCCTCCACTTCACAGGCTGCACTGGTTATATCAACGCCTCGGTCCAAGAGCCGAAAAATCACTTTTTTAACCTGAAACAACTTTACTCAGTGTTTCTGCTGGTTTTAATCACTTGGTCCATTTGTTTTTGGAAAGGAAGAGACCTCTGCAGATAACTCAGCTCCTGATTACAACCTCCTAACTGTCTTGATTTTAAGTCATTGGAGAAAATCCAAGGCTACCAGCCTGTCAACGACAAGCCGAATGGCTTTGGAGAAACTGATCTGCAATGTGAAACTTCAGTGCCTTTACTGGTATAAATCACCGGGTCTGTTTGGAGAAGAAGAGACCTCTGTGGATAGTTCAGCTCCTGGTAAAAACCTCCTGACCAATGGACAGTGAAGGAAATTCTAAATGGGACAAGTTTCATCTGGTTGCAAGCTGCAGTCTTCACTGCTAGATACCACTAAATGCCCCAAAATCTTACACACTGCTCCTTTAAATGCTTGAATATTAGTAAACAAGCCACACATTTTTTTTAGTGTTAATCATCTCATATTCAAACTTCATTTGAGTTCCATAGTTTTTCTCTCAATGACTCCAGACTCAGCACTTAAGGACACTTGACAGATCCAGAGTGTGTGCTGAGAGTCCTCCAAGGAATATTTACTGCGGCCTTCTCCTTCTTCCCCTTCTGTGTCCTGCTTTTGCAACTCCACCCTCCACCTGCTCATCCCCTTCCTCTTCCACATCGCTCTCATTCATCATTTCTCATTGGCCCTCCTCTCCTCCCTCTCAGCCCTCTCCTCTACCTCGTCCATCTCCCCTGCTGTACCAAGGTCAGGGCGAGGGGTCAATTGCCTGGGCGCCCCACGGAGCCCGTTTTTGAAGGAGCAGTCATGTATCTGCGCTCCGTCTTCTCTTTTTGTTTTATATCGCCTGACAACTCTTTCCCGCAGGAGACAACCTCACTTTCACATGCAGCAGCCCGCTCCTTGCACACATATGTGTGAGTTTCCTGTGTGTTAGCGCGCGTGGGTGGATGCTGCTCCGTGTCCTGCTGTCCTTTGACTGCCCCCTTTTGCCCGCCGTTGTTTACTTGCCCTATTATAGTTTTGTCTTCCCAAACTCTCCTCCTTTCCTGACCTTTTTCTCTCTCTGCCTTTCCTCCTCCATCGATAGCCAGAGCTAATAAGGCAATTAAAGCCTAATTAAAGGAGTCTTCAGAGAGAGGGAAGGTCTCGGGCAACTTCATGAGGGTAAGGGAGCGCTGTGTTTACTCATGTCTCTGGCGAGCTCTCCCTCATTCTCTCCTGACCAGCACAACAAAGGAAAAAGAAAAAAAAAAAGTACTGAGATAATGAAAGGCCCGAGGAACAGTGCACACAGTCCCATCACGATTTTACAAAGTCTCCAGATTTACTTCTGTATTTTTAGCGGTATCAAGAAACGGGTAACATGAGGTAACTAGCTAATTTGTTCAGCTTCAAGTGTATTTATCCAACCAGCGTCAACCCACTCATTGTTGTCAAATTTGCCAGCGCAGATCAAAGGGCCCTGTGCGGCGTGTCAGCCAGGTTACCTCTGCTTGGCACTCTGAATCAAAGTCACGGATTAAGGAAGAGTGGGGGAAGGGGGGTTCGAGGCCATGTGACAGACGATCATCCTCTCTTCGGGATGTGAGCTGCTCGTCACAGAGAAGGTCTTCGATGGATCCGTGTTGTGTTTTTTTTTTTTTCACAAACATCCCAAAGCTTCTCTTACATCCCGTTGCATGCGATCACTGTGTGCACTTGTAGTCTGAAACAAAATCTTTACCCCTGATTTAGAAGGCACTTACAATGCATTAGCCTTGTGGTAATTACTAGAAACTCAATTAGAAGAAACCGCTGAAGACCAAGACCAAACTGGAGGGCTTAAGCTGCAACGCTGGTAAATGGATTTGGAGTTAATTTAGTGAGTCAGAGGGTGAAACAACCATCAGTGATGTTTTAAGCTGCAGCAAGCAACCTGAGCGCTCAGAGCTCTGTACTGTAGGCTGATCTCCTCTGTAGTCTGCTCTCAATTGGCATTCAGCTTCACTTGTGGTTTGGAGTGTTACAATTAAATTGCTCTGGGAGTTTAGTTTGTGTGCCGCTGCCTGTTTCGCACACACCCCTGCACGTTCGGGCATGTGACAATCCTCTTTTCAACTTCTATTTATTGGTGTAATATTTCTCAGTGGTGTTTACACATGTCTACTGTAGATGTTACTGTCTATGCCTCAGGTCCTCCTCCAGAGTGGAAGTAGTATATTTTATTCATGGATCTTTGTATGTTGTCTAACATGCCTCGGGGCATTTTTATGACCTTAAGCAGTGCCTGCCTGTTTCTGGTGAATATCTATATTTACCGTCTTCCAGTGTGCATGTTCTGGGGTTTGCTGCTGGTGATTTGTAGAGTGCTTGCTCATGCTTCATACTTGAGAGTGATACTTGAGAGGGATACTCATATTAATATTTAAGAGTAACAAAAAATGGCATTTTTATTTTTACTAAAAAATTTCTGTTTTTTAACAGTTTGGGCCCATGTTTTCTAGTTGAGGTAGCTTGGAGAGCGTAGAAGATTTCCACAATGCTTGTCTTTTATCACAAACATAAACACCAACCTTACTAAGCCTGATTGTATGGCTACTTTCTTATCATACATGAACAAAATACAGGCCACACGTAACCAAACGTCACACTTAAGAGGGAAAAGGAAACATGAGCTCAGCAACAGGCATCTGTTTGTAGCCTGAATGCCACCCAATGAACTCAACATGAGGTCTGATGACATTGTGTCTCACATATCTACGCAACACAGCTATGACATAAAGGTACAATTTCAACTGTTATAATATGTACTGAGCAGGGAATTTTACACATAAATAATAAAGTTGGCAGCACAGTGTTGTGAGTAATCCAGGAAAATGGTGCCGGTGTTTATAGTGCTGCGAAATGTGATTTCTTTTACTACCATGTTTTAACAATTTATTAATCTGATGACTATCTTTGTTATTGATTAATTTGTAATAAATCATGTGGACTTCAAAATCAGAAAATAGCTAAAAATGTATGGAGGTATTTTTGTGTCTTTTTGTTGCAATCATATAAAAGTGTTTTGAGAGCATATTTCTTGAACTGCAATCAAAAATCAAGTTTGTAAGTAAAAACATAATCATTTTGCTTATAAATCAGTCCTCTTTGCTTCCAAGTTAAAAACTTTTGCTTGCAGATCAGTCCTCTTTGCTTGCGAGCTAAAGTTTTGCTTGCAAGTTCAACTGCACTTAATGGGCGGGGCCTATGCTAATGGATGAGAGAAGAGTTTCTATTGGTGGGTTTGACATGGCTCCATACAGAGAGGGCGATTCCCTGTCTCCCACTGGAAACGCTCCACAGTTGGCATTACTGCTACACCCCGGGGCATCAACTGTACTGACCGTTACGCCATCGAATAGTTCTGCCTTGGCTAAACAAAAGCAATCTTCATGCACCAGTTCAAATAAAACATTTTGCTTAACATACCTGCTCATTGATGTTCGCCACAGCTCCCGTACTGAATTTCCCATGAACTACAGAACTCCCATGTTGCTTTGCAGGCTGTCATTTCGAGACTGGCCAATAGAAACTTGTCTTACAGCTTCCAGTTTAGGCCCCGCCCACCAGGTTCAACTTTTTACTCGCAAAACTTTTTGACATGCAAACGGGGAAAAAAATGACTCACAAAGAAAACTTAAGGATTCACATTTTTTAATTAATCATTTTTTACTTGCAGTAAAACATTTTTGACTGCAATATTGATACTTTTGCTCTCAAATCTCTCAAAACCTACTCAACTTGATTGAATAATAAAGAAACAAATGTAGCTCCATAAAAATGTCTGTAACAATTTACTTAAACTCAAGCTAATGTCAAAATGCTTGACAAAAACAAAAGATACTCAGCTTCACCAAGTGAGAATCTAGATCCAATGAATCCAGAAAAAATTATTTATAACCAAATCATTTGCAGATTAATTTTCTGTCATTGTATGGTGGATTTCTGTGACTCATTTCGTTGTTGCTACATATTTACAGATACCATTATATATAATAATAACAACAATAATAATAATGAGAAGAAGAAGAAGAAGAAGGAGTAACATTATTTATATAGCATTTTTAATACAAGAAATATAATACAGTAAGGACATAGGGATGTCATAAGCACTGGGCGCTTCACATGAAAATAGACATAATGGACATAAAACAGGCAATTCAACATAAAAAGACATTTAAAAACAATTTAAAAACACAGATTAACTGATTCTACAGTTTTTATCTTAAAGTCGTGGTGATTTGCGGTCCTATTTAACGAAATCTCATGTTGTATTTCTTCTTGTGTTACCTTTTAGGCCTTCAGACGTCATTAACAATCAGAGCCTATAATTGCCAACGGGCACAGACTCGCCAACAGACATCGATTAACTGAATGTCTTCTCAAGAATTAACCTCACTGCAGGTACTGTCTGTGCCGGGCACAGGCCACAGCTGCCCCAGAATCTACTACCTCCCAGTAGTGGCACTTGATGAAATAAATCATAAAAAGTTATAAAATCATGCAATTGTAAAACTATACATCATAAAATCAGATTTAGAAAAAAAGATTTTAAACTAATTTTGGCAGCGTGAAGCATAAAAAGAAAGAGTTTCAGACCTGAAGGTGGAAAGTCAGAGCTAGGTAAAGGCTAAATGTGAAATAAACTAAAATCAGCTAATCGTTTAGGCGGGGCCAGTGTATTGGTTGGGCTCTAGTGGTGCGTATCAATGACACCTGTGATGTACATCAAGCTGCTGAAGAGAGACATTTGTAGGGTTCTCTAAAAATGAGTAAAAACAATCATTTTCTATTTTACTGTTTCTGTAATCTGAGTGATGGTAAAAATATGCGGATTCTGCCTTTATATTGCTTTTAAAACACAGAGTAAGGTAGGACTTCATTTCCCAGAATCCTCTGGTTTTTCGGGTTTTCCGATAGTCCTGTTAAAATAAATATTGTTCATATATTAACTCTGTAATTCATGTTTTATAATGTTTAAAAGTATTCTCTGGTCGATAAAAATTATAGAGGTTAGGTTTTGTGTGTTTTAATAAAAAGACTAGAGTTTTCTCCAGGAGGAAGTATCCCAGACTCCACCGGGACAGTGAAGGAGCTGGCGGCACTTTCCTCATCGCCAGAGGCAGAGAGCGCTAAGTCAATGTTTGGAGACTCGAACTAAAAGTTGGCCCAGATATTGCACTGCCCAGAGAGACTTTAACCGGCCACAGTACTCTTTTCACATATCTTAGTCGAGTGTGAGTAGTTTACACAACGGTGATGTTTACGAGCCGCGCTAGCATGGACTCCGCTACTAGCTCGTGCTGAGCGTTAGCTCAGTGACAGAGGACTAGCCGACTTCACCGAACGGACACGAGGAAGTCTACACGGACATTCGTGCGCGCGGGAGGACGGTGACGACGGAGCGGACGAGGTGACAGCAGGGAACGAGGACGCGTCGCAGGTAGCTGGAGCTACGGGACTCGGCGGGAGCTGTCTGGACATCGCTCTACGGCCTGGCTGGCTGCACCGCCATGTTGCTTCTACAGTGCGAGGTCGCGTGAGTACTTGACATTGGAACGGAACCGAGTGAAGGATACAGGCACCGGACTGTGTTAAAGCAGACTGTGTGAACTGTCCCGGGTTTCTAAAGGTTAAGTTCTTTCACTGGATAAAACTTCATGTGCACCAACTCTTCAAAGGGGCTAGCGGTTAGGAAGATTAACCAAGCGCTTGGGTTAGACTTTTACTGGTACCATTATCAGTTATGTGAACTGTGAAAAATATTTTTGGGTACAGGTGTGAGTACTGGTTATTGTGTTTGAATACACAAAGCACTGTTTTGATATTTCTATGCATTTGGGTTCTTGAGTGAGCATTCCATAGGTGAATACAGTTAAAAGAGTTATAATACAGGAAGGGTTTTGTTTATTATTTTTTTTATTTGTTTATTTCATTCTTGAAGCGTTCATTCATTTAAAGGTACAACTCCAAAGAACTAAAGAGAATGTTTAATAAATAAATGTTTGTGTTTTACCTTTACCTATGGTCGTTTAACATTCTTTTGGAGTAAACTGTATTTCTGAGGGCTTACGTAGCATAGTAAGTTTTCAGTGGAGGCACCGCGCTAAATATCTTCCTCTTCTCATCCTATTGATAGAGTCCCTTTTATTTAAAGCAGTAGAGAAAAACCCCAGCAAATTCACCAACTTTAGCTGAGAACCTAGGACCTGTTTAATCTGTTTGAGTGTGACCTCAGTGTAAATTATAGACACTAAGGGAAAAAGGGGTTACACATTGAAGGCGAATAGGGTAAAATTTTTAACCAATAAATATCACCATGAAACTTCCCCAGCTGATTACTTACATTAAGCCAATTATTTTTTTGTATCACAAGTTTTTTGAAATTTTAATGTTTGAATATATGAATGAGGCACTATCTAATTAAATATGCACTTTTTGGGCACATTTTCAGAGCAGAAATCTGAACTGAAATAAGCAGCTAAATGTGAATTCTGGACATTTTCTTTCCACTACTCTGAAAGAAGGCAAAGCAAAACAGCCCAAAATTGCAGTGCATGAAAAAACAGTTTCACCTGTAGTGTCTCGCAGTAAGTCATACCACATATTGGACCCTGCCATCTAAATCCATGGAGAGAGAGGTACAGTGAGCAGATGGACTTCACGTCGCAGAAAGTGTGGGTGGTAAAGTCTGCATGTCCCTGTGTGTGTGCTTGTGAATGCTCCTATTGGTATCAGCATGTGTGTTGGTGTGTGTGTGTGTTGGCGTGTGTGTGTTCACATAGGTGCTACTGCAGGATCTTGGCTTTTGCCATGGAGTAAAGTTGTGTGTGTATGTGTGTGTCCTGTGGGCTGGTGAGTGGGTGTGCATCGTGAGAGCACTGCTGTGCCTCCCTCTTCTGGGGACCAGATGGTGATGGAGTCGGTTGCTCCACCCGACTGTTTCTGACATCATCACTCAAAGACAAAGGGAGAACAAGAGACCGAGAGAGAGCATTCCTGAGACATAAGCTTTTGTAGTCAGATTTTCAGTGTCCAGATTTTATACAATGTTTTCAATCCGCTCTGACCGTCCAACTCATTCTTAAAATGCTGGTGGATTGTTTACCCACAGACACTATTAAAGCTCTGAGACCTTAAAGAGACAGTTCACCCTAAAATTAAAAATACATTTCATTTATCGGTCTAGACTGTTGTGTGAGTGGCCAAGTGCCGTAGAGATGTCTGCCTTCTCTCCAATATAATGGAACTAGATGGCACTCAGCTTGTGGTGCTCAAAGCGCCAAAGAATACATTTCAAAAATTCAACATCAATGTCTCTTTCCAGAAATCATCTTCTTCATCTTTCCAGTTACTCAAGATAATCCACAGACCTTGTTGTGAGCAGTTTCATGTAGGAACTATTCACTTTCTACCGAACTACACCCACCAAGCGTGTCACCGTGCAGAAGTAAGCATGCATCTACTCATGGACAAGAGGCCCGTGCTTTTACGTTAGCTAGTTCAGTGGTGCTAAGTGAGCTAGCGGTAGATTCACATTTCCCTCTGTGTGATGATGCAGTTGGAAGGTGTAGTTCATCCCTTAACGTATAAGCTTTGTTTTTTTTTGTTGTTGTTGTCATGAATTGAATGAAATGAAACGTACGATTTCACAACAAAATTAAAACTTGTTTTAAAGGTCTAACATGTAGGATAAAGCGGCATCTAGTGGCTGAGGTTGGAGATTTCAACCAACTCAAACTTCTCCTGTGTGCAAAGTAGGGATGTAACGATTACCGATATTACGGTAAATTTCGGTTAATTTTTACACAGTAAGAATTACCGTTTATGTTTAAATTAATTGCATTATCGTGGTGGATTATCAGGACATGTAATAACGGCCTCATTCAAGTCTCGTGATGCAGGTGTTACGTGAATGCGTACCATGTGTAAACACAAAGAATGAAAACATAGCAGAAGGTGGTGATAGTGGCACTCAGGACATTTTCCCCCCAACTAAACGCACAAGGTCTAAGGTCTGGGTGTACTTTGGGTTTCTGAAGAATGCCGAGGGACAGCTGGTGGAGGACAACTATCCTGTGTGCAGAACATACAGAAAGAAAGTTACTGCGAAGGGTAGCAACACTACAAATCTGCTGGCTCATCTCCGTGACCATGATTTTGATGACCATGATAAGATTTTGGCTGTTAACATTTTAGTATGATAAGGAAGTTACAAGATTTAGTGAAGTTATTTCAATATATCTATTTTTTGGACATTTTACAGCGCTTGAAAAAATATTGTGATATTATCGTTTACTGTGATAATTTGGTCACTATAATCGAGATATTAAATTTTCCATATCATTACATCCCTAGTAGGATATAGCGGCATCTACTGGCTGAGGTTGGAGATTTCAACCAACTGAAACATCTCCTGTGTGCAAAGCATGTAGGAGAACTACGGTGGCCAATGTGAAAATGCAAAAATGCAATTGGCCTAAACATGGCGCTGCAACACAGCAGACTCCGTGGAAGAGGACCCACTTCATATATAGAAATGACTGGCTCATTCTAACATAATAAAAGCACAATGATTTTTATTTTCTGGTGATTAAATGTTACACCATCCAGGCAGTGGTCGTATTAACAGTGCAGAAAAGTGCGGTTTTATTAACTTCACCTGCAGGACTGAGCAAAAACATACAAGCTGTAGCAGCACCGGGCCCATACACACATGTACATGCTTTAAACTCCATGAGCCAGACTGAACAACACCCCTCTTTCTATGTCCTGTTAGGGTCACAGACAGGCTATTCTGCCACCTACTGGCTAGTGTGTATGACATTTTTCATTTCTCTGAGCTGTTTGGGATCAGTAGGACCCGATAACTATAAAAAACTTAACACTGTCAAAGATAATAAAGTCTCAATGTCCTTCAATGAGCTGATGATAAATCCTTATGTCTTCAAATGACTACTCTCTCATTAACAGCGCCTTAGCTTGTTACTGTTGCTAAAATTGGTCAAATTTGTTGCCACATTAAACTACAAATATTATTAATCATAAATAAAGAAGTTTCAACCATAGAATGTGATCAGGTTTTGTCCACTTCTGTGTCAGGATCAGACTGACTTGGAAGAAACAGCTGCCAGCGTTGCCAGGTGGGAAATGTAGGATTATCGTACCAGAGACTCAAAATTATCGTATTTTGAGGGAAATTATCATACATCCGTCATAAACAAAATAACAATCCTACTGATGCGCTATAGGCAATTATACAACAGTTACCGAGTAATTTGATTGGACGAGAGGCATTCAGTGAGTGCTGATATAGAATATAACATCACTGGGACATGTAACAGTAAAATCACTCCGCTCACAGGTGTTATAAATATAAATACAACCGTTAATTAACCAGCTGTCACACTTGCTACATTGACGCAAACTAACACTATAGCGTTACACCAAGAAGATGGATATTTTCCTCAAAATTACATTTGAATTAAATTATGAATGGTCGTCAGGAGAGGACGAGGAAAAGGAAAGCCAGGACTCTTCTGTGCAGACCTCCAGGTGTGTTTGTGGAACATCAGCCAACCTCGATAAACTGGAGAGGAGCAAAAATGAAGCGAACACGATCAGGAATTATCAATGATCATCTGATGAGGTACTGATGAGGATGAGGGAGAGTAGAAGCTGAATCCGGCCGTGCCAACGTCCAGGTTTGCCAACGTTTCATCAGCCGAACTGGACGAAGTTACACAGTTGCAGATCAATGTAAATACAAAGTAGCTTGTGAGTTTCTGGCGTGTGTGCTGCGTTGCCTGGCAACGGACTGGGGGAAATGTTTGTTTTTGCGGAGCTACATAACAAAGGCTACTTAAATAATTTATTTCAACACCTTTTGTTAACATTTCCTTACTCAGCATTGCAGTTTAAGCTGTTGTTGACCTGTTGTATAAATGCAATATCACACTTGAGGTCATGATGTTGTACTGTATATCGTCATGGCTGTAATTGTCTTCGGCACTCTTTCAATTATTCAGATCCTTTGCTGTACTTGCGTGAAAGTAGCAATACCACAATATAAAAGAATTCCATAACAGGCCAAAAAAAGAAGTGTAAGTGTCATCAGCAAAATGGACCTACAACATCAAAAGTTAAAAGAGTAATAGTTCTCATTCTACTTTATATATTATACACTCAGCTGCCTGGTATAATGCAACAGCCCTGCTATAAATCCTAACTTCTTGAAGGGTATAATGTTTTGTTTTATGTTGAAATAAGTCAGGGAGGTGGTGCTTCAACATAACGGTCACTTTGGAGGATGCAGTTTGTGGTGTTGTTGAGTTAAACCAAGAGGTGTTTGTAATAGTTTGCTCTTATTGTTATAAATGGGACGGACTTGAATAAATGTAAATGTTGTTTCAACCAAATTTCTCAACAGAGGAAAATAGTAATTACAATAAGTAATGTATGTAGGGTGATGCTGAGGTGAAAGAGATGTATTCATTTAAGGAGAGCGCATCTGATAATTCAGCCTGTCCTGATCCATCCCATAATGCAGCAGGATCTGGCTTTAGTCAGTTATCTTCTCTATATTGTGCTTTTTCTTGTGCTCCCTGCGTTAGTGATTAATTATAGATTAGTAGAAATGCCTTTTTGTATTCTAAATGCAATTATAGCTGTTAGATTTTTTACATAATTCAACTTAAAAAAAGATTATTATGTCTGAGACCGAGGAGACAAGGAGAACATTTTAAGCAGATTCACGGCCAGAGCATATGCAAGAATAAAGAACATCATTAGCCAGGACTGCTTGATCAGCATCAGGGATGGCAACTCACTTTCCCCATCATTTCACTGTTGGAGTGCATGCTGTGCAATATGATAGGGACAGGTGTGCAAATTGCACAAGGGGAGCTAATCACCAGCCACACTCAGCTGACAGGCTGACGCTGCCTTGTGATGCTTTGCCTGCACTTGTCTCCAAAGAGTGTCTAATTGTATGTGGAGGTACTGCGCTGAGTGACAACACATGTGTCGGCAACATTACGGGCCACGAATCATAGAGCACATTAGCCTAATCGCGCTTATGTTAGATCTGACTCCAGGATGATGTGATACATGAGAGTCATTTGGATTACGACAGCAGTAAAGTGAGCGATAATATTTATAGAAATTAATGTTTTAACAGGCAACAGCCACGTCCTGCCATACCTGTTAAACGTATTTAATACGGAGATAAAACATACCATCTGATTGTAAATGTATCTGTAAAATGCAACATGTTATATCACCTGGTTTAGTCTTTAAACTAACTGCAGCAGAAATAAAACAGTCGCTTCTCATGCAGCCTGAACTCCTTCTATATTCCCACAATCCCTCAGGTCCAAAATTACTACCAGTCTTCAGCGGATTGAGGCTCGGCTCGTATATAAAGGTCATGCGTGGCTATTAATGAGTATCTTTGTACCGGTCTCTGTCTCTGGAGCTTGCTAATTGAGCTAGCATCTCCTTCCCTACATCCCTTGGATGTACATGCTGACGCACGGAGAGACAGCTGACAAAAGTGTGTCTTTTTTTTTTTTTTTCCTTTACGGTGCCGCTCACTGTGATGGTGTAGTTAAATGAGGCCTGTGATGGACGCCGTGCCAGGCAGAGGCGTCCAAGCCCACCGCTTCCCCTTCCCTCACCGCCTGGTGCGCAGTGCAATGGCCAATCAACTGCTCACACAAAGGAGGAATTAGCATATTCCCTGGCACAAAATCGCTCCCTTAATTGCAGCTGCATTGAGCCCGTGTTCTCCACACCTCCTCTCCTCTCCACTCTTTCTCTATCTTCTCTTTTTTTTGCACTCTCCCCATCACCAGCCTCTCCAAGTGTGTGTTTTTCTGTTATTCTTTCACGTTTCACTTCGTTCCCCCTCCAATCATTCAGTCTTCATCAGACGGCTATTGTGTGAGCTCAGGGGGAGAACGCAGAGAGAGAGAGAGAGAGAGAGAGAGAGAGAGAGAGAGAAAGATGGGGGCTGGGAATGTGTTTGGCATGCTGTACTATAGGAACAAGGTTGTCAGTCTCAAATGATGCTCTCATAATCAGCACATTGGAGCTGGGCTGCTGCACAGAATGACAATATCAGTGGTATGTACATCTCTGTGGTCTCCCTTTTGGCCTGTCAATCTTTCTTTATCTCTCTTGGTTTGTGCAGCCGCTCGCTGCTTCCCTTTCTATCCCAACGTTTTTTGTTTGTTTCTTTTCGTCTTTCTATCCGTGCTGTGTTTTCTGGCATGCTTTACTGTTCCTGTGCAAATTTCCTTCTGCTCGCGCCTTGCTTTGCCTCCAGTGTTTCATCTCCATCTTTCGCTCCTGTTTCCTCGCCACCCTCCCCCTGCCTCAGTTTACCTATTTCCTGCTTTACCTTTGTGTCTCGATCTCTCTTTCTTGTGTTAATTACAGGCAGCAAAGAGCAAGGTGGGACTTAAAAGGTTTCTTTAATGCTAGTTTTGTTTTCATGAGTGGCTGGGTGTGCTAATAGCATACCTTCCTGTGTTCTAAAGATCTCTCTCACAATCCCATCCTTCCCAAATAATAATATGCCAAGAACAGTAGCAAAGCAAAACACAAACCATGGTTAGGGTTTTATTCCAAGTCAACCCTTCAGTCTCCACTGTCACAGCCTCTACTAACTATCATGGCTCAAAGTTTCCCCACCCAGAGCTCCTCCTGTACTGTCATATTCATGTGAATCTTTCCTTATACTATCACGCTTGTATATCTGCCTCCTAACTCTGTTATCATCACTGGGCTCAAACACATGCACACACCTATCTCCGCTAACACCGTCACAGCTTTATCTCTCATGCCGTGTACTGTCACAGTTGTGGTGTGTCTGTCTACCTCTGTTGTTGCTTGTAGTTTGTCTCCCAGCATTGCTGTTGTGGTAACAGTGTTTATTCTGCCAGTCAAAGACGAGGCAGAGACAGCATCACTCATCCCTGTGTTGTGGAGAGAGGCTGTGGGGGGAGGGAGAGAGAGGGGAGAGAAAATGAGAGGCAGCAGTCACATTTCACACTGTAAAGAGTCCCAGGTGGTTTACACAGTTGTGCGTCTGAGATAAGCTGGGGTCTTGACTGCTGTTATGCAGAATTTCCATACAGTTGGCAGACTCGTGCCGCGTGATGCAGGCACCACTCGAGTGGTCGGATTGGATGGACGTATACGGCTCACCTACACTGACAGCTCTGCAGCCAACCAGCTGGAATATTTTAAACTGAACAATAAAACAATTAAAGATAGACGGTTTAGGGATGTGAATAAAATACTCTACGAAGTAAATGTTATTATGCATTGCAGAATCAATTTATGTTTTGATATAGTACATTTTTAGAAAAAGAAATCAATAAAGAAACTGCTGATGGGTAAAATAAGCAGACATGCATATCTGATTTTAGCTAATCCAGCAAATTAAATACATGAGAAATCAAGGTATTTTATCACATTGATCCATAAAGCCATAAAGTGGTTCTGCTCATTGATTTGGAACATGGCCCACAACAAGGGCCGAACACAACCAGAGATATTCAAGAGGTAGAGTAGTTACCACACAGCACATTCTCGCTCTGACCTTGTCACATATTGACGTATCTGTCATGGACTTTCCACATCCAAATACAACGTGCATGGTACCCTGGGTGTGTTGGTTGTTGCAGTTCTGGGACACCGTGTCAAGTTCTCTTCTTTCAAGATACATTTCCGCAACAAAAGGAAGTGGTTAGGTTTAGGAAAAAGAACAGGGTGTGGCTTTAGAATCTTACGGGACCTGAACACCGCTCTCACGGGTGATAGTCGGTGCTTGTTGGGCCCGTCCCCGCCACACTCTGACTTTCGCCGCCTTAAGTTTCAGCCTTGTCCCGCCGCGTTTACCCCTGACGCCTCTGGGCGTCATTAAACCATAATGGCAATCGGTCACGTATCATGCCGACATTACAGGATGCCTTTTTTTTTTTTGTTGGTTTCTGATACCGCAAGTCACTGCCCACGTGCCGGATTTCGAAAACTTGGGAACTTGGGAGTGAGACCAGGCTCAACCACAGTATAAACAGCAGACAAAATCTCTGATCTATCTGTCGCTCAATGGTACACTCAGGTCTCACTCCCATGACATCATGACATCAGGCACTGGTTTTGTTTTTGCTCCTTGAAAACACAGTCCAGCAGCTCCAGTCAAGAGAGTATACACAGGTGTATGCAGCATACCTACATTTATTTTTCTTGCAGTTAACAGTATTCCCACCTATCAGCTGAAAAGGAGAGTATACCCACTTCCTCTTTGGTAACCTATGCATCTACCTTGTATTTCATCCACTACCACTACACCACTGCTTTTCACAGGTCTCTTCTTCTTAAAGCAGCCAACATTTCAATCAACTTGCAGAGTGTTAGCACAATAATTAATTTACACTATACTTTTGCTTACTCGTCTGAAAGTGACCCAGGACTGTAATTGTGGTTTGGTAGCAACACAAATGCTGCATTCACATGGAGTCAGGCAGACGGCTACTGTCAGATGGCATGGGAATACCAAATAGTCTGACAGAATGGCAGGATGGCAAAAATCAAACCCCACATATGACGCTATGTTGAGATGGTGATGCTGCATTGTTACAAAGAATGGAATAAAATATATTAATATCATTTAGTGTCTATTATTTTATGTAATTATTCTGGTAACATCCAGATCACCTATGTTTTCTCCTTGTATGAGGGAGCTGCGTAACATCTGGTTGGAAATTAGGAATTAGGACACTATGATGCACATGACTACTTTTCAATATCCTATGCAATATTTTTCTTCACTATCACGTTCACTTGTCAATGTAGTGCAGTATCATTTTCTCAAGCATGTGCAATACTACTTATGATTGTTATATCATATTCAGTATAACAGTGGCTACGATTACATGATGTCTTCTCATTCGGAATGAAATAAATCTGAATGAAATCATTCGGAATTAAAGTTTTTCCAGGTAGTTTACATGGGAAATATTCATTCCGAATGAGGGTTTACATGGGAGATCAGTTTAATCGCCTTTATTCAGGTCTGTGCAAGGTTTGGGGCAGGGAAGGTTTCTGATTGGATAGGGGGCAGGGCGGTTGTTACGTGTTTACATTTACCGGAAGAAAACACTGTAGTCCTCACTCCTGATAACAAGATGCTTGACGACGCTGCCTTTTTCTGGCGTGTTTCGCTTATATTCTTGAAGCAGCAGTACGATAACAACCTTGTTCTGCTAATGCTTTATCTGTTGAGGAGGAGAAGGTTGAAGAGGGGAGATAGAAGACCGTACTGTGGCGAATGGAAACCGGTGAGTGCAACGAGTCCGACTGCTCTATCTCAGCCCGTTGCTATGCAGCGCGTTGCTATGCACACTATATACGTCATCGCGCCAGAAGGGCAAGGAAACGAGCATGCGCAGAAAGACCTGAATGAACTTAAAGAGAAATGAGTGTATACAAGTGCGAGAAATTCTTTCATTCGGAATGACAAATGGAATAAACCACGCCCTTTAATCGGATTTAATTTTCAATCGGAATGACCGTTTACATGACCACTTTTAATCGGAATGGCCTTTCATTCCTATTAAAAGTGGAATTAAACTGTCCATGTAAACGTACTGAATGATTATCAGGCGCAGTCTGTTTTAGTAACTCTTGTACTTATCATACTCCTATTGTTACTCCAGTTTTGCTTTTGCTCCTTCAAAAAACTTCTATCTTGTATATTTGTATATTTTGCCAGATATTTGGGCCCAGTGAGTGACCTTGACCCGGGGAACCCACTGGTTGTTACTGGTTGTGAACATTAAATTGTGGTTAGTGCACTTAGTATTCTGTAATTTGAAACATTATCTGACACAAGAATTTCCTTTAGGATCAATAAAATTCTATTGAATTGAATTGAATCAAAAGCTGCCACTTGGTCAGCGGCCCTTGGAAAGAGACACACCGGGCTTTCCAACTCCAATGTAAACCCATGTGCGTCACAAAAAGACACTGTGGCAGACTGAATCCAACAGTGTGCAGGAGTTTATAGTAGGCTGGGAGCCAGGTCCAGCCCTCCTGATATTTTCTGCTACCCTTTTTTCATTATCATTTCCTGTTAGCCTTTACCTAGGGCCATCACAAGTTGATAACGAGCACCTCCAACTCAGGGCCATTTGGTCTCAGGGGGCCAAAACCCCCATTTTGGGACGTATTTCTGGCAAAGTGATGTAAATGCAAATATCAGGGCACTACGGTGGCATAAATAGTCATACAAGAGTGAATTTGGCCAGGAGTTTCCTGACAAAAAGGGGAAAGCAGCAAAATAAGATTCTGGGGCTTGCTACCATTTTATTTTAACGTATCGTAACGTACAACATCCCCAAATCCTCATCAAAAATGATATTTTTTCATCACTTTGGGCTGAAAGCTACATTGCATCATTATATTTCCACAAGTAGAGCCCTACACCATCTGAATGATCTGAATGATTAAATCATGTTATACAAAGTCTAATCTCATAGAAATTCTACACACAGTGACTTCCTGGTCATCTGAGCATCATTGTGACAAAGCTGTGAGTGGACTGTGTGTAATGTAACCAAATGACTCTTTGCTGAGACTCTGTGTCTTGGATGAAGAAATATTGTATGAGCACACATTTCGAAGGGCCACACTTAGTTTGTTGTATCATATTGTTAAATACAAACATAACAAAACACAAATACCAACAAATTCTCAGCAGCCAGCATTAGTATTTTAACAGTAACATGACCAGCTGATCCCAGTGCTGTGTGGGTGGAGAACGGATGTAGCTAGTGCTGCTACTGTATATAAATAGAGGTGGATGTTTGCCAGAGCACTGTAGAAGAAAGTCTGATCTTGTGTGTATGATATATTATAAACCTAAAACTAATATTTGCCAAAATGTAGACACAAGTTGGTCACAAGCAAAGACTGCATATAATAATGGACGTAGCCACCTTGACTTCACCCATTGACTTTTGTTTTGAAGCCTCATGTTCGGCATTTCGGCTGTCGCCATCTTGATTTTTTGGAGGAAGAAATGACCATTCTTGGACTAGAGGTTGGAGCTGTGAGAGGTGAGGAGTGAATCTGACTCAGAGTATGGCGACGCCTCGCAGTCAGCCTGTCACTCAAAGCAGCCGCGCTCTTAATCATGCGTGACTTTAAGCTTTAATAAAATGTAAACAGGTGAGTTATATAAAAAGTCAACCCTGTACAGTTGTCATGAAGAGGAGAAATTAGCTATAGAGTCAAAAGCGTTTTTTTTTTTTTTAAACCAGGCTTTAAACGTGTTTATTTTTGCTGTAGAGTTGGGCATTTTAACATGAGTGACTAATACTGGCTTTAACCTGATGCCTCTCAAAGCTCCATTTACTATGTGATGAAATTGTAATTTGATACTGTCATAAGATGCTTTGTGACTGTATATGCTTTTCTGTATTTTGTTGATATGTTATATTTATTTATATTATCATATATATGATATACAAATGTATATTTATATTATTATTGGATTATTTCATTCAATAAAGTAATTAATATTCCATTTATTACTTAATGACTGGTTATCACTCATCTGAATAGACTGTCATCCATCATTGGGACTTCTGACAGTCAATGTGACATATCCTTTGCTGCACAGAGAATTGTGGGTCAGAATAGTCCAAATTTGGACCAGATGCAGTAGAACATCATGGTATTTTTTGGCATGCTGCATTTAACATACTGGGTGTTTCTCAAGGTCAAGGAAGCATCCTTAAATGGCTGAATTTCAAGGATGCTACATTATCAAATCCCGCTGAAGGACTGTTCCAATGTCAAGGATCCGTCAAATTCTACTGAGGACAGAGTCCTTCATCCAGAGAATTTATCCTCAGCAGGTAAAAAGTACCCATAATTCTTTGCGCACAATTTGCTTAGATTTAGATAAATATGTCATTTATTTGGAATACTATCTCCAGGAGTTTTATCATGCAAGTACAAAAAATACTGACAGAAACCTCAGAATTTATGCTTTCCAATATGTCCACTGCCAAGTAATGAGATTTTTAAAATACTGTGAATTATATAAAACATAAAAGTTTTTAAATTAATCATGTACAGCAGTGACAGAGCGCTAAGTGCCACAAAAGTTTCATCTGACTTACCTGTTGGTTTGTTTTTTTAATTTTTTTAGTAAAATCCAGATATACATTCAGCAGTCCCCAGAGAGGCCCAATCCAAGATGCTAAAAACAATTCTTCTTCTGATTTTCTTAGTTTGTATTATTGTTACAGAGTCTTTGGGCTGCTGGGAAACTGCGCCTACTTAGGGCAACAAAAAAGTTTGTCTTGGGTGCATCTGTACAACAGACAGGACAAACCCGCACACCAATGTAACTGAGCTAGAAAGCCACAAAAATATCCACAGGCTAAGATCAGTGCAAAAATAGTCAACTTATTTAAGACGTCCATGCACAAAAAAGGTGCTCAAAGTGCAAAAAATGATAAAGAGTGAATAAAAACAGCTGAAATTGTTTCAGTCCTTGACTATCATCAGATCTCTCAAACCTTGCTCGGTATCTCACTATGGGAAGTGCCTTCAGGCATGAACAATCATGGAAGCTCCAAGAACATCCCCCTTAATAAACGCCTGCAGCATCCTGCCTATCATTCTCCCTTGCTTTGCTGTGAGGATCATCAGAGCTCTTCAGCTGTCCTGACACCTGGCTTTTCATTTAACTGTGCTTCGACAGAGCTGTCAAGTTAGTCACCGAACGTTGGGATCTGGTGACAAGATTTTTGAATTTTCTATTCCGTTTAGAAATCTTACAATTGTTCAGGAGGGTGTTTTTGTGTTGTGGCCGACGTTTACCTGTTTGTGCCATACGGAACAAGCTAACACGTTGAGGTGAGCTGTGTGTCTGCCTTTCTTACTGCTTGTAGCCGTCTAAGTTAATTTTTATTTCAGCTAACGACAGCGCTAGCAATGGCAACCACTGGATCCAACACAATCTCACTCCGACCTCATCACATATTGACATTTTGGACATGGACTTTCCACGTCCACATGCAAGGTACCTTGGGTGCGTTGGTTGTTGACATTCTGGGACACCATTTCAAGTTCTGCTTGTTACATGCATTGTCTTCTTTCAAGATACACTTCAGTTTTCACAGGAAATTTACAGTTTACGTCTCTTTAAAAATAAACACACTAGGTTGGCACAACAGCGTGAATTGATGTTTTTTCCCTTCAACAACAAACACACATGGTTAGGATTAGGGAAAAAGAACAGAGTTTGTCTTTAGAATCTTGTGAAAGTCGATGTTTGTTGGATCCATCCACCACCCCTCCTGCCCACCCCACTCTGACTTTTGTCACTTTAACTTTCGTCCTGGTCCTGCCACGTTTCCCCCTGACACTACCAGGCACTGTTAAACTATAACTAGTCCATACCCATTGAGTGCACAATTGCCCATGTACAGTTTCACATGGTGTGTGTTTGGGATACAGGTCATAGGAAATTGCAGATTAAATAGTCAACTGAACCCATTAAGAAGAGCAATGTATTCAGACAGAGTTTTTGTTAATTTGATAGTATGATTGCTTTATTGAAAGTACAGTAGTACCATTGCCAGTAGTGGGATAGTTAGTGGGCTAAAACTGTACATTAGTAGTTGAGGTAAAAACATTGGGCCACAGGGGGAGTCACAGCGTTTGGTCGCATTTTAGCTATTTTAAGCATTTTTCTGTTGTTATAGCGCCACCCAGTTGCCAATTACAGTTAAATTTCTCCAGTCACCTTGAGGCGTCCTGTTCTACATATCTACCAAGTTTAGTAAAAATTGATATGGTGGTTAGGCCTAGATAAGAAATTAGCTCTAGCTAATTGTGTTTGATCGGGTCAGTAATGGAGGGGTCCCCTCAGATTATGTGTGGTCATATGCCTACAAAGTTGCGTGGTGATCGGTGAAACCCTTGAGATGTTCTACACCTTTATGTGGTGAGCCACGCCCTCTGCAATATTCATTGCCTTACAGAAGCTCAGTTTTAGTAAGTTTTCCAACTTTTGCCAAGAGGGAACTTTAGATATTGGTCCCTAGATTATGTTCACCGAGTTTCATGCAGATCGCTCAAACTTCCTAGGAAGAGATCGATTTGAAGTGTTTTTCAAAAAATTCACAATGGTGGAAAATCTATATAACCAGAAGTTATGGGTTCTTGTTGCAAATTTGTTCCTCATGAGGAGAGGCATCTCTGTGCAAAGTTTCATGTCTCTATGACGTACGGGGCATGAGATATGCCCATTCAAAGTTTGCAATTTTTTAATCGGTTGCTATAGCGCCCCCCTTTGGCCAATTGATGTAATATTGCTTCATTTGCATCCTCCCATGACCCTCTACCACTGTGCCAAATTTCACATGGATTGACTAAGTCAGTGAGGAGAAAAACCTGGAACAGACACACGCACATACAGAGTTTTCGTCATTATATAGTAAGATGGCAACCGGCTGTGCATCATGCTGATTTTAAAGGATGCCTTTCTTTGTTGGTTTCTGACGTTGCAAGTCACTGCCCAAGCACCGGATTTCAACGAGTTCAGAGTCCCAGATCCTCTCAGAGGAAGGTTGGTGGTGGCAAGGGCAAGGACATCAAGTTCCACCCTTGCCCAGCCACGTTATTGTTACAGTACATAAAAAATGTCTTCTAAATGTCTTCTTCACTCAGTCGAAGCTGCTCTAGTGCATCCTGCCCCTGATGACAGGAGGCTATACTGGAAAAACCAAGAATTCTACAGCAGTTTAATGGGTATGTTCTTCATGCATTCAACTGTTTTGTTTTGTTTTTGTTTTTGTATCTGTCAATTAAGCAATCAAATCTGAAATGTTTCCAGCAGGTAGAAATTTAATAATAATAATTTAGTTTGAAACACCATAAATAAGCAATTCCACATGCTGCAAAATCTCCCACTTAAGCACCTGCACTATTGTTAAAACATGAAATCCCTTACTAATTAAGATACATTATATTGAGTTACATTGTTATTGTTATTTTACTCAGAATTCAGTTATTCTTTCTTCTGACTGATGTGTTTATCCTGTCCAAACACTCGGATGGGTTTGTGATACCAGTGATGGATGTTATATTCAGAGATATGCTGATATTAGCTGTCTCACTGACACATGTAAACATGCAGTCCTGTTTGTGGTAGCGGTGGTAATATTGTGCTCGATGCAGGTGTTTTAAATCATTTTCAAAGCTCCCCTTCAAGCGTGGTGACGGCAGTTTCTACGTCTTTATTCATCCACTGTCTCTTTGATCAATTCAAAGCTCAGAGAAATCCTACACCAATTACTCTAAAACTAACCTGTCACAAATTGCTTTTGTTATTAGCATATCAAGTCCGTTATGATTACAGTGCAATGCTCCTGCACGGAGAATTGAATCCTAAATATATTCCGCTCTTTGCCACATAAAGAATAAGTAATTCCACATGTCTCGGCTCTTCCTTGTTCCCACTGACAGTTTAATAGTGTAATACAAAGGTTTGAGAAAATGTGGGTATAATATGAATGTAATTGTAAAACAGCCCGAGGACATTTATAGTAGATGTTGCGGAAAACATATCTCTGCTCGTTATATTGTGGAGGTGGTACAGGATATCACAGTTGAGGATGTAACAATACATACGCAGGCATGTTGGATTCTGAATAATCAAAATTAAGCTAACTTAGTGCAAGAGTTTCCTTTTCACCTGCCTTTAATCTGGTTTCACAGTGCAACCTTGTGCATGAATCTTGCAGATAAATCTTAATAAGCATGGCTCTCTGGTATTAACAGTGTTTAAACTGGAAGGCCTGCACAAATAGCCTCTTTATTAATAATGCTTGACAGGGCTTCTGGTTGGAAGCTAAAGGCTCATTAGAACACACTAACTAGTCCCTGGTAGCAGAGACGCATGGCTGCTGCTGGTCTCTAATAAAGAACAGACTAATTGGCTAATTACATTCACAGACAAAGCTCATGAGTGCTTTGCTTATGGACCTCATTTCAAAGGGCCAGCGTTTAAAATGCGTGGCGTAAAACCGGGGTCGCTCTTAAGGAAGCCCGCTGTATAATGAACACACGACCACACACTGACAAATGCAGGTGCGCTTGCTCCATCACACACAGACATTCGCACACTAACATGCACGACTTGTTGGCAGAGGAGGGAGCACTGACTTCACATCATGCAGCTCATTAAGGAAAACACATTCATTAACATGCTTTGTGTCTAAACTCTTAATAGACTCGACCAATCTAACTGATTGTGGGAGAATTACTATGAGTGACGTGCGGAGAGCGTTTAGGTGTCTCTTCAATCAGTTTCTTTGTTCTGACGATCGTCAAAAGTTATCAGGTTGACAACCTATTTCTAGGAAATTTTACACTCTGCTTCAACTTCTGAAATCGGTCCCAGTAGTGAGCTAAATAAAGGAGAACTGGAAGATGAAGATCAAGAGCGGGATAAAAAGAGAGGGGGGATCGGGGGAGGAGGGGGAGAACAGACAGAGTATAGCTGACCCGACAGGAAGTCTTTGACAGGGACCCACACGGCAGGTAGCAGAGGTGCAGGACTCTGACACTGAAACTAAGCGCACAGTCATCCATCACCGTGGCAACTCCGCCTGTCAGTACGGCAAGCCGAGGGACAAAAAAGGCGGTGCCGGGGCAGATGGGAAGGGAGGAAGCTCCACCAGAGGAACCGTGGTCAGAGAAAAAGACAGGAGGACAGCCAGGATGTGCAATGACACACACACACACACACACACACACACACACACAAGTTAAAATAGGGGCTAAAGTGTGTGTTGACCGATGGCCTTCCCCGTCCCTCTGTCCACACTGCGGACCGGCTGTCTGGAGCAAGTAGATACAACACATCCATCATCACACTCCTCCTGTCTCTGAGACCTCTACACAGGCTGCGGTAAAACTGCAAGTGTGTGTGTTTCGGCGTGTGTGTGTGTGTGTGTGTGTGTGTGTGTGTGTGTGTGTGTGTTTGGCAAGCGAAATGCCTTCTCTGTCCTCTGCATGTTTTCCATGACTGGCTACAGTTGTGCGAAGACAAAAAGAGGACAAGGAACATGCATTTATTTGAGCTTATCTCCTTGTTGTCCTATTTACAAATGCTCACATGTATTGGAGTGCACAAGAACATTTATATAAGCCCTGTTTACTTCTCAAGTCCTCCCCCGAAAGGGAGCGATTAACATTTCATCTGACAACATTGTCTTTGGTGTGTTTGTGTGTGTGTGTGTGTGTGTGTGTGTGTATGTTTGTGTGTGTCGCCATGTTACAGAAGTATCTCACAACACAATCACGCAACGCTTAAAGCCAATCAATAACAATCAGACTTATTCGGATATGGCCCAAGCTGTGAGCTCTTCTGAGCTTACTCTCAGCCTTAATTTCAAAATTCACATCAAATTCACAATTAAGGCTGATTACCATCATCACCGGCTTGTTGTCAAAGGATTAAGGGAACGCAAACAAACCGTTTGCGGCCAGATTAACAAGTATGAGCAAACAACCAGCCTGCCATTATGGCATTATACCCAATTTAATAATTGTTTGTCTGTGATAAAAAGCTGCTGTGGTTGAGTTCAGTCTAAGTCCCTCAGGAGCAGCTATGGTGGAATTATGGGTAATTGTCAACCGTGGTTTAAATGTGACCAAACTGTTGCTGCCCTACAGGCCACAGCCGGCCAGACGTCGCTGTGTTTGTACAGTACAGCGTGAGTAATTACATTTCTTTTAGGCACAGTGAACACCACAATGCACAGAGCACAACTTTAATTTCCCACAATTACTCCTCCGCCAGATCTGCTTCACCGTGTCAATTTTGAAGGAGCAGACCACTTCATTTAATTTAGACACTGTAAGTCATAGTGCTTAGATTCAACGGAAGATTAAAACGTAACTCAGTTTAGAGTCTCTGAGGGAAAAGGCAATCATCAGAGTATCTTGTATCTTGTTAAATTCCGTGCGAGGCAGATGTAGTGCAAACTGTGATATTGATATTGCTCCGTATTAGACCAACAGTCACATAATCCTCTGTGATGATGACTGATGCTCGAGGTGCTACAGTCAAGGATCACTTCTGTGGCAAAATCTCTGGAGGCCACAAGTTGAGATTAAACCCCAATTTATAACACTGGAGGCTTGACACAAAATGGTGTCAGTGGAGACGAGATATAAAGGAACACCGCAGTGTCAGCAGCCCGGTCGCCAGGGGAAAGTGTTGGCAATGTATGTTTCTGCAAACCACAAATCCATTACATTTGTAGTATCTTATCAACATTTGAAAAGTGACGTAACACCTAGGCTGAGGGGATGGGGGATGGAGTGACACATAGGTGAGATGCCTGTCAAGCAGCTGACCGATGCAGACCAAAAAAAGAAAATGCCTTGCTTTGATTCAGCAAGCTGTTGCTGTGTTTCCAGCAACTTTTTAGGCTACAAACGTAGGTGTTTTGTAGCAACCTGTTTCTGTTTTTCCAGTGGTTGTTTAGCTTTTTAGGCCCAAAAAGCAGTTATATTATACTGAGACATTGCTCCCAAACTGAGCTGTTCTGCACTGACCTCTTGTTACATTTAGAATTGATTTTAAGCTCCTCCTCCTTGTATACAAAGCCCTACATGGGCTGGGACCAAGCTACATCGCTAACTCCCTTGTCTAACCATTAGCTGTTAGCTGTTAGCCGTTAGCGGTGTCTGTAATAAAAAGTAACTCAATAAATGGTTGGTGAAAAAAATATTTTCCCAGCGGATATCTTAGTTACAACATGATTGAGCTAGCAAAGCAGTTTTGTGTTGCTATGTGTGGTATTTATTCAGTTTTGGGAAATCACGATGTCTAGAAAGCATCAGTGACTGCAGCTGACAGGGACAGCTAACACTAGCAGCAAAGCTAACATCAGGACGTCATCTGTTAAAAGCCTCCCGTTGTCAGATACGACATGAAACTACTCCAGTTAGCTCAATCATGTTGTGTCCAAGACATTCGAACCGTGGAGCCGAACCGACACGCTTCCTCCCTGGATTACATCCTCCCGTTCCACTGGCTGCAGGTGCGGGGTTACGTCCTTGTACAGTACACGGAGGCAGCTCCCCTCCCGTGAGTGGGCGTGGACTGAATGGCGGCAGCCTGGAGTCATGAGACAAGAGGCTGCAAACATACCCCTCCGGACACGCCCTCAGCGTTTCACAGCTGAGAGAAGTGCTTGTTTTTCCATGATTTTGAGAGCTAATTTTATATACTTAGCGATTTTTTTAATCTTTCAGATTTGGCTCAGTGATTAATGACACATATTTCTGTAATGTGACAAACTTAAAACAGACATTTTTTGCTGCTTTACATAGACTTTAACTATTTGCCTCCAAGAACACTGCGATCACCTGCTACTGCTTTATTGGAGGTTCCCAGTAACAGCCGAAAGAAGATCGGGGATGCAGCCTTTGTCAGTTACGCCCCAAAGCTATGGAACACACCACCTACATATATCAGGGAAGCTAGCTCGCTAAATACAAATGTATCTGTTCACTATAGCCTTATACTGGTTCTGACTTCCTGATACAGGTCTGAACTCTTTCTTTTTACGCTTTTACTTTCTATTTACTGTTACGTTGCTGCTGCAACTCTTCTAAAATTACAATCTATGATTTTATGAATCAGCTGATCCATGTTTTAAAGTGTTTTAAATGTCATTTTATATTGAATTGCCTTGCCTGTTTAATGTCCATTATGTCTATTTTCATGTGAAGCACTTATAATGCCCTCGTTGTAAAGGACTTTGTGCTGCATTTCTTGTATGAAAGGTGCTATATAAATAAAGTTTATTATCATTATTGTTGTTATTTCCTCCGGGGGCAGTGGCACAAATGTGGTTGTTTTTTTCAGAGACATTGCTACTTTTCCTGCTGGGATTGTGTCCCCAAATGAGGTATTCTAACCCTAACCCTAACCCTCAAAACATGATCTTTTCCTACCTATAACCAAGTGGTTTTTGTGCCTAAATCCAACCACTCATTAACCACAGTACCGTTGACACATGAAGTTTCAATTGTACACTACATAATAACATACAAGTGTAACATATCCATGATTTGCAGAAACACTGGATTGGTGTTAGAGAAATCAAATTAAAGGAAAAGGTTGCCATGATTTTCTTTCCACCTCTTTTTTCTCACCTTTTACATTCTAATTAGACAATACCTCACCCACATATGTACTAATTTTGTTCTTTATTGCATTGTCTTGACCACTGGCTGTGTCTCAACTGGGGTCATTATGAATTAAAGGCCAGATCTCTAAATTAAAGGTCAAACATATCTCAAACTTTACTCATAACTGCCTTAGATAGTTAGAACATCTACATGTACAGGAACATCTGCACTGAGTATGGGCTAGGCCTGAAGTCACAATGGAAGACACCTCCTAAGGTGGTTGAGAAGGACCGAGCTAAGATTCTGTGGGTCTTCTGGTTCCAGACTGACATACTGGTGATGGCTAACCAACCAGACATCGTGGTGATAGACAAACAACAGAAGAAGGCAGTGGTGAAAGATGTAGCAATCCCGAGCGACAGCAACATCGGGAAGAAGGAACCCGAGAAGCTAGAAAAATACCAAGGGCTGAAAGAAGAGCTAGAAAAGATGTGAGGAGTAAAGGCAACAGTGGGGCCAGTGGTAATCGGAGCACTGGGGGCTGTGACCCCAAAACTGGTAGAGTGGCTCCAGCAGATTCCAGGTACAAGATCTGATGTCTCTGTCCAGAAGAGTGCAGTCCTAGGAACAGCTAAGATACTGTGCAGAACCCTCAAACTCCCAGGCCTCTGGTTGAGGAAGACACACCACTACCCCCCTTGGGGTTGGGTGGGGGTTGGGTGGGAGGTTATATGTCATGCTACTAATTGGCCTCAAGGCTTGCTTCTGTTATTCTGAGGGGATGACATGTCTTTATGTCTTTGCTAATCTAATACTAATCTAATATTACCTGGCAACAACTGCACATCTCAGGATACAAGTAAATAGCGCACTAAATAAATAAAGTCTCGACAGTCAGAATTCTTTGCTCAGGAGACTCTGATCTAAAAGTGGAAAAAATCTTTAACTTCAGCCATTTATTGCTTGTATCAGAATATCGGATGAGGGATGGATTATTCAAGACCTACAGTAACAGAGAGGGGAGGGTGGCGCTCGTCTGATCGATCCACTTCATCAATATTGAATCTGCTACACGAGGCTGGGGCACAGAGGGGAATGGGGAAGCAGGAAGGGAAGTGAGACATGAGGGGGAAAAGAAAAAGGCGAGACTTTCAGAAGTCAAATGTACTGAAGAGGTGGATTGTGAAGCTAAAGGAGACACAAAGGAATCTGAGCTCCTAATGCAGCCCTTGGGAGAGCTACACAGCATTATCTATAATAGAGATGGACGAAAGATAGACTAAATCACCAGCCGTGGCTCTTTTAAAACATTGCTTGTAAAAGCACACTTAAACTGTCTCTAACTCCAGCAATAATGTGATTGTAGGCTTCAGACAACATAATAATGGCGCCTTTAAAACACTCTAAAATGCAATGTTTGTGTGATACTCATGCAATAATCAACACTCAAGATTGTAAGCAGTGCTAGCTGCTTCCCAAGAGGCAGAGCTGCTCCTTACACCACCGTGACCAGTGTATTTTTAACACTCTGCCATACATAGACAGTCTGTACTCTCATTTTCAGGGCTAAAAATGTAACGTTCCCATTTCTATAGGCTACCACATTTAAGATATTAATCTAATTGGCTCACATCATATCACAGAGTATATATGGGTACATCATCAAAATAGCGCAGCAGAGACCCAGCTCTCATCTGCGGCTTGGCAGTCCATTAAAGCTCTTAAAACATCAACTCAACAGGCATCACCGTGGCTGGCTCCATTACTGGAGTACAAGAAGTGTACGACGAGATCACAGTAATCACCTCCTGTTGCTCTTCAGTGGTTTGAGTGATGTTCCCCTGAGGTTACTGTACATGAAAGTGTGAGTGGAGGATACCAGTTGGTAAAATGTGTGAGTGCATGCAATGTGTGCAGGTACTTTTTGTCTTTTTGCCATCCTTGATGTCAGAAAATGGTAGCTCCAAAGCAGGCACAGTTCTACAGGGGTGCTTGAGGACGCTAAGCACCCTCAGACTAATATAGAGGCTCCCTGAGATGACTTTGTAGTAAAACTTTTCACCGCATCTCTGCTAACTGGCCCATAGTGCTACTCCAACTGTAAGTGTGATGAGGTATAACGCAAGATACCTCATCACACTTACAGCTATAGCTCAGGTGGTGAAGCAGAGCAACCATCTGAAATAAGCTTGTCCAATTCTAGTTGAATCAGCCCCCTACATCTTACACTTATGTATGAAACCAAAGAACCCATGTAAGAGAGTCTTAGGGCTCATTGATGCTTCACATTAGATACAGAGCCTTCTGTCTGTACTTACTGCATTCATTTTAGTTGTATTTGTGCAGGTTTTCTGAAAGCTTATGGATACAAACTAAACAGAGCAGTACCACAGGAGATCATGGAGGCAGTGTAGCATAGTTCAAGCCAGATACAACCGTAGGAGGCGACAAAGAAATTTAAATAATAGTGGAATGGAATGAATCGCCAATATATAATGATATATATAGTTAAAATAGTTAAAATAATTCTCCATCCACATGTCTGGATGTATTTAATGGTGGGACTGACGTCTACAACACTGCTTCAGTTTAAGGGTACAATATTAGGACCTCCTCCACCAATGCCTTATTTGTTGTTGAGTGAAATTTTTGACTCTGCCCTCTAGTGTCATTTATTGGCTGCTGGAAGTATGAGTGCAGTCAATCCATCTATTTCCAACCACTTATCCGAAGCCAGGTTGCGGGGGCAGCAGGCTGAGTGAAATATTTCAGACACCTCTCTCCCCAGTAACACTTTCCAGCTCCTCCTGGGGATCCCAGAGGCATTCCCAGGCCAGACAGGATAAGTAATCCCTCCAGCGTGTTCTGGATCTGCCTCTGGGCCTCCTACCAGTTGGACGTGCCCGGAACGCCTCTAATTTGAGGCGCCCAGGAGGATCCTGATCAGATGCATGTACCACCTCACCTGACCCCTTTCGAGCAGCAGCTCTACTCCGAGCTCCCTCCGGATGACCGTGATCCTCACCCTATCTCTAAGCCCAGCCACCCCACAGAGGAAACTCATTTCGGCCGCTTGTATCTGTGACCTCATTCTTTCGGTCACTACCCAGAGCTCATGACCATAGGTGAGGGTTGGTCTGAGGGCAATGATGTTTACAACATTTGAAACAGACGTATCTATTTTCAAACTGGTCTAACTCCTAAGTCGTCAAAATCCAGTGCATGGTCAGTGACTTCTGGCATCAGACACAGCAGGGCGGTTGGGAGGGGTCATGGATGGGTTTGACAATCACTGACTTTCACCCAAGAGGCCTGTGTTCGCTTCCTGTAAGATTGTAAAGCCAAACCTGTTCTTTTTTCCTCAACCAAACCACGTGCTTTTGTTGCCTAAACCCAACCACGTGTGTGTGCTGGCAAAATGGAACCACAATCAATCGTTATTGAAGGAAAAATAACGTAAAAGAAAGGGTTGTACCAGCTTAGTGCGTTTATTTGAGACTGTATCCAAATGGTACATTTCCTGTGAAAACATAAGTATATTTTGAAAAAAGACAATGCATGTAACAGACAGAAGGTGACAAGGCATCTCAACTTCAACAACCAACGCACCCAGGGTACCTTGCATGTTGTTTATGGACGTGGAAAGTCCACGACCTAGTGTCGATATGTGCAAGGTCGATGTAAGAATGTGTTGCTATTTCCGTACGTAAAGGGAGTATAAATGATCCTTTAGAGGGCTTTTATATTACGGACCCAGATCTGAGTACACTTGACAACAAAGCCCAGGTCTTTTGATTAGGGTGAACACTGCAACCATACCAGGGAATGGTATGCCAATCCGAAAGCTAAGTGTCAGGGGGAGTAAAGAGGGGAGGCAATCGTACTTGAGCATGGACCGAATCAATCATGCCATTAATACATTGGTATTTTAACATGTTCACATGTCTGAATAAGTATCTTTCACCTTAAAGTCAAAACAGCAATCTTACGGAGGCAGAACTAACAACGTTTCCATATCACCAGTCTGAACTGAATGCCGTTGGATCAGTGTAAAGTCTGAAGCGGCATAAGGTAGAACATGCACAAAGAGACACAGAGAGATTAAATGCACATTTTGTACTGCCTTCTAAGATCAATGTAATAAATGCAGCCTATTATCTCAATCATCATCTCTAATGCAACACTGAAAGAGCCCGTTTTAGAATGTTGAGAAAATCGATCTGGGGCAGAAAAGGTAAAAAGACAACCCTCTAACAATAATTATTTGACCAGCAGTCTCCGTGTATTTCCAGTGCTCATTCAGGCAGCAGAATTCTCTATTAAATACCAATAAATGATGAAAATGGTGTGGGAATGTATCAGTACTTTCAACTGTTTTAAGGCTTTACTGCTCTTTCTGTAAATGTCTTGTCATGTCTGAATGAAGCCATTAGGCACAATCACCTGAAACTCACCTATATCTGAATAACATAATGGTACCATTTTAACATATAGATGAAGTCAGCATGATGTCACATATTCCATGTCTGAAAATGGCTTTAACAACCCAGTCTGCTTATTCAGTGGTAGCAATAGTAACTGGTCCATTAGTAGCGCTTGGATCAAAAAGAGTATCGGTGGAATCAAGCATTTTGCCCTGCTCACCAATTTTACCTGGCAATTTTAATTTGATTTCATCTAATGTGTGCCTGGGTGGCTATTTTGATGATTATCGTCCCACTGAGAAAAATGTTAAGTAAAAGAGGGGCATTCTGAATTCTCGATCCTTTGCCCGTTTTTCATGTGACTGTGTCATATCCAGTGTTTGGCAAATCAAAAAATATAATAAATTCCTCTTTAAATATTACGCATTGAAAAAAATGTTATTGTTAAGCCAAAGTAGTTACATTACTTCTGTTACTCAGCACAACTCCATCAGAGGTGACTTATAAGTACTCCCAAGGACTCCATATCCATTCTTCTGAATGTCTCTTTGCACCCAGTGAGAACAGTCACACTGCAGCTATTCGGCTATGTGCAACCACCCCTATGATGTATGGATTCCATTGCTGCTGTAGTTGGCTTGTACCCACTGCATTGACATGTCGAAGTTGGAAGCAGCTAAGATTAGGGCCAAGAGGTCGTGGTTAGGGCTAGCGAATCTTGTTTATTATAAACAAATCACAAATGTACTGCCAGAAAGTCAGGTGACATTGTATGAAGAGCCACATGGTCCATGATGAGGGTAAGGGTGCTTTCACACCTGCCCTGTTTGGTTCAATCGAATTCAAGTTGTTTGCCCCCCAAGGGCGGTTCATTTGGGCAGGTGTGAACACAGCAATCACACTCGAGTGCGTACCAAAACATCTGGACCAAGACCTTCTTGAAGCGGTGGTCTTGGGGAAACTCTGGAGTGGTTCGTTTGCAGTGAGAACGTGTTCCGACCTCGATCTGAACCAAGTGCAGTCACACTACACATTGTTTGGGTTAACATTAATGGATTATTAATGTGCGCCTCCTCCTGTACTGCCTTAATAAGCACATTCAGCACATCCAATGCATCAAAACATTGTTTTCTAGTTGGAGCCACGCCTCGTTTTCAAACTGTATGGTTTGACTAAAATGAACAATGACAGCAATATAGTCCACGATGAGCAGCGCTAAAATCAACCTGCGTAGAAAGTGTCACATTTATCTTGCAAGTGTACTCTTCTTCAACATTTAGTTTACTTCCTGGATTTTTACCACATGGAAATTCTGACCAATCAAGAGCAAGGCATTTGATGTGGTCCACTTGTAAATGCTGCCGCGAGAACACGAACCAACTCTAGGCAATTATACAATTTCGTAACAAAATGAGTCCCTGATTCGGACCAAAACAAGACAACTCTAGGTCTGAAAGCACCCTTAGACATGGTGGGCAAATGGGTCAAACACAGGACTTTCACATAGGAAACTTGGGTTTGATTTCTGTGTGAGTCAAAGTTTGTACTTCTAGATTTACTTGACTTCTTATTTTCACTCATTTAGGATGTATAAAGCTGCTGAATGCACACTGTGTACACAGACTTTAGCAGAATAGCTGAATAGGCCCATTTGCATTAACCTCATATTTAGACATTGCTACAGTAGGATGCCCATGAATATACACCCATGTGTAAATAGCTGCATTGGCTAACAATGAGACTGCAAGGTTAACATATGCTCCAACTCTGAACAAAACCCATCTGATTCCTAAGTGTTGGCTCACTGGTGTCTCACATTAGCAAGCCAGCTGATGCCTACCATACACTAAAAACTTTTAAAAGAAGTTGGCTTTTTAAAGACTAAAGTCTGACACCCTCTCCCATCTAAGGACAACTTGACTTTTATAGTCACACACTGCAAGATTTTGCAAAGACTGGGGATCTTGTAGATTTGTAAGACTACAACTATATAACTTTTGAGATCATTTCTCATGCTGCTCCTGGAGAAAAATATTACGTCCTTACGTGTCAGCAAAAACACATAACTCGAGAAATACAAGATAAAAGACGTCAAATGTTGACGGTATTCTTGTCCATTCAGCATCAATATAATCCATAAAAACATTTATTTTGTTGCCTCAACTCGCCACCAGCGTCACTTGGTTAGCTGCAGTGAGAGGAGACCATGGGAATGAGAGGTGAGCGGTTTCAAAAATGAAGATTTCTCACTAAAATAAATGCTGGTTGGTGAATCAGATACATGCCGAATTAAACATGGACTCTTGAGCACTCCACAACTCAAGTTTCTCCTCCTTTTCCACAGTCCAAAAATATAAGATGCTAACATCATTGAACTTCAGTACTTGCATGAACCAAGACTAATGGCAAGAAGTAAAAAAGGCTTACTTAAGACAGCTCGAACTAAGTTTTATGATCACCTTACACCAAGTGATCAAGATCACAGGAGTGTGCACCAACTGAGGTAAATCTCATGATTTTATTTCAACACTGGAAATTTGTCTTCAACAGTGAAATCAATTGAAAAGTCATTTGGTGTATGGCTAGCATACTGTAGGATAACACATGCAAATACATTGTACGACAACGTAGTGCAGCATGGAGACACTAGGACCCAGTCAAAATCTGGCCAGTCAAGTTGAGAGCACCTGAGCTGTTGAGAGGCTCATGGATCACAGGTGTGTGAGCCTCAGTCTTGATCTGTGATCACTCCTGTGCACATGCTTGCCTGGTGGGCCAAACAAAATGTGTGTTTTAAGTAGAATTATTTATTGTTAAGGTAAGTAGGGGTTAATTGTTTATATGAAATGTGTTGTATTTTTTAATAGCAAAAATGACACTTGACAAAATGACAAAATATGGGTCTGCAAACAACTCATTGGTTTTTTTTGTGAAGGGTCCCAACAGTCCAGGAGTAGTGGCAGAGGAAAGGTATGAGTGACTTTTAATAGTAAACAATGTTTGCCTGTCGCTGGACAAAGACTAACGTGTTCAATTCAAAGACAAAGTGCTGATTGCCATTTATTTTATATTATATTTGACATAATCTATCTGGTTATCCACATACAGTAAACTTCCAGTGCATCGGCCTATAGATCGGCGCACCACACCCCTTCAGCAAGATGCTTTTACTTTTAATTGCTTTTATGATACTGCTGTTAGAGACCCTGAGTTCAATAAAAGTCTGTTATGGCATTTTGACCCATGCCAACTGTTGGCTTTGTTATTGAAGTTCACCTGTAGTTATATGAAAGTGAACCTGGGTGCTACATAACATACTGGATTTCACATTTCCTCCTCTTTCTGTAGACGCTAAGTGACTTTCCCGCAATAAACTAAGACAGAAATTGGAAACTCTTACACTACTTACTTTACAGTAACTGCCCAAAGACAACTATATAATTCATTTAAAAAAAAAAAAAGAGTCTAATTTTGTATTATATTTTGAAGGATTGGCGCCACCAATACTGCCAATACTTGCATCAGCTGTCATTTAGCATACAGCTTGTATTAGCCCTATACAGTCTATTTTTCACTGCCATTTGCTGCCCATGCAGTCACTGTTGCAGCAACCATGCACACCCCTCATTTCAGAAGCACCCTCTGTGACTATCTCAATCCAAAACTGCTTAAAAATGGTTTTAGGGCTAATGTGGCGAGGACTGTAAGTTCAGCAAACAGGTTCTCTGTGTGCACGTTCGTGTGTGAATGAGATAGATGGATGTAGTTACAGCTACAGAATTACTGTCAGCCGCAGTACCTGCTGTTCTCTTAAACAAGGAATTGTACTCTGTCATTATTACCGTGCATAGAAAATTACAGTCATGCTCATGGAACAGTGTAGTCATCATCTCCCTGAATAATATTCTCATTTATATGTTCTATATGGAACATAATAGGAAGCCATCTGTGAGCGGGCATTTTCATAGCCATGCAATGACTTAAATAAGCACTGACACTAAATGAGCATCATGGCAATAAATACTGTATGCCATGCAGGGACAGGAGATGGACTACTTCACAAAGAAGCTAATGAGATTGATTGATTGGATACTCTTGTTCCTAATTGCCATAATGAAGAATTAATATCGTCACTGAATATTTGTGAGAGTGATTATATTATGTTAACGTTTCATGATTGTACCAAAGGAAATGTGAATGAGTGTGTTGTCAGCTACCTGCTGGAGACTGAAAAGCTGCAAACAAATATCCTCCATTAGCATGGAGGTCACACTTTCGGTGATACACAGCTAATTAGCCTCGAGCTCAGTATGGGCACAGTTCCAATTATTAGTCGATGTGCCCTTTTCAGTGCACAACAGTCATACTCTTGGCTGCCGTGCGAGGGTCTGAGTGGCAGTGACAGGCCGGCCTGTGGTGGACCATCAGCTGAGAGGTGATGGATGAATCTCAAGTGCTGGGTTGAACAGGAGCAGCTCAAATATGTCTCTGGCTATGGCTCAGTTTAAGATGCAGAGATGCACACCGTCAACACCACGCAGACACACACAACCAGATACTGACACATACGTTCAAACGCACACTGTAAAGTCAAACTGGGAAAATAAATCGTCAATCCAAAGGAATGAGCTGAGAACGAAAAGAAAACAACATGCATAACATTCAGGCAGGAACAACTGCGCGATCGGCCGTGCAGCCCGGACCCATAAAAGCGGCGCACAGACACAGCACGGGAGGAAGGAGAAGCGGAGCCATTGAGACGCTACTGAAGTAAGAGGCTCGTGGCGGCCCATTTGAAACTCACGCTAAGACCTGTGCAACTGGAACGGGAGGCAGCAGCAAAAGCAGAGAGGCAGCCGGTAAGCAGCAGGACTTGAAATCACGGACTGTGTGTTACTCTGTGCCGGTGTCGGCAGTCGCTAGCTTGGTGGGGGGTCGGTCGCTCGGCAACACGTGTCTCAGCCATTAACCTTAAGTAGCATGTGGCTAGGGTACCTGCCTTTTGAAAATGTTTGAAAGTGGAAATATGGTGTCTGTGGGGGAATATTGGGTTTCTTGTAAGGTGGTTTAAAAGGTAATATTAAGTGCATTTAAAGTTGCTTCACTTTGATTGCAAATTGATAAATTAAAAAGGTTAAAATACTAAAAGGTAATTGCATTGTCTGTTGTGATTGTTATTCATGATTGGATTTAAAACATTGCATAATTTAAAAACTATTGCATTGTCATAAAAACACATGTCAGCATAATTTAAAATGCATAATTTAATTTGATTAATTTAAATAAAAAAGATATGACTATTATAAATAAGCGTCCTAAAATATTTAATTATTTACAAGTATAAGTGTTAAACACTAACTGTTAAATACATCAAGAAATGCAGAATTCAGACAAGTGTGAAGCGCTAAAAAAAAAAAAAAAAAAAAAAATCACTATTTGCATTTAATATTAAGAGATTTTAATGGGTTTATATATGTATAAAGATGTTTATTCATTTATTTATTGGTAGCACTTTGGTTACAATTAATTGTTACATGGTTACATGTTGCAGAAAGACATCATGTGCAATATTTATCATGGATTTCTTTGTCTGTTTTTTTTTTTGGAAGGTTTTCACCTGATTAGGTGACCAAATGGCCAGAAATTAAAAGAAATAAAAGAAGGAAAAAAGGAAAACTGTTTGGTCATTTGAGTGAATTCCAGTCAACTCTGAGCTGAGGTCTCATCCTTTCAAGTTGGGAAACTGCGCAGGGACTTTTTAACCAAGACTTGACACACACATGCATGAATCATACAAAGCAACTGAATGACGCACAGATTACTAACTCCTCAGCACACACAGCCATTTAATCTCCTACAATATTGTATACTATGAGTTTCCTTGTCAACTAATGAATAAAAATGATAAAAGAATCTTTTTTTCAAGTGCAAAAAGTGACATAGTGTGAAAAAACGTTAATGTTTCAGTCATAGACCATTGTCACATTTATTCACCTTTTATTAGCTTTATGATGTCATCATTCACCCTTCTTAAAATTGTCATGAATATGCAGATTAGTCATAGGAATGTTTATTTCTGCTTTAAACATGGGGGTCTTTGAGGACTGACTCACTTTTGGAGCCAGCCTCAAGTGGCCATTTGACAAACTGCAGTTTTTGGCACTTTGTTGGCTTAATTTTTCAGTACCTAAGGTTGCTGTTTGATGACAACACGCTAAACATTTTGATGGAGATACGGTAGAATAAAACACTTGGTTAAGGGTAAAGGGAAAAACATGTGGCTAGGTTTAGTGAAATATTAAAGGAGCTATATGTAAGAAATATAAAGCAAATAGTTGTAAAATCCTCCTAATATGTCACAGAGACTAAGGAATAATGTTCATATAACATACTGATCTCACCGACAACAATAGTACAGCCAGAATATTCGCATTCAAAAAAGATTTTTACAGTCTGCAAATCATGTTTATGTTTTGAATTTGTGTTTTGGCCTGTTGCGCCACCCACCGCCGTCTACCAGTCACGCAGTCAGTAGAGTCTCAGCATCAGTTACAGTTACGACTGAGCTACAGCAGCACGGCAAGCAGCGTTAGCAGTGTCCCGGTACACAGCATTAGCAGCCGGCTCCTCTTCAGCTGTATCCCGGCAGCAGCGTTAGCAGCAGAGAAGCCGGACTTGCTCGAACGGTCCACTGGAAAACCGAAGATCAAGGACGCGGCGACGCGGCCCTGCCACGGCAGCCGCCCATGGGCAAACAAATCAGTCTCCAGCGTGCCGCTGTCCAGCAACCTCCAATCTGTATGGGAGGGGGGGCGGACACAACTGGTGGCAGTATTTTGAATTTGAGTGCAGTAACCGTTTTGGCCACATTCTTACATACAGCGCCTTTAAAGTTCTGCTTATATAATTAACAACGTTAAAGCAGGATCTATACCTCTGCATTTAATCAATTACATACTTGCAGCGTAGGCTCTCGTAGATTAGCATCCTACGCCATACTCTACACTGTAGCCTGACATGCACCTCCCCAGAAATGTAACGCAGTTTCTCCTGTATATTTCTGTAAGTTGAAAACCATTTCCCTCAGTGGAAATGAAGATTTGATTCACTTTTATTTCACAGATAGAAATCAAAAAAGGTGTGAAAACTAGCAAAATAGCATTTTAAATCTCAAAAAAACAAATCAACAACAAAACAAACAACTGAAAACAACTAAATAATGATATCATTATTATCCTTCTTCTAAACGTGGCCTTAAAGAATTCCATCTTTTGTCATAGACATTAAATTTCCCCTGCCTTGCAGCAATAATGCCCCCTAACATAAAGAAATGTTTTAAAAAGGAAACAAAACGGGGAATGTCATTCCCTCTTTTCATTTCAATTAAAAAATAAATCTTTTTCCTAATAATATAGTAGTATTTAAAATGCTAGGACAACGATGTCTTTATCCACTGAGCATTACTGTTTGAGGGCACATGGTTAAAAGAAATCAAACTTGATACAAGTCATCTTTTGATATTCATCCAAAAAGTTGCCACATGAGGACAGAACCAAAATAAATGCAACATATCTAAAAAGCATTTTTCTTTTTATGCTTAAAATGTTAGCATGTTGTATTTGCGGGGAAAACGTGTCCAGCAAAAGACAAGCGTGTCTGTGAACCTTGTGAGTTATAATGGAGTCAAATTTTGTATTTTTTATTTTATTTTATTTTTTTCTAGTTTAGTGTAAAATCACCATGGTAGAAACATGGTCTCAATACACTTCACAGAATCAATTACAATAAGAAACGATCAGGGGAAAGAGCAGACAGCCAAATAGGTACAAACACACAAAAAGACAGAGGAAAAAGAGACAAGGATATAACAATTGGAAAACTCAAATTTCTCCAAAACACTGGGTAAAAAGGTGTGTTTTATGAAGTGTTTTAAAAATGGCAATGTAAGTGGATTCTTTAATATGTAGCGGGAGGCGATTCCATAAGTAAGGTGCACGGTAGGAAAAGGCCCTGCAACCAATTGATTTTTTATTTACTGAGGGAATGACCAGAAGGTGAGAGTTCAAAGAGCGCAGGGGACGAGGCGGAATATAGGCTGTGAGTAATTCGGATAGGTAGGATGGGGCCAGACCATGTAATGCCTTATAAGTTAAAAGAAGGATCTTAAAAACAGCTCTGGCCTGGACAGGCAACCAGTGCAGAGATGCTAAGACAGGAGTTATATGACTGTATTTACTGGTTCTGGTCAAAATTCTAGCGGCAGCGTTCTGCACAAGTTGAAGACTACGAGTAGCAGATGCAGGGAGGCCAGAGAAAAGAACATTACAATAATCTAATCTAGAAGACACAAGAGCATGGAGGACGATTTCAGCATTGCGATGAGACAAAACAGGGCGATTTTAGCAATGTTACGGAGATGGAAAAAGGTTGATTTGGTGATCTCCCTGATATGAGGCTGAAAAGATAAAGTATGGTCAAAGGTGACTCCTAAGGTTCTTATGCACGAACCCTCCGTGATCATACAACCATCAACATTACAACAAAAATTTAGAGACAATTGCTTGTAATTAGAGGGCTTGTGTTTATTATTGAAGCTATTAAGCATGTTTTGTGTGTTTAGGGGTGTTTTGAATCAATAACACTTTACAGCACTTTATAGAAACCCCACTGCCAGCTAGCATTTTGGAGGTGTACCTGCAGGGTGAGACAGACACTCCATAGCACGAGTATAAATGCTTGCCTTAGCGTAGGCTATGGCGTAGGTTCTGCCTAGAAGAGACTATAAATCAGCCTCAACACGTAAAATGCTTCAAGTCAGCTTTAACTTTGTCAATAGTAAACCAAGGTCATGATTTCTTTTGTTTGAGTTTTGTAAACATAACCCTTAAAATGTAATTTTGTTGCTGGAGTGGATATTGTTGGGCAAACAACTGAAATACATTGATAGTAAATGTTTATCATATAAGCTCAAACACACACATGCACACACACAAGAACAAAAGCTGGCACAAGCATTGATAAACACACTTGAACCCTCCCATCTTGTAACTAAAATGACACAAACCTCTGAGATTTAAAAGCCAAAGGTTTGTTTTGTCCTCTTTTCTCTTCTTTCTCTTTCCCTTCGTAGGTCAGCTCATTCATCTTGAGGCCTGCTGAGACGTCAGAGCAGGGCATGGCTCAATCGATCAGGAAGTCTAACTGCCCTTTGTGTGTGTGTGTGTGTGTGTGTGTGTGTGTGTGTTTTTTCATGCATGTGTGTATATACAAGAGGTCTGACTGGAGCATTTTATTAGTGGCCACAGGGAACGGCAGCAGTGGCCTTTCACTTTCTCACCTTCTCCCCTCTCCCACGTCTCTCGGCGCATATCTATTCTTCTCCCATCTTCTCGTTTTCTCCTGCATTTATCTAGCTTTCAATGCTCCTACCGCCTAATTCCTCCCAATCCCTTCATCCGTTCATCGTCCTGCCTGCGCTCTTCACTCTTACTGACCTCCACACCTAATCTACCTCATCTCCCTTTTCCCCCATCCTCCTCCTCTCTCGCCAAAAGTGAGACAGTTGACAGCTTTATGGCTTTACAGTATCTACCGTCCGTTTACCTTTCATTTTCCACGGTGACACCTAATTAGCCAGTTGTCATGAGAGGAGGCCGGTTTGTAGGAGGAGGCGCGCCAAGGCCGGGTTATTTTACCGATAACAGGCACCTGTTGTCGAGGATGCAGCGAGAAGGCCCGAGCAGAGCGAGGGATCGGACGATTGAGGCGGGAGAGGAGTGAAGTAAGAATGACAGAGGGATTAAGGTGTGGAAGGGGTGGGCGGGGAGAGATGGAGGCAGGATGATTTGAAGGAGCTGAAACGGGATCGGAAGACAGATGAGAAGGAACAAAGAAGTTCGGGATCCAAAATGTCACAGTCGAGTTCTCAGGTGAGATTCTCCCCGGTCCCTGAGCACGAGCTAATAAAATATGCCATCACCTCGGTGTCAGAGAGACAGCCTTAAATAGATTCCCACACACACACACACACACACACACACACACACACACAGACTGAGTGCACTACACTATGTGATCTAGGAGGAAGCTTACGAATACCAAATACAGAAGTGCACTATTGGCAGAAGATCACTTAGAAAGGTAAAATATGCAAAAAAATTTCTTCATCATGTTTTTCCAACTGAGCGACATTCTTCTGTGAAGTGTGTGTGAGTGTGTGTGCACATGTATATTTGCATGCATATGAGAACACAGCCACCCGGTAGCAGCTGCTTCCCACCACTTCTCATTGATAAAGGATGAATGACAGTAATTAGGCAAGCGGAGGTAGCTAATAGCTAGTGTGGGCAGAGAACATACTGTACATGAATTGGATTCTCCATCCGAAAGTGATTGAAGACATTCGACTTGAAGTGTCAGCTACATAAATACACTAATTAGATAGTGTCTGTTTCAGCTTTACTTTCTCCCTCACATTGGCTTGATGGTTAGGTATAATGATGCATTGCTGGTAACTCAGTGTGAAGCACCACTGTACCTGTGGAAATATAAAAATAGTAAAATGCAGATGATAACTGAGTGATGAGGGCCGTAGTTAGAGACCCATCGTAGTTTCCCTGAGCCAAAGGTGACATCTTCAAATGGAAGATTCGTTCCAACCAACATGTCAAAATAAAGGATAAAAGCAGCAAATCAGTTGGGGGATTAATAGATATCTAAGAACTAGTTTGAATGACTTAGTATCTCTCAGTCACTGATATTCATCCACAGTTAAGGTGTATTTATAGTTCTTAAAAAAAACAAAACATTTTTGTTGTGTCTACAGTGCAAAAACTAGAATAATCGAAGTTCTTAGATTGCTCTATTTCAGAGAAGGTACTCTTGGTGGGTTGGACGTCATTGACCGTTCACAGACAACAGCACTGGTATATTTTTTATCTCTAAAGCAATACTGGGCAAACGTCTGGCCTACTTCTACACCTTTCTGTGTGTCAGCTCTGGTAATTACCAGCTACACTCCTCCAAGTTGTTGGTTTTTAATGTAACCTTTGTTTTAAGACATCTGGGGAAAATTGCATTTCTGCACCTCGGTCATGAAACAATCTTGAAAAAGATCTAAAACTAGAAACACTTACATCCATTGATGAATTTAAGGCCATCATAAAAAGACCTGTGCTTGTTTTTCTTTAGAGGCCAATATGTTTGAATAGCTGTTGTTTATTGTGGATTTTTGTATTATATGTTGTATTCATTACATTTTAAATGTGTTTTGATTGGCTGCTACCTCAGCCAGGTCTCTCTTTTAAAAGAGATTTTCAAGCTCAATGGGACTTCTTGGTTAAATACAGGTTAAATAAATAAGACAAACCATGAGTGTCTTAGGTGTACATTCATTGGTTGAACACAACTAATGAAGCACCAGCAATCGCCTTTTTTTAAAACCATGGACAAATGGACCAACAGTGAAGTCTAGACTTCATTGAGTATATATGATGGAAATACAATGACATTTTGACACATCAAAGCTAAAGTGATGTTGCTATACAAACTACTGGCCATCTTACAGTATGCCACCTCAGCATTCCTAATGGCAGTGAGAATTCAAACAGAAACTAGAAGTACCACCAAGCGGTTGTATGCCTCATTACACCAGTCAAGTTGTACAGTTTACATCCATGTCTAAGAAAATATGGATGCTTCACACACATCTCCCCCCAGCACGAAGAAGATCTACAAAATCAGCACAGTTTCAAGGTGGAAAACCAAGTTTAGTTTCACCAATTCAGCATTTGACCAAATGTTTCCCCTCTGTGTCTAAGATTTGGTGTTGCATAATGGCCAAAAAATTATTTTTGCATAACATAATGATGTCACAGTGAAGCTGACCTTTGACCTTTTGGATATTAAATGTCAGCACTTCATTGTTTTATCCTATTAGACATTTGTGTGAGATTTTGTCACAATTAGTAGATGAATTCTTGGGTTATGGTCAAAAATATCAACCACCTTCAACCACCAAATTCTAATCAGTTCACTTGTGAGTCAAAGTTTACATTTGTGCCAAATTTTAGAAAACTCCCTCAAGGCCCTCTTGAGATATTGTGCTCACAAGACTGAGATGGATGCAAGGTCAAAGTGACCTTGACCTTTGCCATATGACCATCAAAATCTAATCACTTCATCACTGATTCCAAGTGAATGTTTGTGCCAAATTTGAAAAAAGTTCCTCCAGATGTTGTTGAGATCATGTTCACAAGAATAAAACAGACAAGGTCACTGTGACCTTGACCTTTGATTTATGACCACCAAAATCTAGTCAGTGGATGTTTGTGCTGAATTTGAAGACATTGCCTCAAGGCATTCTTGAGTTATCGCATTCATGAGAACGGGATGGACGGACAGACAACCTGAAAAAAACATAATGCCTCCAGCTACAACCTTGCTGGCGCAGAGGCATAAAAAAGCCATAGAAGGAATGTAGTTCTCGGGAAACTTTGGGGTGAATTTTGGGGCAGATAAACATATAGATTATTTTTCACTTTTGTATCATTGCACAGTACAGCATTTGGCCTGGGTAGAGGTCCCTCTTATGTTCATTATATGTAAAGTTTAAAAAAAAAAACACAATGGGGGGAGTGGAGGGAACTAACTGGATTGTTTAATTGCATTATTATAATTTCATGTACAAATCATTCACAGGTGGGATTAAAAGTGTTCAGAAATGTACCTCAAGTAGTTTAAACACATTATTATATGAGATAAGGTTGTACTCTGATATCAAACATTCATCAATGGCCAAAATACATTGGGCATGGATGTGACACGTCACATAGGACGGGGGAGCAGGGCTTTTACCTGCTACACAGACTCAGTAATTTGCGGTTTGTGGCTGCTGCCAGATTCACAGTGTGCATATTGAGTTTTGCCAAGTGATAATACAGTTGTTTATGCAGGGTTTGGAAGCGTAGGCTATATTAACTGGCACTGAATTCATTAACGGGATCGCTGTAACAACAGGATGCATTGATTTGATTAATTTATTTTAATGTGAAATTTACAAACACACCTACAAGGTTATTCTCCTGCTTCGCATTTCCTTTGGTACAATCAGTTATTCATTATTATCCCTTTTTAAACAGATTGCACTTGTTGTTTTACACAGTTCTATGCAGTTTCTACCTGTTGGCGGGTCGGTGTAACAGCTTCAGATGATTATAATGGTCACACTCTGCTGCTTCTGCAGATGTGTTATGCCACATCCATGTCTCATGTATTTCGGCTGTAACTTTTTATACACCCTTCATGGATGCTTCACAGGAAGAGATGTAGTTGTTGGTAACACTTTAAATACCATTATGTCTGCTTAAAACAACATTATAGTCTGTTTGTCTGTTCATCAAATGTTTATGCATTGCTTATAAATATTAAATGTGGTGATTAAAATAAAGTTTTATCAGTGCACTTCGTTGTAATTTATTTGTCCTTGATGCTTTTTAAAAGGTAATTATGAGAAGCATTAGAGAAGGCATTAGAGGGGAACAACATATTTTAATATGTTTTTTTCCATGGCCTAGGAATGTTTAATCAATATCTGTGAACATGAGCTACTCTCTCTCAATGCCAGAAACCAGAGAACTGAGACTCAAACTTGTGATGTCACCAAGTATAAAGTCTGGAGCTGCTCCACAGCCAATGAATGGGAGTTTGTTTTCTTTTTTTTAAATACTTTTACTTTTACATGTATACCCTTATACTCAGACTATTCCCCTGGGTGCTCTCAGTGTCATCTAGAACCATCTATCTTTCCTAAGTTATTGTCTAAGGAGCAGCTCCAGACTTTATACTTGATGACATCACAAATATTGAGCATACTGTCAGTTCAGGCAGGACACGATGTCAAGCTCAGCTCACATCCCAGCTACATCAGCTGATCTCAAACAGCCCAGTCAACTGCTGGAGCAGCTGATTGGTGGAAGGGAGTCAACTGAAAGATCACACGATTCCTTTCTATGCAACCAATTCACAAATCTTCACAAAATTCAGGATGCCCTATTTAAACTGCTCTGGCCTGCGTACTGTTGCTGCTTCCTCTGCAAGCCGCTTTGCAACCTACCTCCACCCCAGCTCCTCCTTTTGCTGTGTCTGTCTTATTAGTGTCATTTCTGTTTGTCATTGATGCTGCTCTGTTCTGTTCTTGGGAGGGTCTATACTGCTGCTCTTCCTGCCTTAGGCTTTCCATGTAGGCACATGGAAGGGCAGGGAGATGTGCCTCAGGCTTTCCTTGTTTACATGTGGAAGGGCAGAGAGGTTTGCTTCCTCTGTCTTGGGCTTTCCATGCAGGTGCGTGGAAGGGCAGAGAGGTGTGCGCTCTCTGCCTTAGGCTTTCCACGTAGGCATATGGAAGAGGCTTTCTGTGTAGGCCTGAGGAAAGGCAGAGAGGCCCAAGAACAGAGCATACTGCCAAATATAATACTGCAAATGAAAATAAAGTTTTCTTTGACTAAAGTGTTCTTGACTGAATTGAGTTTTAGCGCTCTAGTTTTTGGATTTGAGTGAGGGTAATTCATGTTAACTATTGTTTTTGGACTGTCTCGGAATGAGATGTGTGGATTTTGAAAATGTGTGTAGTTCCCCTTTAAGATATCATTACAACTGCCATCCAGTGTACATACAGCCTAAAGTATTTCCTAACCACCTTCCTGAACCCCAATCTAGATTATCTGGGCAATGGAGGACAACTTAATTTTTTCCACAACTGGCATTTAATTTCTTTTTCCCATCTTCTGTGACAAAAAAACTGTGTGCACTGACCTCTAGCCTACCACAGCATGAGTCTGGGTCTCTGCTGTCCAGGGCTGGTTAGTCAATGTGTGGGCTCCTGGAGCTCAGTAAAGCTCCACAGAGTGTCAAGTGGATGATCAAACAGTCGGATGTGCTTTAAAACCCTTAAGAAAGTCTACTGTAAAACGCTTTGAACATGAAAACACATTATACAGCCCATCAAGTGGTCCACAGGGTTTGCATGGTGAGTCTGCGTGCACGAGTGTGCTAATTGCCCGCTATACAGCTATGAATCATATAATTTCCATAACTGTTGAAGTCAAACATGAAAGGACCGTTACGCTCAGCTTAGAATGACAAGGGACATTAGCGCATGCGATACTGTTGGACCAATCAATGCCAGACTAACTTAAAGCCTGTCTCACTATAAAGATCAGGATTCCAAGAGATCAAACTGAGATAATGACAAACTTTCTGTTCCAGTGCTCAGATGGTCTGAAGAAATACAAAGTTAAATAAGGGTAAAGAGAGACAAGGGAATTTATTAGATGTTTAGAAGATGAAATAGATGGAGATGATGGGATGGAGAGATTCTGATAGATTGACAGATATGTGTGACAGATATGTGTGAAAAGCATCTGAATAGAGAAGGAGGTGGGCAAGCAGGTGAGATATCACATCGTTTCACAGTTTCACATGCCACACACTGATCCATACAATGTGTCTGATCACATCGGAAAGCAACAGTGTCATTATACACAGGGAAAGGATGTCATTTAAATATGTGAATAAATGTGTACACTTTTGGCCAGTCTTTCCAAGAAGGTGTTCACACAGACAACAGCACTTTCATTTATTTGAATGGGACCACTGTTGTATGCGGTAGTACTTCACCTCTGACAGATCTTGAATCAAGCTAAACCTTTGCTGCAATATCATCTGGCAAGGTGCTGTGTCGGCCAATCAAATAAATGCAAGCTAATAAAGATATTATCAGCTGCTGTGCAATGTTTCGGCATATAAACCTTCAGAGTCATGGATCCAGTGGTGTAAATATTGATGGTGCAACTGGTGCAGCACTCCGGGATCCAGAATCTGTCAGGGGCCATGTAGGAAGAACTTGGAGAAATCAGGCTATGGGCAGGATGTCAGATTAACATTCATAAATGTGGTGCTTTGGCTGCTGTTCATGATGATCAAAAGCTCATTGGCAGGATGGGAGGGACGCCCTTCATTTCAATAACAAGGGGCAGTGGTTTTACATGAGCTGTTCGGCAGCGGTGTATTTTGGCTTACTTGAGGAGAGCAGGCGGCAGCTCCAAATCCCTGTTCTGTTGCTGTTGTTAACACAGGTTAAGCTGAGTGCCAGACAGCCACAGCCCAGTTTAACCCCTGGTTGTTCATGCCCATGCATGTGTGTGTGCATGAGCTTGCGCTTTTTCTTGGGGCATGGTGAGGACCAAAGAAAATATATTAGCACAAGGGCCAATCACAATTATGTTACATGGCTGCATTGATCTCGTGTATTGCTCAAATGGACTTCCTGGGTTGTAATTCATCATCTCCCCAGCCCTTAAAATAACACGCCCCAATCAATGCAGCTCTTGCAATTTTATTATTAGGAGTTGAAACATGCTGGAGGGATTACATATCTCATCTGGCCTGGGAACGCCTTTGGGTCCCCCAGGAGGAGCTGGGATGTCTGGGGTGTTTTGCACTGCCCTGCTGCCCCTGCGACCTGGCCCCAGATAAGTGGATGAAAATGGATGGATGGATGGATGCAACCAGCAGCTCTAGCTCACTCTGTCGGTTGTTCAGTCGGTCCACAAAAATTTCCCGACCATTTGGTGCTCACAGTCAGGAGGCTGATATTTGGCATGGAGATCAAATGTGTGTGTGATTTCATGCCAATTGCATGGTGGGAGTGGCCTACTGCAAAAAGGCACATAACTCCGAATGGATTTACAGACTTGCCCAAGATTTTGTCGAAAGATTGGTCATGAGCCAAAGGACAGCTGATTAATTGTTCATGCCAAATGGCAACAAGTGGCAATGTATGTGCATACGTTGTCACAGCTCTTGCAAATTTGTGCTTGTTTTTTTTATTTTTTTTTATGTAAAGCAGTCTCAACACTCACTTGACCCTAAACCCAGATCTTAACCCTTACACAACCCACTGAAGAAGTGATAACCAGTGCTCATTCACTAGAAATGTCCTCACTCTTGATGTCTAAGGGTGCTTTCATACCTTCATAAGTGCAGTTCATTTGGGCAGGTGTGAACACAGCGATCGCACTTGGGTACGCACCAAAACAACCGGACTGAGACCTTCCTGAAGAGGTGGTACGGTTACAAACAAACTCTGGTGCGGTTTGTTCCGACCTGGATCTGAACCAACTGCAGTCACATGACACATTGCACCTCCTCCTGTACTGCCTTAATATGCACATTCAGCACATCCAATGCATCAAAACATTGTTTTCTAGTTGGAGCCGCGCCTCGTTTTCAAACTGTATGGTTTGACTAAAATGAACAATGACAGCAATATAGTCCACGATGACCAGCGCTAAAATCAACCTGCGTAGCTGTCCCTCCATTGTGACATTAGAAAGTGTCACATTTATCTTGCAAGTGTACTCTTCTTCAATGTATTATTTACTTTCTAGATTTCTCCCGCATGGAAATTCTGACCAATCAAGAGCAGCTTTCTCACACAAGGCATTTGATCTGGTCCGCTTGTAAATGCTGCCGTGAGAACACGAACCAACTCTAGGCAATTATTCAAATTTGTAACAAAATAAGTCCCTGATTCTAGATCTGAAAGCAAAACTTAATTTATACACACTTACTGCAAAGTCATGCCTTTTTCTCCTTTTGTATCCACTTGTATTCTTCCATTCCTTTTATAATGATAGTCTTACTCCTGAAAAATATTAAAGTCATGGAACTTTATTGATCAGTGAGTTTTGTCAAAGTGAAAATGCGAATGCAAAACCTCGGAAACAGAAAATCTGAGGCTCCTCCACCGATGGATAATTGGACTTTTCCTTCATGCATTCTGTGCATATTTGTATCAGCTGTGACATCCATTTGAATTTAATTGCGATGCTAATGGTTATGAACCGGAAAATGTCCCCTTATCATTGTTAAATCACCCTGCATATTGTTGCTGAGTCCACAAAGACGAACTCATGTGCAGTGCAAATGGTGTGTTTGAAAGATTGATAATAACAGCAGAGTCATTAGTTGTCTTGTTTATGGCGTCTAGTTTACACTCCAGTTCACGTTTGCAAACCTAAGACTGTCCGGGATCAGAGAAAAATACATCCTAATGACAAATATGCACACACACACACACAGACACACACAGAGCTGAGTTCCTTATTCCTTTCCTTTTAACTTGTACACACTGAAATCCTCATTCCTCCTACTCCTTTCTTCCGCTCCCTCCTTTGCTTCACTATCGCTGTGGGATGTAATGAATATGGATGGAGGCTGCTGCAGAGGGGAGAGGAATAGGCCATGGTCCACAACCTCACACACACATAAACACACACTACACACTTTGTTTTTGTGAATGTGCCTCTGCTTCTTGTTGTCCACTTCCCTCTGCTCTGCTTCACGTGTGTGCATGAATTTGCCCTGACATGACTATTCAATATTTTGGGTGTATTTATGCCTGTGGCACATTGATTTTAGTACTGTACACATTTTGCTCTTAACCCATTTTCCCCTCCATTTCGGTATTCCTTTGTGTTCACCGCTGAGATTCCAAATCGGATTTCAAAGGTCATTAATTCTGCCTAAAACAATCAATATTTTTGTGTAAAAGTGAAGCTATTTTGTGACAACAATACTGGGAAGGGTATATCTGTGGTAAGATCAAAGGCTCGTGTTTCATTTGGCCGACGCTCTGGTGCCTGCTGTTTTTCTGCCACCAAATGTACTGCTCAGATCCAGGTAAGTCTCACCAGAAAATTACCCTAAAATGTCAGACAGTCACAGTCTGCAGCTGCTGCTTCTTTGAATTTAGCAGTAAAATATAACTCTGTTGTCTTTTAGAACAATTCTTTGCGATATTTGATATAAGAACTAGGGATGGGCGATATGGCCCTAAAATAATATCATGATATCTAAGGGTATTTTGCGATAACGATACTCTTGATGATATGACAGATTGATAAAAAATACATTTTACTATTAATTTAAGAAAATAGAATTGCAACAAAATAAGAGATATAGTTTTCCATGATAAACCAACAGGTGATTTCCTTCTGTCAGCAAAATCCTAAATGACTGAGTTGGGTTTTTTTTCCACCTGGACCTTTATGCTCTGCCATTTCTCCTCTAATCATCACGCTGTAACCTGTGACAGGCTGCTATGATACCACAACTATTACATATTCACATATATGTAGTTTTTTTGTAGAGTCACGAGTGTCACATAGGTTAATTACTAAAGGTTTATGACAAAATCACTTGACCACATTGACTCCTGTGTGCGCACAGTGAGAGAGGCAAGGGAGAGACGCTGTGCTGCTGCCAGAGGAGCCACTGACTGATGCCAGGGCCACACTGGACGCGGAAGCGCTGCGAATAGCCTCGAAGCGCCAAGAAGCGAAGCCAGTTTCCTTTCAGCGCCCATGTTAACCGATTGTGTCCACGCTGCAGTGATTGTTTCGGCGTCTGGTCTATTTTCTGCGCGAGCTGCGAGCGAATGTGTCAAGCCGGGCAGGAATATAGGCTCAATCACCTGGAGCCAGGTCAAGTGAGTAGGGAGGTGTTTTAGGATTGTTTCCTTTTCCCCAAGCTCAAAGGTTTAATCCAGGGGACACGTTTACTGGATGAGGAAGCATCAACAGGGCCGTGATGATGGAGCTGTGGACAATCATACTTTCCAGCTTTGACAAATTCGCCACTTAAAAGATGTCACAAAAAAAAAAATGTATGTTGTCACAAAAATGACCCCTTGATGTTTGTTATGATTTCCCAAAACTTAGTTAATATTTCTCACCTGTGTGGTGGATGTGTGGGCTCCAGCAGATTGACCCGACCGACCGGACGGCATCATCGCAAGCAAAGTGGACACTATGCTGCATTCACAGTGCTATGTGGAAATCGGACATATCAGCACTCAAAATGTGGCTGTTGAACTGAAAAATCTGGCATAATTTATCGCTCTTATACCGCAATTGGTGCTCAGTACTTCCACACCCCTCTCAGTTGATGCCACGCCCCCATGGCACATCAGGATCAAAAGTCTAAAACTGAAAAAAAAAAAAAAAAAGATCTGAAACTGAAAAAAGGATTTGAAAGTGTAAAAAATAAGATCTGAATTTGAAAAGATAACACATGCAACTGAAAAAAATAAGACCTCAAATGTTAAAATATATATGGAAGTGAAAAGTGAAAATAAATTATTTATTCAAAAGAATTACAAAAGTGAATCAAAATTATATTTAACCTGAAAAAACGTTTCATACACTTATTTTTATTTTGAATACATTGTTGTATTTTTCAAAATTCACGATCAACACATGAATTTTCAGTTTCAAATTTTATTTTTTCAAATACAAATCTTTTGACCCTAATGTAGCTCCATAGACATAGATCAAGTTTCACTCTGTTCAGTTCCCTCTTGGTAAGACTATCTGTATGGGAAGTTCTGAGCATATGACCGGATAAATGACACTTGGATTACACTGTAAGCGTCATGTGAGAATTTGTAAACTGATGATTACATTTCCTTATCACCTATGTCTTCAATTCATCAAGAACCTTCTCCGCGGTTAGATTCTTCCATTACCACGGAGGCATGTGAGAAAAACAATGTAACACAAGGTGAGTAATTGATTCACAAATGGCCATCTGGTGGGTGAAATATTCCTTAAACATTGTAGCATTCCTTAATGAGGCTACGAGGCATGACCTCGTTTTGCTGGCTTTCTATTCCTTAACTTTAGCACAGGCTATTATGGGCTACAGCCAACGCCCAAACAACAAACCTATCTGTTTTAAGAGGTGTTATCGGCATTAGCAGCTACTTCAACAACTCCTGCTCCTCAGCTACACGCACACAAACACTTGAACTAACAGGAATAACAACAACCCTCCTTCCTCAAACCGTTGCCATTCACAGGTGGGTATCTCACACAGCTCACTGTCATAGGTGCTAATACTGACTGACAGGCTTCACAGTGTCTAAAAACACACAACTTTGCTGGGCTGGAACACGTTCACTGACATTATGGAAAACTCAGGAACTGCCATAACAGACCTTTTCACTGTAGCTGAACATAATACATTCTTAACAGTTACAGAATCCATACAGGTAACATCGCGTCACCTAGTCTGTTACAATATGTACGGTAGATAAACTGTGATAAATGGAGATGATGAAAACAACTAAGAGGAGAATAAAGCAAAAGGTGAAAGGAACGAGCCTGGTCTCACCCTGAAATCATTGAAATCCGGTGCTTGGGCAGTGACTTTCGGTGCCAGAAAGCAACAAAAATGTGTCCTTCAATGTCGGCATGATGAGCAGCTGGTTACTGTTATAGCAGGGGTGTAAATCACCAGCTTCATCACGATACGATATTATATCAATTTATTTGGATGACGATATGATGTTTGCCGATATCACAAAGTCCGTCATGATACAGTTTTGATTCGATTCAATTCAGGAGCCTGCCATCGATATGACGTGATATCATATGCCCATCTAACACAATCATTTACATCAACTCACAAAAACAACTAGAATATGATTTGACCATTTTATTTCTGAGCTCTTCCAGGTATCAGGCATTTAAATGAAAAACAGTATTCTTCTGTAACAAAAAATAACAAAAATAGACCTGTTCACTAAAGTCTCATATTTCTCGTGTTTAAGTGGATTTAAAAATAAAGGTGTATCTTTAAGATGACGATATGGATCAATGTTTTTATTTTTGCATCGATGTAATCGGATCGTTAATCAATGAATCGATGTATTGATGTGGATCGATGTATCGTTATACCCCTAAGTTATAGTTTTATAGCACCCAGTGGTGTCAGAGGGAAATGGGACGGGACAAGGGTCAAACAAACACAGACCTTCACCAAAGAGACTGGTATTCGTGTCCCATAAGATTCTAAAGCCAAACCCTGTTCTTTATTCCTGAACTTAACGTGTTTTTTTAGCGTGTTTTTGTTGCCTTAACCCAACCATGTGTGTTTGTTGTTGAAGGAAGAAAAATATCAATTTGTGGTGTTGTACCAAAGTCGTGCGTTTATTTTGAAAGAGATTGTATGCAAATGTTAAATTTCCTGTGAAAACAGAGGTGTATCTTGAAAGAAGACAATGTATGTAACAGGCAGAACTTGACACGTTGTCCCAGAACATCAACAACCGACACACTGAGGGTACCTTGCACGTCGTACGTGGACATGGAAATTCCATGACCAAAACGTCAATATGTGACGAGGTCGGAGTGAGAATGTGTTAAAGGAACCTATGAAGAAGATGATAATGTGAATGGAAATAGATGAAGGTTAGAGAGAGAGATAAAATACTACACTAAATCTAAAAGGAAAAAAGCGACCTGGCACCTGTGTGTCTGTCTGATGCAGATCCAGATGCATAGTAAAACATTTCTTGAAATAACAAATTTAGGGGATTGTGCAGACTTGGCAGAGGTGTGCACTTTTTGAGTGCTTTCTAGTTTAGAAATGGGCCAGGTGATGAGGCGGTAGACAGCCCTGCCCCATCAAATCAGTCTGAGAGTTAGTGAAATCAGTGTGTGTCTGTCCCACTGTGCAAATCACAACTGCAAATTATACCAGCCCAATAACCCGCCCTGTGAATATTTTACAATAACTGGAGCAGTGACAGAGACAGAGAGTGAGAGAGAGAGAGAGAGAGAGAGAGAGGGAGAGGGAAATAGAAAAATAGAAATCTGTTTTTATCACAGAGCCTGTAAATTACTGATTCTGTAGACAGCTTGTTAGTTTCACCGCCTCTCCGTCTTTCTTTTTTGGAGCAATTAAACCAGACAATTGCTCCCCTGGAATTGCCTGTCTGAAAGAGGCTCGATGCCAGCTACTCAGGAGCCAATATCCCCCTCTTGCTTTTACTGCCGCAGGCTAGCCGGGCTTCTCAAATGTGATAACATGAGTGGCCAAACAATAGAGCCAAGTTTCTGCCAATCACAGTCACAGTCAATCAAACACAATTGGCTCTCTACTAAGATGGCTGCAATAAGCACAAAGCAGTTATAAACTTTTAGGAGAACATGATTTTGACATCTGTTATTGTTGGGGAGAGACAGCAGCTTTCAGTGTTGAGCACAAAGGCGGCAACATGAGCGAAACTGAGCCATTACCGAAAACTGCTCCTCCAACTCTCAGCGTGCTGTATAATTTTTTCCTCGACACTTCTACATGTATATCAGATGAAGGAGAGAACAATTCAAGAGATCATGTCATAAAGTTTAACCCGGAATCTGCTGACTCTCTTGGGCAGAAGCATTTCCAGAGCTTTTTCTACTCTACCTTCTGTTTATTCACTCCTTGTTAGTGTGACTGAGACTGGGAAATGAAAAAAAGAAAAGAAACAACACTTTTTGACAGGAACCCACAACAGCTGTCAGATGGATTCAGCAGTATAAACAAAATGCAGCATTGTTTCGAATAGGAAGGGAGAGACGAGAAAAAAAACCATCTTTTGTTTTTTGGTACCTGACTGGGGTTATGGATGAGATACGAAACAGAGGCTGTGACAGAACTGGGGTGATTGAAGGCTTGGGAAAATAACATTTCCTGGGAAGTCCTCAAAGATTCCAGAAACAACTGGTTTGAATTGAACATTAAATACAGTGTGGAAATGATTCGAACAAAGCCTGTCTTTTTGAATATCAATTTACATCAATATCCACAGCCTAATTCTTTGCTTTGAAATTGTTCATTGTGGAGCATACACTTAATACACAGTCCACTTGAACCTTAAAAGAAACCCTATGTTCTTCATCAACCTCTTACTATAAGCAATGGGATTGTCCATGAACATTGTCATTAGCCTGGTCCACAGTGGGCAGGGTTTCCTCACAATGGTTTTATCAGGTAGACCTATGATACAAGTACTAATACAAGTGCCCTTAAAGTGATACTGTTTCCAATGGTGTATTTCATTCGATACCCATAATGTGAATAAGGTTGTGGTGGCATCTTGGCACGCTAAGCTGCCAGCTCTATTTAATGGACCGTGCTCAACTTCACCAAAGCACAGATTGTACGGGTTGTTGCTGCTGCTGAGGGAGTGTGAGCTCCATGCCCGGCCGCAAATACAAAGTACAGGGCCAACTGTATGTATCATATAGCTAAAGTTACATCTTAGAGGGTCATGGGAGGATGCGAATGAAGTAATATTACATCAATTGGCCAAAGGGGGGCGCTATAGCAACCAATTGAAATTGCAAACTTTGATTGGACATATCTCATGCCCCGTATGTCGTAGAGACATGAAACTTTGCACAGAGATGTGTCTCCTCGTGAGGAACAAATTTGCCTCAAGAACATATAGATACACATTTTCCGCCATTTAGAATTTTTTGAAAAACACTTCAAATCGATCTCTTCCTAGGAAGTTTGACCGATCTGCATGAAACTCGGTGAACATAATCTAGGGACCAATATCTAAAGTTCCCTCTTGGCAAAAGTTGGAAAACTTACTTAAACTGAGCTTCTATAAGGCAATGAATATTGCGGAGGGCGTGGCTCATCACATAAAAGTGTATAACATCTCAAGGGTTTCACCGATCGCCACGCAACTTTGTAGGCATATGACCACACATAATCTGAGGGGACCCCTCCATTATTGACCCCATCAAACAAAATGGGGGCGCTAGAGAGCTAATTTCTTATCTAGGCCTAACCGCCATATCAATTCTTACTAAACTTGGTAGATATGTAGAACAGGACGCCCCAAGGTGACTGGATAAATTTAACTGTAATTGGCAACTGGGTGGCGCTATAACAACAGAAAAATGCTTCAAAATGGCTAAAATGCCACCAAAAGCTGTGGCTCCCCCTGTGGCCCAATGTTGTTGTTTTTTTCTAATATTTGGTATGACTAAGTCATGGTATGGTATGCTTTACTCAATGGGTATGGACTAGTAATGGTTATTAACAGGTTTCATGACGGAGCTGAGCCATTTTGTACTTTGTGTGAGTTAGTTTAGACCGATTAATGGATGTTGGATGGATGAGACAGCAGCAACAGAGAGTTTGTTAGGACCATTTAATGGCTCCGTGTTGGATGTTAGCCGCTGCTGCTGAGTTAGCTCGTGCTAACCGGGCAGATGTTGAACTAACTGTTAACTAGGAGGAGAGCAGCTCTGAAGACAGCAGCAACAGACAGTATGTTGATCAGTATCCGGGATCAGAATCCCGGCACAAAATGGGATGAATGCAGGTGTCATTTGACCGAAGACAAAGGTAATGGGTTATTTCAGTCGATACCTTAAAAAGGTACAGATACCCAACCCTATATATCAAAGATCAAAATCTGATAGTTGTAAGTAAAACAACCTCGCCACAAAATCTATTCAGCAGCTGCTCTGGAGCTTTTGATTGTATCACACCAACTTCCTAAGCAAATGGAGCAGATCTCCAGAGTTATGAATGAACTTTCAATGTCAGCCTCCGTGGTGTGAGTTGTTCTCTGTTGTGGCATGGAGCACAATGCAGTGGCAAAGTTCAGCGTTTGTCACCAACGTGCACCAAGTGGCAAGAAATCTCCACTGTTTACCATCTGCCTATCAACAAACCTGTTAAACCCGTCTGACTGCTGACACTTTGCTGACATATTTTGATGGAACATTTTGTTGAATCATTTTTGTTGATGCAATCCCCGTCCCTGGTGTCGTGCAGGGGAGCTGTGTCTGATGGAATTGGACGGAATTGCAAAAACAAAACACCACTGAGGAAAGCGTAGAACAGATATTGGGGTCGAGTTTCTGCACCGCTGATTCAACGGCCACAATGGGCACTATATGTTACTGTCAATCATTCACCCTCCATTGGAATTGCTTAACTTACAGTGCCCTTCAGTCTAACAGTGCATCAAGTTGTGTGCATCCTGTCAAGACTGCGGTGTGATTTTAAAATGGCTTTGTATAGTTATAGAAACAACAAGACAGAGAGAATCACCTTTATCTTCACTGACCAAACACTTTCAAGTGATGTAATCTCATTGGTTGCACATTAGAAGGCCAAACAAGGTTGAGGTTTATACTAAGGAAACAATTGCTCATCTGGGCACAAAGTGATTTTGCTAGTTGGCCTTCTAAGTCTTGTTTCCACCAAGTTGTCTGGTTTGGTTCAGTTCAGCTCATTGTACATTAGAGGGGTTATCTTTGCGTTTCTGTTGTCAAAAGTTGACTCATTCCATTCTGTCCCGTTTTTTCGTTACCTCTCCATTGAGGACTGATCTGATATTAAAAGGTGGAGCTACAAAAACACTGCAGTATGTTGTTTCATTTGTACTTTCATGTGTGGTGATTAAGTGGAGTTGTTGTGTTCCCTTGGTTATGAGATAATTGGTTCCTATCTGGCCTTGTTTTGTGGGGACAGATATGAGTGATACACGAGAGAGAGTGAGTGCCTTGTGCTTAACAGTGAAGAGAAGCTGCTGTACCCCTAAGTCTGGATGTGTTAGTAATGTCTTGTTGTGTTGGTGAAAATCAAACAAAGAGGAAGAAACAAATGTTGCAGCCTGCTTATTACCCACAGCCCGGAAGAACTGGGGAGCACCAACAATCAAGAAAAGAGGGTTACGTAAATAACAAGCCTCTTCTTTTTGTTCGGCAAATGTCAGCATGCAGCACTGTTCCATGAATGATAAGCAAGATGCAGACATCCTTCTGCATTGTTGGTAAAGAGGAAATATAGCGAGAGCTGTAGCAACCAGGGATAACAACCCTTCCTACATGGTAAATGGTAAATGGACCTGCACTTGTATAGTGCCTTTCTAGTCATCTGACCGCTCAAAGTGCTTTTTACACTACGAGTCACATTCATCCGTCCGATGATTTAAGAATAACTGCACAAAACAGATCGAGGGTGTAGGTACATGTCCATACAGGATCTGTATGGGTTCAAAGGGTACTATAACCAAAGTGTTTGGTGGATATGCAGCTTTAGAGAATAAAGAAGATTTGAAACCAAGTTTTCAGGTGCTTTAAAATCTATCACAAAGCAAAAATCAAAAAAAAATATTCACAACTGATTATTCCCTACGCCAACCTTTTAAGCACTCCACAGGTAAAGAGGTCATTGCACACCCAGACATATTTCACATGCTGTGCAAGAGTTTTAAAAACGATTTAAAGGCTTATTCAGAGTAAATAATCAATCAGTTGTGCACGTTGCAGACTGATTTGAATGCTACTTTCCATGAGGCCTCCATAATCACAAATGAAGCCCGGTACGACCAAACTAAATTACAATCTCTGGGAGCTACAGGAGGCGCAGAGATTTACCAGGACTCCCAGCGGGTCGAGCAGGTGACCGACAGATGGAGCTGGGCTGGCTGGCCTGCTGACCAGCTGGTTCTCCACTGCGGGGAGGCCGCTTTCTCCCTCCGCTGGGCCACTAATCCTCTTCTACCACTTCCAGTCACAGCCCTGACCCAGCGATCCCACACTGGTGCCACAGTCACCTGTTCATGACGACACAGCGCTTCCTCGCAGAGAAATGTCTTAACTGCATCGCGAGGAGGTAAAAAAATAAGGGCGTGTAAAGGCTGGGTAGCAGAAGGTTGGTGGATCAATCTCAGCTGGGAGTTGGCGATGTGATTTGCGACAGCGTGATATTCCCTGACATGATTTTCCCTCCACCGGCCTCCTGCTGTGACTACACTAAGCTCCTGCAGTTTCAATGCAGCATCTTGATCTTTTGCGCCCTACCTTTGCTCCACGTCCTCCTTCCTGCTCATTTCTTCATGCATCACTTCTCTCTTCATTCCTTTCCCTCTGTTATTTCTGTGTTTCAACATATCACAAGTTCACTTTATTTTCCTCCTCCGTTTGTACTTCTGAAAATCACCCAACTGAGTTTGCCATCTGTGATATATGCTTGTCAGAAAGCTCCAGCCAAGTTGGGTATGATTTTTGCTAATAAGGTTACAAATCAAGCCTATCTTGTTTTATCTGTGCAGTATCAGAACTAGTTTGTTCTTTCCACTGAAACCACAGGCTTGAATTTGCACTTTATTCCACAGAGACTCAGCTAATAGAAGCAGCAGTTGCAGAGAGAGGGAGAGAGAAAACACTTATAGAAGTGAGGAGGAATGAAACAAGAGAATGATGGAGTCAGTACATGATCTATATATTGGCAAAAATATTCTGCTTTAGTCTTTTGGCTCTTGACTCTGAAGCAAGGGAAGAAAATATAACACACTTAAGAAAATGGCAGCTGCACTCTGAGCTTAGGGGGGAATGTTAATCTTTCCACAAAATATATACCTGGGTCATGACAGGCTAATATCTCTCGTGACAAATCGATGTAACTTAGTGGGAGTGTTGCCAGAAAAACATGAAATGCTTGCAAAACAAATGTAGCCAAAACAAAATCACATTTTGTGGCAGATGCATGGGGGCTCTAAAACCGTCTGGCCACCAAAGATGCTGACACCGGCAAACAACTCTTCCCAAAGATAAAACTCACCGCTTCAAATCTTCCAAGAGTAAAATTTAAATGCTGCTCTTTTCCTCTAAACTGCTTCACTGCAATTATACAGCAGGATGAAGGAGAATTATTACTTCAATCTGTTTTTCTGTTTCAAATGCCCTCGCTGAGTTTTGCTAGAGAATCACAAAGTCATCCTCTCTCCTTCTCTTTTAAAGCAACTGGCTCAATTTTACAGAAACTTGATTGTGCAAGGTTTTTTTTCCCCTTGTAGAAAGTATTTTAACTACTTGACAGACTTTTTAGTCATTAATAGTGATTGTTCAGTCATAGCTTAGCAACTGTAGCTAGGCATGGCCGGCCTGTCGAGTTCCTCATGCTAAAGAAGTGTGCATGGGGATTAAGTTAGAGCCATTCTCATTTTCTTTATCACGTCTCTAAAGCCAAAAACACAAGAACAAAATGGATGACACTGTGTAGGTCTCAGTGAACTTGAGTACACCTAACTAGTTACCTACAGTGGTAACCTTGGTAGTAGCCCAAGGCCAAAGTTAGCATTTTGTATTCTATGTCATCGCTGCATGCAAGGTTACAGGTTACATTTTTAAAAAGCTCCCTTCAGGACTGCCACATCCACTGTGTGGGAGGTAACACTGGTCCCACATGCTAGTAACTGCTATCAGAGTTTAGGGTTAATGGTAGTTGCACTGTCCTGCTGTCTTATATTGACTCTGGGGACATTTAACTGAGACTCTTTACCAGACTCATCGGTTTGTCCTCATTCTCAGACATCTGAATGAAGCTATTAATACTGTACTGCAACACCAGGACTAATGAGCTCTAGGAGTATGCTGCTCCTTAATTTCCATGTGTGCTACAGCTCTTAACAACTGCTAACTTTTAGCTAGGGACTTGTAGTCTTTTTTGCGTAACTGCATGACAATGAATTAGTGTGCTGTCATTTATTTAGCCATCAAATGCATATAAGACCCTTTTTATGGGTTCTCATTTCATACAACTGAGCTGGAGACAATAACAAATAGGCCAGAGACAGAAGTTTGAACCAACTGAGGTTGCTTTCAGACCTAGAGTCATCTTGCTTTGGTCCGAATCAGGGACTAATTTTGTTTACAAAGTTGTATAATTGCCTAGAGTTGGTTCGTGTTCTCATGGCAGCATTTACAAGTGGACCAGATCAAATGCCTTGCGTGAGAAAGCTGCTCTTGATTGGTCAGAATGTCCATGTGGGAAAAATCCAGGAAGTGAACAAAACATTGAAGAAGAGTACACTTGCAAGATAAATGTGACACTTTCTAATGTCACAATGGAGGGACAACTACGCAGGTTGATTTTAGCGCTGGTCATCGTGGACTATATTGCTGTCATTGTTCATTTTAGTCAAACCATACAGTTTGGAAACGAGGCGCGGCTCCAACTAGAAAACAATGTTTTGATGCATTGGATCTGCTGAATGCATATTAAGGCAGTACAGGAGGAGGTGCACATTAATAATCCTCCAGGACTGTAACATGCTCATGTTTAACCCAAACAATGTGTCATGTGACTGCAGTTGGTTCAGATCCAGGTCGGAACACATTCTCACCACAAACAAACCAAACCAGAGTTCATTTGGATCCAGGCCGAGACCTTTTTGAAGAGGTGGTCTTCAAGAAGGTCTCGGTCTGGTTGTTTTTGGTGTGCACCCGAGTGCAATTGCTGTGTTCACACCTGCCCAAATGAACCACCCTTAGGTGGCAAACAAACTTGAGTTCGACTGAACCGAACCAAACAGGGCAGGGGTGAAGGCGCCCTCAAAGAGCAGGCCTAATTGTTAGTAAGCTATCTAAATACTAAAGCCCCTTTCCCACTTAACAAAATCACACCAATTTTAGCCCCTTTACCACCAAAGTACAGTAACATTCTGCCACAAAACACTGTCTGTCTCCGTCCAAGTAGGGAGAGTGAGAGATATAAAAGACAAAGGTAACCACAATAACATTTTCACTGGCCTCTATGCTGGTTTCTGCTGTTTAATAACCTGTTTTCTGGCCCATATGTGACGTCATTTGAGACACACAAGAAAAAAGAATAACAGAAAGGCGTACTCATCTGTGTAGAAGAATCAGGTCTACTGACAATTGGAAAGCAGTCTATCACCTATTTTAAACAGGTTTTCTCATGTTTAAAAAACCTGCACACACATGCTAGTTTTGGTGAGAAAAGGGTGTAGTACAACTATAACTAGCGAAAAAAATGTCAGTGTCAACTACGATTTCTGCCAGCAAACAACAGTTGCTGATCAAAATTAGAATGCTGAACTTTTTTTCTATTTCTGTCATAAGTCAGGAATTAAGTGGTAAATTCACCACCATCATTACTGTAAACTGCATATATGCAGCGTTTAATTAAAAAGCTTGACAGGGGTAGCGCCTGTAACTAAGGCAGGTAGAGCATGGCAAAGGATCAATTAACATGTCAGCAATCCTATTATATGACAACAAAGCATGATTGACTCATGTCAGTGGCGTTGTACGTCAACAGCAGTGGGTGGCAACTTGTTAGCCATAGGCTGATGTGGCTCAAAGCAAGGGTGAATGCAACTAGAAGGCATACATTGACTGACCAGCTTTGTTTAACCAACCATGAATGACAAGCCATCAGCACAGGCCTGAAGACTGACAGATGCATGTACTAATTTAGGACAATAATGATGCACATGCGCATCTATGCATACAAAGACAGTCAGCCGAGAACACCCATGGGCTCTGTCAGTCCAATGCCAGGCACTCATTAGCTTTTACGTAACTGTCTGTGTCTCTGCTAATGCCAAATGTCCCAAGGACGGCTTCTGGGGGGGACTAACAAGCGGTGTGTCAGCTGGGAATCATTTTAGAGGCAGCATGAACAAAACGTCTTTTAGTTTTGATGTGAAAGATCGCCTTGTCTCCCAGGGAATGCTGGGTCGTTCCAGAAAATAAAGTTTTGCAGTCACAAAAAAGCTTCATCATTTATTTGGGGATGGGTTGTAGGCGGTTCTCTGCTTGTCTTTTCATGTTGTGGAGAAATGAGCGGATGGGCTGCATGGTCCACAGATCTCTGGGCTGTCCTCATTAGAGCCTCTAATATCTCTGAATCTGAAGCCCAGGACCACGAGGCCTTGCTGAGAAAATCTAAAAGATTTCTGATCTGTCAGCTGCCATGAGTCATATTTGAGTCATGAAATGTATGAGGGATGATTGTGTTATTTTGTTTATAGCATTACCAGAGCAGTTGCATCAAATTGCCGGGGCTTAATTTGGATTTTTGTATAATGAATCATATAAATGGCCATGACATTGTCTCTCCTAATGGAGATAATACTCATCATAGAGAGTCTAATGTCTCCTGAGAAAAATATAACCCTCTGGGTGAACTGACTTCTTCAGACTGACTGCATCTATAATTCACCTGGAGCAAACACCTTCTCAAGGGCAAGTCTGGAGCCTTACCTTCAACAACACCAAAAGGAGAACTCTTACAACTCAATTTATGGAGTTCACATAAGCACCGGACTATTCACCTTCAAGGTAGAGAGAGTTTGAATGAAGAGGTGCTCAACCATGGCAGCATGCACCTCCGCCCATAAAGAACTCCATTTTAATTCATAACATAGGCGAACACAAATGCACTTCTATTAAATTGGAAATGACATCGGGGGAAAAAATAAAATCACACTTTGCCACAAGCCAAGAGGGAGATTAAGGAAAGTAAGTGAGGAACTCAGTAGGACAATTTAATTGAAATCTCTTAAGGGATTGGCTATATGGGAGGGGGAAACACGTAATAAGTAGAAGGAGAAAAAAAAAAAAAAATGAAACGGCATCAAAATTTTCAGCTGCAATGCCATTTTTCATTCAGTTCAAAGGAAAAGGTCATCTGGCATCCTGCAGTATTAATGTACCACCATTTATGATTGGTTTTCAATCATTCATTAAAACTTACCATGCTTCAAGGCACAAAGCTATGATTAAGAAACATTTCTTCCCCCCTCAGTCTGGCCACCAGTCCTTTTTTCCTGCTTTTGGCTCACTCGTCCATTCTGTTTCATTATTTACTTTCTAATTAAAGCACCTGCAGTTATGCCCAGACTCTGTCTTGGTGTACTTCATATCTATGTGTGCTTCCAGACAGCAGCTGAATGAAACAATCAGTCTGCTAACAGCCGATCTGTCTTTACGCTAAATACTGTTTACATGTTGTCTACCAGACTGTCTGGAAGTCTCCCTCCTCTCCTTCCTCCCACATGTGCTCTCGTTGATAACAGTCTCAGGTAGAGGCGGTGCGATGCCCAGAATACAGCTGCCACACCATTCAAAGAATGTGCCCTTTTCATTGGCATGTGAACAGTGTTTTGTTGCCAATAATAAACCGAGTCATGTCGGCCACACGGAGCTGAGAATCATCCGGCTGACACATATACTCTCACACAGAAATGGATGTATCACCAGGGAACGTGACGATGGAAAAGGCAAATGAAACAGACAAAAACATTCTCCAGATCTTTCCGCGCAGACTGCGAGAAAGTGTGACATGCTCATAACATTTTGTCAACACACGTACACACTCTATCTGGCAGCGAGATTGGTTTTTGTTTCCGACATAACATGATGGATACGTGTGGCTGAAAATACTTCCTCTTGCTCATCGTGAATTTTTCTTCACTTCTACAGATTGTGTCAGATAGCTCAGATACAGCATCATGGTCTCGATGTTTCCAAATATAGCTGTTGTGTTCTTGCTGAGGCCGTTCACAATAGAAGTGTGTGCTCACTGATGGCACCTAAATGTCCAGTGTGTAGGATTTAGGGGGACATATTGGCAGGAATCGAGTATAATAAGTATGTTTTCTTAAGCATATAATCACATGAAACTAAGAATCAATGTGTTTTTGCTACCTTAGAATAAGCAGTTTATATCTACATAGGAAGCAGGTCCTCATCCCTTGAGATCGCCATGTCACAGCGCCATGTTTCAACAGTAGCCCAGAACGGACAAACCAAGCACTGGCTCTAAATGGGGCCATTTGAATTTTTGCATTAGCCACCATAGTTAGCAGCTCCTTCGCGATGAAAGCATTAAAAAACAAATAATCATAATCTTAATGTGAAACTATTTAACCCTCTGAAACCTTAGCAAATTGGCTTGATATCTTTCAAAAACCTGGGAAGAAGGCAATGAACAATGAAAAAGAAATTAGTAAAGAGAGAAAATTCAAATTCAAAACATGAAAATTAGTAAAACAAAAAAAAAGAAAAAGAAATGCCATTTTTCCCATGTTTTTGAAAGAAATCACACCGATTCTGCTCAAATACTTCCAAAAGGCGTCTGAAAGCAGCGCAGGAAAAGTGATGTCACTCCAGGTTTCAAAGGGTTAAACAACCTGGTCCGGTTGTTTTGGAGAAGAAGAAACCTTTGTGGATATTTAGGTTCCTGGTAAAAACCTCCTGAACATTTGGATCTTAGGTTCTCAGAGAAAAAAGGGTGAGCACACATTAGCAGGTGCTGGGCTAGCAGGTGCGCTCAAATGCCAGGCACGTGTTCCTGAGCGCCTATTTTTTTGGGCGCTACAGCTGCACCCTGAGATAAACTGATTCCAACTTTTGGAACACACCAGTGTGCACCACATGTCATGTGACAAGGACCATATCCATTTCAGGATGACTTTTCATGTAGCACCATCATCCAGGTCTGCCCCCTAATAGTCGACCAAACGTTAGTCGACCAGAAAGGTCATTAGTCGGCAAGATTTCATTGGTCTCTTAGTCACAGAAAAAAAAAGTAAAACTCTTTTGGAAGCTGCACCTTGTCGAAATAAATCAAAACCAATCTGACTGGACCATGTGGGAATTTAATTTGAAAGGACAGACACAGGAAGTGGCTATGCTCAGCAGCCAGACAGGAGTCACGTTTCAAACCAATCACAGCAGACAGATATCTTTCTCTTCTTCTGTAAATATTCAGTCTGATAAATACAGAAAAGTTGATCATGTTAGTGCAGGGCTACCCAGAGCTTTACATCTGTCCCACAGATGATACGCCTACACACTCATAAACAGCGCCTGGAAGAAGATCAGCTCTGCACTCAGGAGTTCAGGTAAAAAGGCTATATGGTGCTTGTTAAGGTTGCTTAGAAATCTCAGATGCAACCTGCTGCCGCGCTCTTAAAGCTGGCAAAGAAAAGTCACAAGAGAAGCACTCAGCGCCTGACCCTGCATTTTCCTGTTGGCTCAAGACATGGCATGTGTACGGCCCCTGATACAGTTGTTTTATTCACCATTTCTTAAGAAAAGAGGGGGAGACTTCTGCAGGTGATTCAGCTCCAAAACACCTCCTGAACAATGAACACTGAAGGAATTCTAGTTTCAGCTAGTTGCAGTCTGCAGTCCTCAGATGCCCCTACATCCTTTAAGATAAATCTAGCAACATAAATGTGTCGAATGCTGTGTATAAGGGCGCAAAGTAGTTTCTCAAAGTTGCCTAATAACTTTAACTTTATTTTTCTTTATCCATTTATCTACAGTGCAACTTAATTTAAATGTGCACTTGCTTTCTACATTTTGGCAGTCGCTGCACCTGCAGACAAGTGAGTGCCAGCTGAGTAGGTGGCAAACTTGTCATTAGACATGAAGCTGTGAAGCCCATATTTTCTGTTTAAATGTTTCTTTTAATCAGTGCTGACTTTCTATTTATAGCCCATAATATTAAGTTTTCTGTTTATGAATTCATCAACTTTACATCCACAGTATGGGCTCTGATTACAGTTCTGTTTGCACACATGGCCTATTAGCACAGTAATAGAAGGAGCCACAGACCAATGGATCAATTAAACTTATTCAGGAGGGTGGCACATGTTTGAATTGTGCCTAGCGTTGTTTAAATCCCTGCAGCTGCATATGCTGACAATCAATTGATCCAGCTATTTCTGCAGGGCTTGGAGTTTATCACCGGGCAAAGCGCCAGCTCTCTGGAGAGGAGAGCTGATCGGTCCAACCATACAGGACCAAAAGACTGCTGCTTTGTATAACAACCCAGGGGACATAAAGAGAGCCAGCAATGTGACATACTATGCAAAGATATTTCTCAATGTTACGGACAGCCAATTAAACAGGGATGATTCATACTGAAATGTACTGTAAAAAGACTATGAGTCTATGACCATAAAAGCAGCTCCAGGAGGATGTACTGAGGCACAGCAATGCTTCGAGCTACATGCTAACATCAGCATGCTAACGTTAAAGGGATAGTCTGGATTTTTTGAAGCGGGGTTGTATGAGGTACTTACCCATAGTCAGTGTATTGCCTGTAGTTGATGATGGTCAGCATGTGCTTAGTTTGGAGAAGCAGGCAGCCGTACCACCAATGCAACCAGACTTCACTGACAAAAACAGTAATTCTATCTTGCTAAGCACAGCTGCTGGTCTACCGCTGCCTCTTTTAGTTAGTTTGTTTGAGTCATTGTGTGACCTTGGTGCATCTGAGCTAACCATTTACAAGACAAGAGTCACACAATAACACAAACAAACTCATCAGTCAAGGAAGTGGTGGACCAGCAACTTCTGTATTCAGTGAGGCAAAATTACTGTTTTTGTCAATGGAGTCTGGTGGCTTTGAAGACAGGACAGTTGAGTTTCACTTTCAAGTCAGTTACCCATCGAAGAGGACTTCCTGATGGCAAGGTAAAGCAGTGACAATATTTTAAATATGGTATACAGTTAAACTGATACTGATTTTTTTTTAAAGGAGGTGCTTTTTTTTAGATGGCTAAAATATGTTTCACTGCTGCCCCTTTCCACGACAGTCAATTGTTTAGCACTGGTCCAACCCTGGGGTCCAGATTTCTCCTTAGTCATTAGTTCAAGGTCCACATAGTTATACATTCAGCGTCAAACTCAGGTTTGGCCATGTCATTGAGCTAGTTTGTTGTCTCTGTCAAGTAGCTGTCCATTAGTCACTCACTCTACAGAAGAAAACAGCTCTTCAACATAAAAGTTGCGCTGGAAATTCACTACACTTAAAACTGAAGTGTGTTTTACAGACTTGACATGTTTGTGAGCCACTTGGGGTCCATTCAGAATAGACCTGCGACCCACCTTTGGACCACGACCCACTGGTTGGGAACCACTGATTTAGCTTCTGTGGCAGTACATCATCTTCTGTAGGTAGTACACCTACTATGTATAAGTACCTCATACAACACTGCTCAAAAAATCCAAATCATCCTTTAAAATAAATAAAAATTAAGCATAGCGTTAGTTCAGGCAGGACACAATGTCAAGCTCAGCTCACATCCCAGCTACACCAGCTGATCTCAAACAACCCAATCAACTGATGGAGCAGAAGGGAGTCAGCTGATAGATCAGATGATTCCTTTCTTTGCAACCAATTGGTGAATCTGATTCAGGGTGCCCTGTTTAAACTGTTCTGGCCTGCCTACTGTTGCTGCTTCCTCTGCAAGCTGCTTTGCAACCCGCCTCCACCCCAGCTCCTCCTTTTCATGCTGTGTCTGACTTATGAATATCATTTCTGTTTGTCATTGATGCTGCTTTGTTCTGTAGGCACATGGAAGGGCAGAAAGGTTTGCTCTCTCTGCCTCACGCTTTCCTCATTTGCATGTGTAAAGGGCGGAGAAATGCGCTCTCTCCACCTTATGCCTTTGATGTAGGCACGTGGAAGAGGCATTCTGTGTAGACCTGAGGAAGGGCAGAGAGGCCCAGAACAGAGCCATACCGCCAAATACAATACAATTTTCTTTGACAAAAGTGTTCCTGACTGAATTAAGTTTTTGATCAGATGACTGTGCTACATGAAAAGTAATCCTGAAGTGGATATGAATGTGTGCACCACATTTTGAGTGCAAGAAGAGGACATATGAACACCCCACTGTGGAAGTTTTCTGAGAGCTCTGACTTCACTGGTCCATGTAAATGACTTCCCAAGTCGTAAACACAAGCTCATGACCCCATTTGAGTGCAGCAATAACAACCCCACAAATCTCAACCTCATGGTGGTTTCCAAAGTCAGTATGATTCACAATCTGGGGACCATAATTGTAAGTATAAAATTTCATGCCAGTCCATCTGATACTTGTTGATGTCATGTTACACTTTTAAAATTACCAACAAAACACTGAACTTGGGATAAAACAGATTATTCAGGTTCATCACAGTCACTGGTTGTTTAGAGAATTTATTTGCTGATAGCTCGTAAAAGTTATCAGCAAACACAGAAAGCTATTTCCTATTGGATTCTCTGAGAGTTTTTTTCCTCAGCGCTGCCGTCTTTAGAAAAAGCCATTTGCTGCGCTGTCACATCACCTTACTAATGAACTTATAGAATACCACAGGGACTTGACCAAACTTGGTAGTCTGCAGGAAATGATGCAGGGTGTGATTGCTGCGAGGTGAAAAGGTCAGACACTGTCCAAGACTCTCACTAATGATGTCGCTAACTGCCTAAATAAAGCCGGCTGGGGAAAGTGCTGACGTGGGCCAAAAGAAGAAAAAACAACAAAACCTCACACCTTCCTCTACCCTTCAGCCCAATTCAATTTCATATTCTCTGAGATTAACTTTGCACCACGTACTCCCACCCCTAATTCTCAGTGATACACTTCCAATTAAAGCCTAATTATAAGGAACTTCATCTATCTGAGAAATACACATGAAATTACACATTCACACTTTGTATTCGCACGGGGTACAGTAGTTTGTGGGTAATGATGATGTACGATCTAATAACAGATTTCTGCTACTGTCAAATCAGACACTTATTAGCATTCATGTGCTTGTCCAATTAACTCCTCTGATTAATGTGCCAATCAATTGAACTTAATGATTAGTGTTATGGAACAATGTTGCATAACACTGTTAAATCTCGTTCAAACAGCGGGAGATTCTGATTAGTCAGACAAGTGCACAACAAACTGTCAGCGAAATGGGAGGAACACTTAATGAGGAGAAATGGTCAAAGGAGGTGAGACGAGAGGTGAGAGGTAGGGGGTGCGCAGAATTGCACACACCATGTGAGAAATGCATCCACGGAGAGAAATGAAAGAATTGAAAAAAGATTTAAAGGTTTCTAAGTGCGTGACATTTAAGTTATAATAAAGGAAACCTCCTGACATTATGTGAAGTGTTGCTGTACAAAAATGACATTTACCTCCGCTGATGTCATAAAGCACAAATACTTTAAAAAGGTTCAACCGAGGTCAAAACTAAATGCGCTAGGGTCAAAGTTAAATTAGATTCCTTCTCAATTTTGCCGGAAAGACAAAAAAGTATATAATGTTTTTATTTTTCAAATTAACAATAACAGAACAGAACAGAAAATAATTGTGGAAACAGCGACTTGGTGAACGTTTGCAATCAAGAGACGACGCTGATCGAAGGCAACTTCTGTGGTGCGCTGAGCACATCACAGCACACTACAGCCTGTGACACAGGTTGTTTTCTCCCTTTTATCCCCCTCTAGCATCGGTTATGTAGCGTTTGCAATTTGAGGCATCTGTCCCTTTTCTACATTCAGTGTTATGGAGGACCCATCATGCTGTTGAGGCTGTATATCACTCGGAAAGTGGAAGATAGCAAGATTGGCTAACTAGTTCCCACTCTGTTTTTGGAAGGAACAATTGACCAAGTAATTAAACAAAAAGCAAGTACGTACTGTTTATGATCAGTGTTGGGGTGTAGTGAGCTGCATGTGCATGCAATAATGTCAATTCTGCTGCTCAGCCTGTCTACTTAGTATTATACCTTGCTTGTATTTTTTATTGCTTACAATCAATGACTCAGGTGCAATATTAATACTGTTAAACTGTGCAATATCTATACTGCCATTGGTCTGTAATGTAAAATCAGCGATTCAGTATGTCATTATATTATAGCCATTATATTCTGCTTCTTTTTGATGCTTCCATATTATACTGGTCTGTGTTTTATACAGTTATATATTGCTTTGTATTTCTTTGTACTGATGCTTCCTGTTTGCACTATTTGCTGCTGTAATGTTGTCAATTTCCCCACTGTCCCCCTGTCATGTCTTGTCGTGTCCAGTCGTGTCCAGTCTTGTCTTGTACATGTGTCTCTTGGATGCCTGCTCCTCACAGTCTGGCACCTGTTGTCTATCTATATATAAAGCCCTGACCTCACGTGAGCTGTGGGGGTACACGCCCATAAAGATCTTCAACACCGAAGGAAGATCTTGCATATATCTTCAGCTACCAATTTTGCCAATAAAAGGAATGATGTAGCCTGTTATTTTTATTTTACCATCACTTCTCTACTGTGATTGAACTCCCTTTGACCACACTTAGTTATAGGCTAAGTATTGATTATTGCTACTGATTAACAAATGTTCAGATAAGTTGTTGCATGTTGTTTTAGAAGTTACCTGTCTACAGAGTGACCCTACTTAGTGCAATAATCCCATCTGGTTTCTGAAGGCAGGTGTCTGGCTGATGGACATGGTAGGAACAAAAAGCTTACCTTGAATAGCGGGGTATTTATTTATTTATTTTTGGTTTATGTATGACCTGTAAACAAGTGGGCAAGTGAGGGTAGAATAGAGCGTGAGATGGATCGGCGGTTTGGTGCAGTGTCTACACTGATGCTGGTGCTGTACCGGTCTGTCATGCTGAAGAGGGAGCTGAGCCGGAAGGCAAAGCTTTCAATTTACTGGTCCATCTACGTCCCAACCCTCACCTATGGTCATGAGCTCTGGGTAGTGACCGAAAGAATGAGATCGTGGATACAAGCGGCCAAAATGAGTTTCCTCTGTGGGGTGGCTGGGCTCAGCCTTAGAGATAGGGTGAGGAGCTCAGACATCCGGAGGGAGTTTGGAGCAGAGCCGCTGCTCCTTCGTGTCAAAGGTGGCCAGTTGAGGTGGTTTGGGCATCTGATCAGGATGCCTCCTGGGCACCTCCTGCTGGAGGTGTTACGGGCACACCCAAATGGTAGGAGGCCCCGGGGAAGAGCCAGAACATGCTGGAGGGATTACATATCCCATCTGGCCTGGGAACGCCTGGAAGTCCCCTCGAAACAGCTGGAAAGCATTGCTGGGGAGAGGGAAGTCAAGAATGCTCTGCACAGCCAGCTGCCCCCACGACCTGGCTTCAGATAAGCGACTGAAAAAGAATGGATGGATGGATTTCGTTGTAGCTTTGCTGTAGTTTGACGTCTTCCAGTGTGAAGTAATCGGTAGCTTGCAAAGCTATACTTTTAAAGTAGCTCCCCAACTCTGTTTGTTACTGATTTTTCATCAAACATGAATTTTAATTTCAGTTCAAGTATAATTTGTCAACACACTGTTTCCAGGCCTACACATATTCAATATTTATTCATCTCAGTGTAAATCATAATTACTTTCATAAATATCAATCTTCATAAATAACAGCCCATGTTCAGAGAGCATGTCAGCTCCCTGGATTATACCACGCTTTCATCATCCCCACTGAGCAACTCAAACCCTCTGCGCCAAATCTTATGGGCATATGGGATAATTCAATCTGATGCTCCACATTATTGCAGAAAGGGGAGAAGTGTTTCGGAGCAATTTACAAACAGGTTCAGAAGGCTGGCATAATGAAGGCAACGTGGAAAAGTTTCAAGTTATTTCCAGCCACACAGTGAAAACAATAACCCCTCTGGCTAGCTTCTTAATTAAAAATCTGGCCTGAGAGAGCCATTTTTTCTACGTGGTCTGGTAAGCTAACTTGCTTACAAGCCTACAAATTAAGGTACCATGTGGCTGACATTGTTAATATTCAAATACTTTTCTGTCAACTCTCCCCGGCCAGTCTACCCACACCCACAGTGCAGCGTTATGTGTTGCTTTGAATATCTAAATAATAGCACTTACAAAAGCCGTTTCATCTCAGGATATGGTTTCAGGTCACAAATTCTGAAATACTCAAAACTGGTATTCTGTCAATTTATAAAGGAACCTGGCTTTTTGCACCTTAAGACCAATAAGATGTGATGAGAGCAGTGGCTCTGAACTGACTCATTGTTTGGGATTGGAGCCAGCGAAGTGGAAAAGATGAGTGTACAGAGAGACATGAAGACAACTAAGAATGACTGAATTTCCGTGGCATTACAAAAGTCTTACCCTCTCTGGAGGTTATTTGAATGGACTCACGGAATAATTGAAAACATGTATTGCAGGTTTTGATGTACGATGTACTGTGACTTGATGTTTACTTTCCAATAAAACTCTGATTCAGAAAGGTCCACTCCTCCAATTGAATCGGCCTGCGACTCACTGAAGCAGTGGGGGGTAACAAGCTGGAAGGGATAATCAGTGCTGATTCACCACAGCTCACCTCCCAATTTGCACAATATTTCCACATTTTTCTATTCTTTTTCATCTTCGCAATGTGCTCGTGGGGGAAATGGAGAGTTTTTGTGTCTCACGGGGAAGATATTTATTCTATTCGAGTTTAAGTTCAATGTTTTTCTGTTGAAGTTTGAAAGAAAAAAAAAACATACACGCCGTGGTTATTACTGGCATCCAAGCTGTTCAAGAATTTCAGAGCCAAATCACATGTACGGAGGCCTGCAAGGGACACAGAGGAAGACCTGCTGTGTATTTTCTTGCATTCTCGTCTTGGCATTTACAAACAGGAAGGAAAAACAGGCTGTCAAAATCATCCATATGTATATATTATATACACCATACTATATGTTGATGAATGCACAAATCATACGTCAAAATACTTCTTCTGACCTATACTTCTTTTTATAAAACAGATAATTCAGTCCTTGATTACAGTTGGTTTGCCGCGATTGAAGCCATTGCAAAATAATCCATACACACACAGCCGTGACCACTAAACAGCAGCACTTCTGCACCAGTTAGTGTTGTTTCAAAATGTCAGATTCGGTTGTGAATTTTGATTACTGGATGAGCTGAGTGTGGATAAGTGTTTGAAGGAGCTGGACAGGATAGAGGAGGAAGAAAATAAAGAAAGGAGACGTGCTGAAATTAGAAATTAGAAAGAAGCTAAAGAGCTGGAAAAATCTAGAAGAAAAGCCGGGACTACGATGTCTGTTCGCCGTTAGAGAAGTACAAAAAAATTTGCTGAGTAGGACACAACGAAACATAGGGGCTGCTTCCTAGTACAAAGAGTTGCTCCTGGTTTTCTTAGAATTTCCCCTAAAGACTAGGTCCTTAAAAGATAAGTGATTCACAGAGCATCTTAGCCCTTAAAAGAGCTCCTAAAGTGAAACACTGTTAGGAGTAGAGTGGAGGACTTTTAAGGGGCTTAAGAGTTTCTCAAGCTGAAGAGGAAATGGTGGAAAGACAAAGAGGTCAGAGAAATATTCTCCAAATGCTGGATGACAGTGAGTAAATGAAATGCTACAGATTAGATCATACAGGGATAAAATTCGTGGTTAATGTAATGAGGGATATGCACACACTTCCCACCTATTGCTATTATGCCAGAAATAAAATTATCACGACACTAAGATATTTGGAAAACTGGAAAAGTGCAACAGTGCAGCAGTGATGATTTGGGTCTGTGTCAACCTTCCATCAGCAGATTGTTCACACTAACAATGACAACACTTTCACAGTCAGCAGTTCACTTCATTTCCACTGGGTGTCCACACCATGCAGGCTCACAAAAAGGGCGTGTCTGTGACAACCAATCACTTCTGTTAAAAGAATGCATCATACCTCTTCACTATGGTAAAAGTTTCTGTCCCTTCCTTGCTCAGAGTTGCTCTGAGAACTGAATCATTCATTATCCGCCCGGGTGAAAACAGTCAGAAACTCACAACGCTGTCATTAAATAAATACAAAAACAAACACAATGATGCTGGAGAAAGAACAAAGAGAGCCGACAGGGATTTGTGTTTGAGCAGCTGGGGAACCCACTGTGTCCTTATTGGAGAGATACCTGTCACTGCTGCCGCCCAGTCCACCGGCCTTTTATCTTTATTCAGAGCAGACAAACTACACCACCAGTTTATGGTTAATGATGTAACTTTAGGTATGCTGGAGCCAGCTGGGGTGAACTTCTTTGGCTCCATGTTGCCACGGATTTGTTAAACAGCTAGCCCTTATCGCTGTGTCTGTGTTGCTTGGCAACCACCACCGCTTGTTACTCAAAAAATGTGCTGTTACTCATTACTCGTTACTCTTTTCAAAAAGTAATAGTGTTACATTACTTATGACTCCCTGCCAAAAGTAATTCGTTACACTACTTGTTACATTACTTTTCTGTAACACCCCCAAAAATTGGTTATTATGTCCTTCCTTCTCCTTCTCAAAATTTAGACTTCTCATGTGTGAGGGTAATATTACCAATAATTTGTCTTAAAGATGGAGAGTAAATCTTGGAGATCCACACACACATCCAGCCGCTAGCTTCATTAGTTCTTTGTCTCTTGCAGCTATCCACAATTAAAATCCAGTTTTGGCTGTATTGGTTGTATAGCCAGTGTAGGGCCTCTTTGCGGCTGAGGAGGGCTCACCTTTGGTGTTGTGTATTTCCTGGAGCTTCACGTTGTTGTGCTGTCAGTCGTAGTTGGTGTTTCGGAGGTCATGTTTTTCACAGTGGAAGGAGTCTTAGTGCCACTACCTGCAGCAACAATGTTCATCTTTTCCTCCTGACAAAAGTAAGATTATGGGAATGTTTCCAACCACTGAATCTACGATAAGTGTTTACATCTTCCAAACTAGCTTGCTGCTTTAGGGCCGTTTCACAGTCGACGCAAAGGCACGCAGACATGAACGCATTGGGATGCATCGAGACACATTGGCCGCCATGATGTGTGCTTGCGTCTCAAAATGTGTTGTCCATTTTTTTAATATGCGACGCAGCGAAGCGTGTAATACCATGCGTTGCCAGGGGGGTGATAATGCAAGTGACGTGCTTGAAATTAACTATTTTTTGTTGTTCACAGAAGAAGCAGGTATGAAATATGGCGGGCGTGGAGGATAAACTTTGCGAACTTGTACGGGCACACCCCCATTTATATGACAGTTCTAGTGCCCTGCACTCTAATAAAATAGCAGTACTCGCTAGCTACAGCAGTACTAGCTAGCCGGAATGTACCAGTGACTCTGCTACCCCCTTTTGCGCGAGCGACGTATTGCATTTCAAGTGTCACCCGTGTCGCTTGCGTTCAATGTGTTGACTATGAAAGGAAGTGCGTTGCTCGCATCGCTTGCGTCACTTGCTCGCGTTGTGTGCGTCGACTATGAAACGGCCCTTATGGCGTGCATGTGCAGCACGATGATTATACAAATGAATCCACTAATGTTATTAACGATTGTCATTTAAGTTACTAGTGTGGTGATAATAAAAATAATGTAACAAGATATTTAGTTTGGGGGTAACTGTCTTATTATTACAGACATTTTATAGGTGATTTATAAGTAATTTGTTACACTACTTGAAAAAGTAATATTATAACTGCACTAGTAACACATTACTGCCCAACACTGGCAACCAGTCTGCTGAGTGTTGCTAAAGAACTTCAATCCTTTGCTGAAGAATGATTATTTAGTAAAAAAGAAATATTGCATTTTTGTTGCTGTGTGTTTCTTACTAAACATTGCCAGGTATTTTTAGTAGTCTTTTTATAACAGCAAAAAGCCACCTGAGGCTGTAATTTCCTCGGCTCTGCTGACAACACCATTAGCTTTTCTGAAACAACTGGAAACTATGTTGCCTGTTGTGGCTTAAATATACTAGGGCTGTAGAGGTTTGCGTATACGGTACTGGGGTCAAGGTCTAGTCCACGCAGCCACGCCGAATACATGGTATGTAGATTGATGCATGTGATGAGAAACCAGTGTTCACATGCAACTTTAAGCTCAGCTCAGACCAAATTTTCATGACAAGAAGAATTAAAACTGGCAACTTCTTGCAATGTGGCGCTCTGCAACGTTCTGCCAGTTCACACCAATGCAACCAGATGAGACTGTGTATCATCTCTACACAACAACTCTATGTACTTCTGTTCTGATTTCCAGCTTTTCAGGCTTATTTTGTGGCTGAACATAATTTTTAGCTTCTTAAAATATGAATGCGGATAGTGATAATGACATACTGGATACAGTTGCATTCAAGTAATGACGAGCAGTGAAAAACAAGCATCAGATGGATAATCAATACCCCACAATGATAGAACACATACAGCACATACAGTGAGGAACAGCAGTGACCCACTGTCCAACAACGGCACACCATAAGGACAGAAACAGAGGGCTTGGCGAGGAGCACCTACTGCAGCAAGCGAACACACCATCTGCGGTCATTTTGACTTGACCAGCGGACTTCACTACAAGCCGATTGGCTGTTGAAACAGGTGACATGCTTTACATTCAAAAACCAGCCGCTGGGGGATTTGACTAACTGAGTTGCAGGCGACACCATCAGCCGGCGTAAGTCGAGTTCAGATTGGCTGACTGCTGCAATTTTTTTTTTCGAACATCGTCTCATGACGAATCTTTGGTCTGATCTGGGCTTTAGCTGTACATTGTTTGCAACACATGCAAAGCTTGGCACCACAATTTGATTGGCTTGAGAATCAGTCACTTTATGGTGGGCTTAAGTAACACACCAGAGCTGGAAGACTCACCTGTGGGTTCTGTAAAATATTTCTGCTGCAACACCAATGCAATTATGTAGAAATTGTGATGTTACAAAAACATGTAAATGTGTCTTACTCCACAGTCAAAAGAGACAATGTAATTGTTGGAACAAAAGGGCAGTCAGTGTTAGATTGGCCAATTTGCTCTGGTATTCCTGCCTGAAAACCCTGATGTTTTGTTCAGCCACGCAACCATTATCCTGATACCATTTCCTCCGTCTACACACCCCTCTGACCTCCTCCTATTCTTCCTCTTGGCTTGGACTGTGATCTGTGGTGTGAAAAGCCCCGACACCCTGGTGTTCGACAGGAAGAGAGCCCCAGTGTGATGGGACTGAATGTCTTGCCAACACACACTGTGAAGCGGGCGCCTGTGGAGGTCTGTATGGACCCTCAGATGTGGAGAACAGAGAGACAGACCCTCCATTAACAACGGCCCCTCTGTATTCAGACACATCCTCAGAGAGGGACTCTGCCAGTGATGGCCACCTGCCCGATTTACACACACACACACATGCAAACACAAACAGAGAATCATGCAAGCTGTATACACACACAAACATTCATGCCTAACTCTTTTTTTTCACTTTCTCAATTTATGTCCCTCATTTGCCCTCATGCACACACACACACACACACACACACACATGCGCGCACACACACACACACACACACACACACACACACACACACACACACACACACACACACACACACACACACAGGGCCCTGGTCCAGCCATGACACCAGTGTGAGTGATACATGGCACCATTGAGAGGCTTGCTACAGCTGAGGCCCTGCATTTATGTCATTGTGTGGTGCTAGAACAGATGTGCACCCTTACAATGCACCAGCAGTCTAAATCAAGACATCATAATCACACACACAAACACAGTTGTCCACACAGACACATTTCATTTACAATAAATCTAACAGTGCAAACTATGAAAACTCACTTGATTGAAACTCATTTGACTGAAAGCCTCGACTTTATCCGTTTCCTCAGCAACGCTTGAAGTAGCAACGTCTTCCCTTTTAATCTGTAGCCAATGAAAAACAGCCATCTTTGATGAGAAGATTCTTGTAATCAGCCTCTGCAAGACCAAAGATTCATAAACACAGCCCGGAAGCCGACTAACCCGACACCATCGCCGTCGACCGAAGAATAGAGGAAGAAGAGCCTCCATTTTACAGCCCTCATTACCTGTAGCACTTGCTTTCTATTCACCGCTGAGCGCTAATCATGCATTACCCCAATGAGCTGTATGCACCCAGTCTCAATTTTCATTCAGCACAAAATGTCAAGTTGTTTGTATGTTTCAGAACCCTGAAATCATCCGTTAATACGCCGCCTGCTCTTTTGGAGCGCATCGGGTGTTGAAACACTATCGCTGATCACAGTTATTATGCGATAGGTTGCTGTATGGGGGGTGGGCAGGAATTATAAACCATATCTCATTCTCTCTTTATATCCATCTCTGCCACCCTCTTTTTCTGATGTGTGTGTGTGTGCGCATGTGTCATCGATTTTGTGTGTGTTCGGGGTGCGTCGGGTCCCGTTGCATTTACCAAAAGCAGGACTGGGAAGATTGATAGAGGTTATCGTTTCAAAACATGTAATTCATCAGCACTTGACAAATCCATATCTGACACAAACACCATCACCAGCAGCGACACCTTCCTTGGATTTTTGTGTTTCACTCTTGATGAAATCTATGATGTGATATGTGTGTGCGTTTGTGCGTATCCATGTGTGGAGCAGAGAGGGGTGGGGGTGTGGGGGGTGTGGTGGGGCCTCCATTTGAAAGCAGAGGGGGATTGACAGTGCAGGATTGGACAATATTTATCTACAACAGAGCCGAGGAAAATAGGTTTGTCCCTGATGACATTTTCATCGATTGAAACATGTACTGCCCCCCTTCCCACTGAAAATGACTAATCTTGGGACTTGTGGTAGCGGTTTTGTTCTTGGGAGGTCAAGGTGCCATGTCTACACAACGTGTTGGACTTGAGATGAATTCTCTGTTTTATCCCTACATGGATTTTTCAATCTTGCCCCCAACTGAACTGAACAGAAAGGAAAAAGAGGGAAAATAGGAAATAAATCTCCTCAAATATCACCTGTTTGCTTTCTTTTTATTTTTTGGTCAAAATGGATGACAGGATGTGAATGAAAAGCAAAAAGGGTCAATTTTTAATGCATCATCAAGTAGTTTTAAATGTCACAGATTAAAAAAATAGACACCATCACTTGAGTCTCTGTATCTCTATTCAAATGCTGAGCATTTCATAAATATTAAAAGTCACCTTAGACACATTTATTCTCTCCTGACCTTAACTGTATTTTGAACCCCTCGATGAAACACAGGGTTATTACTAAACAAGAAAAACCTTTATTTCTTACAGCAGACTGACACCTACTTTTCCCTGCGCAGCCATAAAGGTTCACTAATGGATTGACATGGCAAGTTCAGGCCAGTGTTTGACATCACTCTGCTTCGCCCCGTGTTGTGCAGTGTGTATGGAGTCATTATCATCTAGGAATATGGGGAGCATCATGGAGGAACAGTGTTGGCACCATAGGGTGCATCTGGTCCCATAAAATGGCCTCATACTGCTTTGCTGTTATGTGACCCTGCAGAGCTATCAGTGAACCTAATGGCTGCAAGAACACAGCAGCCTGTGCCCATTCAGATCCTCCATGCTTAGCAGATGGCGAAAGGCATTGTGGGTCCGAGCATTAATTGGCCTTTTACAAACATTAACTCATTCTAATGTGGTAGAAAAGAGACTCAGCAGACCAAATTCCTTTTTTTTGTTTTTCATGGGTCCAAGGTTTGTGAATACATCAGGTTATTCTTCTTTGTGTATGGACTTATAAATAGTTTATGGTTAGCACTCTGGCCCAGGATTGCCAGATTGACTGACACCAAAATAGCCCAATTGGAGCACCAAATTGTCACAAAAGTAGACCCATTTTTTTGCAGTATTTGGAGAGGGTTCTTTTGGTCTTAAGTGGCATATAAAATGACACACAAACACAGCTTTGTCAAAACTCTGCCTGCAAAAATACAGCATACATATCAGTAATGGTTGTCCTGTGGTGGTTGGAAGGAATTTGGCCCCTCAGAACCTCTCTGATTTATTCAGTGGCTGAATGTGAGTGCAAGAAGAAAAGCAAAGCACTTACTTCTGTTAGTAGTGCTATAGTACTGTACTGTAGTACTATATTGAAAAACTATCTCTACCACACCTTTGGCAACCCATCACCAGAAAATATTATGTTGAAACATTACATCTTAACAATGCTGTGGCTAACATGTGGTTAGGTTTAGGCACAGAAAACATTTGGTTATGGTTGGGAAAAGATTATGTTTTAGCTTAAAATACCTGGTTTGGCTTAGCTTGGCAGGCATCCTGCCTAGGTGACACACCATTCACTGTCGCCTTACAATTCAGTAGACAGACAAAATCTTCACTAATCACAGGCCAGCCAAAAACCTTTTTACCTGCCCAAATAGGATAGAAAACCCCCTAATCTGGAAACCTGCTCTTGCCATTTATGACTGTTGTAAAAGCTCACCACATCCAGATTATCTGATACTGTTGAAATGTTTGATTACAGTCATTTCTTTGATCATTTGAAACAAATATTCCATTAAACGTCTGTGCTTCAATTTGTGACTGCTGTTCCTCACCGATTATACAAGACCGTCCTCAACAGGCAAACACCACCACTGATTGTTGGTTCAAATGATCCATGTTTTTGTTTTCCTGGCAAGCAATCTCCTTCAGTCATGTAAATAATGACAACAGAAAAACAAATGTGTTGGCTAGAAATAGTGTGACATTTTACAGCAGCAAAGAGGTAAAATTAGGACAGGGTGGATGATTGTTTCAGCACTAGAGTCTGTGTTTTTATGTCCTGTCTATCTAACTGTAATGTCTTACAAAGATCTTAACCATGTAGGTTTAGTCTTTTAATGGCTCATTTATGCCCATTAGATATGTAAAGGGGGCCTTCTGTGCTTTCTCTGTGTTTGTTTCGTTCATGTTTAGGCACATCTTTTAAAAGCTTACAGATATGGAAGAAATGCAGCAGTACCACTGGAGACCATGGGGGCAGTGTAGCATTGTCCAAGCAAGATACCATCGAAGGACAGAACTAAACATTTGGAATGAATTGGTAATGGCCTCTCAGACCACCGCCATCTACAATGCTGCCTCCGTTAAAAGGTACATTATTATGACCTCACCCACTGTTGCCTTGTTTGTTGTTGTCCCAAACATTTAACTCCGCCTTCTCAATACATTCTGACTCCGACCTCGTCACATATCGATGTTTGCTCATGGACCTTCCATGTCCAGATACGATGTCAAAGGTAACATAGGTGCATTGGTTTTTGATATTCTGGAATGCCGTGTCAACTTAGGCCTGTTACATTGCATTGTCTTCTTTCAAAATACACTTCCATTTTCACAACAAAATTTACCGTTAACATAATGTCTCTTTCAAAATAAATGCACTACATCAGTACAACATCGCAAATTGACAGGGTTTTTTTTCCTCCAACAACTAGCGCAGATGGTTGGGTTTCGGCAACAAAAACACGTGGTTAGGTTTAGGCAACAAAAAAGTGGTTGAGTTTAGGAAAAAAGAACAGGGTTTGGCTTTATAATTTTACAGGACGCGAACACTCGACGCAAATACTCTCCCAGGTGAAAGTCTGTCTTTGTTGGACTTACCACCCCTCCTACCCGCCCTACTTTGACTTTCGTTACCTTAACTTTCATTCTCGTCCTGCTGCGTTTCAGCCTGATGCCACCGAGCGCTATTAAACTGTAATGGCAACCAGCTGCGTATCATGCTGACGTTACATGACGGCTTTTTTCATCAGCATCAGACGCCGCAAGTCACTGCCCATGCGCCAGATTTCGGCGTCTTCAAAATGAGACTGGGTTGGCCCTCGAGTGCCATCTATTTAATGAATCTATGCCAACATAAAGGACACATGGAAGTATGTGAGCAGTGATGATAACAGTGTTTGAAATGAAGGTGTCTATTTTCGTACGTAAAGGCAGTATAAATCAGCCTTTAATGTAAGATAACTAATCTTAAAATTTTGCTGCTCTTTCTTTTATCCATTAAAAATGGTTTTGCAATATTTCTCAAAACTTCCTCACACACACAGAAAGCAAATCTCAGTGACACTTGGTCCATTGTTTCCATCTTGCTTTTTCACCAGGCTCTCCCACAGACACATCTGCTCGTTCATAGGCCCCCAGAGGGTCATGTTCAATAGTTACACTCTCTCTGGTGATTTCAAGGTAAATTCAACCAGGATGTGGTCAGGGTCCGGTGAGCGTGAAGCATTGGTGTTGATAAGTGGTACCTGAGCTTTGGTTCTCTAAAGTTTCTGGTCAAGGTAACTTTTTTTTTTTTTTTTTTTTTTAAAAAAAAAAACAAACCCTTCCCGTAGAAAAGTGAGTACTGTTGAGAAAAGCCTTGGCAGTTAGTAAGTGTGTCAAGGTAATTCTCACAGAGTCCCATATTCTCCCTGTAGATATGCAGATTTGATGTGCTGTAATCATTCCAATATTCTGTTCCTCTGAAATTCATTTTAAACTCTCCTTTTTCCACTGCATTCGAATCGCTCTCTGCCAAAAACCCAATGTTTCTCCCTCAGCAGTATCTGGGGGATAGTGACTCATTGAGTCATGTCATTAGATAATGGGTTTGGAGGAGTTATTCAAATAAACACAGTTCCTGGATGTAAAATGAAGGCAGAGAGTTCAGTGTTGTTTTTTGTGGGGATACCAGGGGATTTCCAACGCTGCTGCAGGGCCCATCTGTTGTAGATCGAAGCAGCATCACAGAACCACTGACCCATACCGCAGCTGCCCTGTCACAATATTGTTTTTAAAGGTATAGCGTAGCAGCCATCTGCACCTTATTGCCAGTGGCACCCGAACGAGATATTCCGGGTGTAATGCCAGTAGTAAATACACAGTAATGCTCAAGCTAAAAGCAGCTGGAGTTCATCGTTTACTTGTTATTGATCAGCTCGGCTCCCCAGTGATCACAGCAGTGTGTTGGCTCCTGTTTGTTTGTGTGGGATGCATGAAAGAGCCTTCAGCACAGAGTCCCCTTTGATTGCATTTCAGCTGTATTTACTCAGTCGATATGATCATTAACAATAATATTAACAACTCAACAAATGTGCAGATTTCAAAACACATTTTATCGAAAAGATACAGAGGAAATTATGTCCATGTCTGTTTCAAATGCTGCTACAAACACTTGAATTCATTTTGTTGGGTTTTTAAATAAAAAGGTGGAAACAAAATGCTCCTTTAATCAGAGCTCTTAGAGAGGGCTATAATTCAAGGCACCTGCAACCTGTTGTCACGCTTTTTAGGTATTCCGGTACAAATTCATTTTAGGTCCTGCATCGGTATTTTCCTGCTCCATTTTTTGGGATAACTGCTCATATAAAGCTGGCATCTATAATGGTTTTAAATATAAAAAAACATGCATATAGTATAACCACGTATATGTGTGTCATGTAATATTGCAAAACACACAAACCCTCATATTTATGCTTGTCAGAAGAAAGTCATGAATATCCATGCTGTACATGTCTATTCAAAACAGAGCCAGAGCCAATCTGCCATTTGGCTTTAGATCTCTCAAAGCTTTAAGGGTTACTACAGTCATTTAGTATTAAATATCCATAACAGGGGACTTCAAAGAGATAGATTTATCCAACTTTGTTTAGCTGAGACTGACACTTGCAAGATAAATGTGACACTTTCTAATGTCCCAATGGAGGGACAACTACGCAGGTTGATTTTAGCGCTGCTCATCGTGGACTATATTGCTGTCATTGTTCATTTTAGTCAAACCATACAGTTTGAAAACGAGGCGCGGCTCCAACTAGAAAACAATGTTTTGATGCATTGGATGTGCTGAATGTGCATATTAAGGCAGTACAGGAGGAGGCGCACATTAATAATCCTCCAGGACTGTAACATGCTCATGTTTAACCCAAACAGTGTGTCATGTGACTGCAGTTGGTTCGTTTTCACCACAAATGAACCGCACCAGAGTTCGTTTGTAACCGGACCGAGACCACCTCTTCAAGAAGGTCTCAGTCTGATAATTTTGGTGTGCACCCAAGTGTGATTGCTGTGTTCACACCTGCCCAAACGAACCGCACTTAGGGGACAAATAAACTTGAGTTTGATTTAAGTGAACCAAACACGGCAGGTGTGAAAGCACCCTGAGACATTCTGACTTATAGGGTGCTTTCACACCTGCGGCTCAGTTCATTTGGTCCGGATCAACATTGTTGCATTTAGTTCTGTTTCAGTTCCTCTTCACACTGACTTTTTACAGACGAACCATGAGGAGTAAACATGAAGTTATACAGGCTAGCAGGTAACACATTGACTGGACAGTTTTGGTGTTTGTCATCCTGCATCCTCAGGACCTTGTGGTGACTGACAGACATTTATGCAGCACTTTAAAGCCTCTGATGTGAATACTTATGTTATTTGGAGTCACAGAAAGCAAGAGACAACTGATTATAAGCATTATTAGTATTATTAGACTGCAGATCTACCACATGTTATGAATAAAGACTAACAGGTAGAGACAAAAAGGAGGTGTCTTGTACACTAATGATTCGGGGCCTATTACTGTGGGATCGCTGTGGAACACTTTTTAATGGATTTAATGAACTGACAAAGTACATGGAGTTAGATACAAGCACAGTTTAACAGCTTTGTAACTGGGGAGAATACCCACACTGGTGTGCATATGTGTTACCATCAATATGTGTTTAGCTTAAAGAGGTTAAATGGGGCCTTACACAGATCAGGTTTAAGATATGAGACAGATTTAACGCAGGTGGATTTGGTAGTAGTTTAGCTTTTGAAATCATGCTAAACTCACATAAAATTATGTGGTTGGTTTGTTTGCTTTCATACCCACCTTTTCAGGCTGTCTAGGTGCGGCTGTTTGGGCTGGTGTGAAAGCAGTCACTCTAATCCTGGTGTCGACCAAATGAGATGTACTAACCAGGCAAATGGAGTTTGTTTTAACTAAACTGAACAGGTTAGTTGTGAAGGCAGATTTAGGCGATTGGCTGGAGCCTACACTTTTCATTATGCAACACTACAGTGTTTCTTTCTTACGTGTACAGCCTCTCGTTGTGGTAAATGTCCCACTGTTCAAATTCCACATCCAAAGTTTGTGACGCATGCTTGCTGTTGTACTATTGTCTCATTCCCAATACGAGATATCCCTGATGACATCATCTGGGGCTATTTTCTTGTACCCACGGCATAAAATCACCTTTAAATCTAATTGCGTCTTTGTCAGTTCTGCTGACAATATGAAGTTAAGTGCTTTAAATCATGATTCCTCATAAATTATTGATTTATTATCAACTGTTATTGTGTATAAAAAGGTAGGATAGGATAGTGTGATCATTACAATATTGACGTCAGTTTGTGGTCATAATTCACTGTATTGGCACGCTGGTAGGGACGACAGGCCCCTGCTGCTTTCCTTTCTCATTGTCAAGCTGTTCTGAGAGCTGATGCACCTCCAAACTAATAAAACCAAAGTGCAAAGAAAAGACATTTTTCATCAAGTCATAATTCTCCTACCACTAACATTTTTCATGTACATACTGTAGCTGGACAGAGCTGGAAAGCCCTTTCCCCCGTACATTATTAATGACTTAAAATAAAAAGAAATGCAATACTGAAGCATAATGCAAAATATCTGCTATGGAGGCAATTTCATGTTATGTGAAATTTAAGCTCCGGACTGGCAGTGATTTTAATACTGCAGAGCTACACAGAGGCAGATCCCTGTGTGTTACAAACAGCTCGCAACTTAATGTAGAAATGTCATTTGTGAAGAATATACAGGACATCATGTCTTTGACGACAAGGCATTTTCCATGCATGGCTATACTTTCCTCAACACCTTTCCCTTTCACACTGCTAATGCACGTGTGTCCCTTTATATCCCATCATTTCATTGTCTCCTTCAGCCCATTTCCCTTCTGTCTGTGTGAAATTTCAGGAATAAACTGCCCTCTAACCACTGCTGTATTTCTTCTGTTTCAAACTCAAGTAATTGAGTAATCAATGATGGATGCAGACTGGATACGCGCATGCTGTTAGAGACAAGAGAATACAGAAACAGTATGTCAGACTTAGGCTCGGCCTCGGGGTGTCTCATTTTTTTGTTGTATTTTTTATTCTTTCCAAGCCTGTGGCCATGCTGTATTGACAGGCTAGCTGTGGCGAGGCCTGGCTGAAAGGCTCTCAGGGCTTTTAGTCGCGCCCTCGTTTAGACGGCTTTGAAAAGAGGAGCTTGGCCTCTGTGGTTATCTCTGGCACGTTAGCGGCAGTGAATATAGATTTTATCCTTTCCACCTCCCACCTCTTTTTTTTCACTCTCCAGTCTACTTATCTCTTTCCGTCTTTTGCATTCTCTCTTTCCCTCCCTCTCACCCTGTCCTTGCAATAATGACAGCAATTCATATTGAATTTCACTATTCTCCGAAGGTGATGAGGATGAGGCATCGGAGGGCAGGATGCAAACTGTTTTGAGGCGGCAGTTCATCAAGAAAAAAACCCCACCGGAGGGAAGGTGGCTGTGGGGTCTGCGGGAGAAAGGGGGGAGAAAAGACATTAACAGTGTGGAATATGATTGAAGCATTTCTCCGGATTGATTCTGAAAGACGCGGTTAGAAAGAAGAGAGCATTGGGTGAAAATGGAGAAATGTAGCATCCTGGCTGGGAAGTGGAGAGAGGAGTTGAAGGAATGACAGGGTCAGGAAATCCCAAGGGAGATGAGGGATGAGAGAGCACACGGAGAAAAAAGTGGGATGAGCTCCACTGCACTGGGCTTCATACCCCAGAGACCTGCTCTGTGTGTGTTGTGTCTGTGTATCCTCATCCCACTGAGTGGATTTGCTCAGACTCAAATTGTTTTTTACAGTACCCGACTTCAAACTGTGTCTGTTAAGGAACTTATTTTCTTGAATCTGTAAAGTTTCCCAATGATGAGTTAATATAAATGAGCACATCTGTTCAATTGCAGCAAAGAAGACATCTGCATCCTCCTGCAAAAACGAGGAGTGTGTAAGACCTGGGAGACTAGACAACATAAAGATAAAACTGTCACGGGCAAATGACATAGAGGGGGAAGGATAGGAGCAAAATTGAGAATGAATGGGGGAAGTAAAGAGAGAAAGCATCTGAATCCTCTGCTGCCGTAAGCGTGCTTCATTCTGAGGCTCATCAATAACTTAGGTGTGATGGGAAATCTTTTCCTCTCCCTCTGCTCTTACAAGTTTTTTTTGGGCAAAAGCCTCACATGTGGTCAAACCAGAGACTCCGCCATATTTGATACAAGTCATGAGGATTTGCTCCTCATGCACATGTAATGTATAACCTGGGATCTGCTGGTGAAACTCCCCTCACTCGCTCACATGCCTCATTATTGATGGCCATGTTTAAAACATTGAGATGGGGGTAGAGCAGCACAGAGAGATGGCCCCATTTACACTATGTTGTTAGGCAAAATGAATTAAATGGGGATAATTATTCTTATAAATAACTTATTACACTTGCAAAAGGCTCTTGGTTTTTCATCAGAAGCAGTATGCTGTGGTTTTTAATGTAATTTCCAATCATGTAAAAATGATTATTAGGGAAAGTGTTTATTCCAAAACCACAGTATGAGCCATGATCGGCTCAGAGAACAAGGTGCCATGTTTACCCCCAGTGCAACAGAAAAAAAAAGAGCTGTTGAAATATTGACTTACATGTGATTAAAATAATATCAACAAGATTTAAATATCAAATGGCTGGGGATATGCCCCAAAATATTGCAAGTGAAGATGCCACAAATAATCAAACAAAAAGTTAAAGGAGTGTTTCACTGCTGGAAAGATTGACTTTTCATAAACTAGGCTGCCTATGCTGCAGAAAGATGCAAATATGGTGCTATATGACCTGCTTCGCTTTCGCTCGAGAGGTAGAAAACCCGCAGCTACCAGTATGTACAGTGCAGCACCGAACCAATAATGTTTCCGCTTGGGGGGTGGCGTAATGCAAGTGTTGCAGGCCTCACACCTTGTGCTGCCTTAAAGGAAAGAGGCAATGCAGGAGCAAAGTTTTGGTTCATATCTGAGCACAGCTGAAAACATGCCACCACAGCGTGGTGCGTCATGTGACACGTGTCAAGTGCCACCCCTGGCACACACCTCAAGCATCGCACTGCCGCTCCTTAACAGACAACCACACAAAGTTAAAACTACTTTTACTGAAAGATCTATACTTCGTCCACCTCTGTGTTCACTTAAAATCATGTGTGAGAGCCCCTAAATAAACTTGATTTCTCACCTGAAGAGCTGATCTCCAGAGCTGTGACTCGCCAGGCATATCTGTTTGGCCATTGTCTTTATAATGATGGGATCATGGGTCATTTCGCTTGGGATATTTCTCGTTCCTAGCAACTAATCCCTTGTCATCCATTCTTTGTTACACATGAGGTACAGCAACAGTAGTCCTCTTCGCATCAATGATGAGGAGAGGAGTCGAGCTGCCACAGGAGCAAAGAGAAAGACTACAGGAGCTGGTATGTACAAGCAATGAGTGAGTGGGGGCAAAATGCATTTAATTCCGGGGGCGGCGGGGCTAGAAATAGGACAGTGGTGTAAAGTGCTGCGGTGCGGTGCATCCAGGAGTGTTGATGCACATCTAGCTGCCACTGGTGTGAGGTTGTACATTAAAAACAACATGGGGTGTATTTTTGTGATGCGCGGCGTGCGTTTTGACCTTTAGTTTAACTGTTTAAACTCAATTTGTTTTCAGTGTCCATTCTTACAATACAGGAAACAGTATGGTGCCCACTTCCTGTTCACAAACTCTAATATTACAGCTAAATAGTGCACTAAAATATGTTTCTGAAGGCAGGAAATAGGTGATACAGGTAGAGAATCTCTGTTTATATTTGATCAGCACTGCCCAGCTGATCAGAGTTTGGTCTGAGAGAGACAGAGACAGAGGTGGCTGTCTCTGCCAATCTGTTTCTATACACTTTCTGTCCATGGTGGCGGGCATATGAAATGCACGAGTACAGTCTGTAGTTCAACAGCAACCCAAGAGCCAGAGACAAACTGGTGGATTTAAGCTGAGAGATGAACAGGGAGATCTGGGCGCTGATTAGATGGAGGGAAGCTTTCCATGCTACTCTGCCAGAGGCCAACATTCACTGAAAACACGTTTGACTTTGTGCCAGAAATATGGACACAGCTCTCACTTTGGGCCAGGATGGCTCATAGGAACAACCTGGGGGACATGTTTTCCCACAGAACCCTCCACAGGACTCCTGGTCATAAGCCTTCTCTGAGTCCACAAAACACATGTAGACTGGATGGCAAACTCCAAATTGCTTCTACTGAATCTTATGTTCGACAGTCAGTGGGAGCCTCCTAAACTTCCCCAGGAGGGCTGAGAAGTGTGATACCCCAATAACTGGAGCACGCCCAATATTTGATATGAACATATTTCATATGGAGGACTGCACTTGTACTCTAAAATGTAAAATAGATAGTTATATCTTTATGCAAATAACACGTCAAATCAACAGTAAACAATAAGTCACATCGAGTATTTGGTTCATGTTGAGGTCATCACTTAAATTATTTTTGCCCTTGAAAAGACTTCAACTTTGACTCTGAGTCAGGTTTGCAAACCAATTCCCCTAATTAGGCAATAAAAATTTGAGCTGCAAATAATTTGATTGCAATTAAAGGTAACCTAGCGACAGCCTATCACAAGGCAGCCTCAAAGTGGGAGAGAGCAGGACCAATAATGTTAGAGTGGATGTTGGTACTCAGCTGTGGCTCAGTGTAACTTGTTAGTGGGTAATTAGGTCAGCTTGTTACATCAAACAGCACAAACACTCTCATGGCCCCACAGTCCGCTGCATGAAGCCAAATTAAGGCAACGGCCTTGAAAAGCAGAAACATCTTAGAGCTGCGCACGAGGAGGGGACACCGACAATTAAAAAAAAAACTCAACAGCGTTGTCAAGTGATCGCAGAGACTTTTGTGTAACTGACAAGTCACCAGTTTGATTTCTGCGAGTACGAGCTCAAGTGTCCTTGAGCAAAAATACAACCCGAGTGTCAGGTTAAATTTTTCACATACAAATGATGCACTTAACATTTTTCATGAGGGATTTTGTCTAAGTGAGCGCAAATTAACAATCTTGGCAATAATGTATTTAAAGTAAGAGATATGTGAAGAGAAAAAAAATTAGAGACTAAAGGATGAATAAAAGAAAGGTGGAGAATAGAAGAGGAAAGATGGATGATTTCCATTGACAGCAGGCAGCCAGGTCATCCCCAGGGGGCTGCGGGGTGACTGTGACAACCTCACACACACACACACAAGCGTCCCCCCACCAGACTTCAAACCCAGCCTTCCTTCCCTTTTTGTTTTCTTTCTACCAGCTGCCTTTATATAGTGGGGGTGATTTTTTTTCTCTATAAAATGAGACAATAAGTCTCTCGTTCTCTGTCCTCTTCCTTAAGGCATTCAGGGGAGACAGCGGCGGCCACAGCTGGGGCACAAACACCATTTTCAGAGCAGGCCATAAGTCAGTCAAGCTGCCTTGATAAGACTCATAACTACTGTATGAATTTACCGTCACTCAAGTTTTTTCCCCTTGTACTCACGGCTGCACGCTCACCTCCTTTCACCCTCTCCCCTTCAGTGTAAGCCATTATAGTGACTTTCACTAAGCGCTTTAGGATAATTAATTTATGGCACAGCACTGTGACATCCTAAAGTCCTCTTTGAGCAATTACAGTGTGTGGTCAATTTGTTCTTCTTGTCGGAGGCGCAACATAAATGCCCTTAATTCTCTCAGAAAAGTGGGTTTACACTTTACAGGGACGTTCAGATAGCGCCAGACAGGCTGTCAGCAAGACCTCCACGGGCCCCTGGGTGTTTCAGATCAAAGGGCCACCCGCCAAGCCAAAACATGTCTTCTGACAGTTCAATATCACACGACGAACACGTAGGTTTTAAATGAATATCATATGAAGCTACAGTAGACATCACAAGGCATTCATCATACATAAATCTCATAACAGCAGGCAAGCGTGGCTCTGTGGTAAACACACATCCATGCATTTCAACTGCACATCAATGACATATTAAATCCTAAAAAACATAAATAATTTGTCACACAAACCCACAAACAGTAACTAGACAGTTGTTTCTTACCTCAAGCAGCTCCCTCTCTTTTGCTCTGACAAACTGGGTGAGTGTATCCTCGAAAATCCAGCTTCCTAACCAGCTTGGCTGCTACCTTAATTTTTTTTGGCTAACTTCACTGCGGCTCATTTAGTTCATGGTCACTGTGGGCAGCATCATAACTCCTCTGCCTTTGCTTTCTAACTAAAGCCTGTCTGGTGTTTCTCTTCCATCAGTTTACTATTTAGGGAAACAATTCATTGTTGTGTCACTGCACATTTGTTCTTGTAGCCCAGAGCAAAACACTGACAATGGATCTGTTTGAAATAAGCCAATCAGACACCTCAGATTCTTGGTAGCCCAGCCCTCGTATTACTCCATTGGCCAGTCACAGGTGTTAGTTGTCTTGAAGGCCCTTAACTGTCAGGCCGCACCCACACAGGTGTTATCAGGGCTGCGTTCAACCCCAGTAAAACTTTTACACAAATGAAAACAGTGGTATGTGTCAAACACCGTCATGTGTTAATTCAGTTTGATTCTACGGGCTTTATTGGGCTGGGAAACATACATTTATGTTGCAAAAGCAAGAGTGAAATACAAACTAAAAACATAAGTACAACAAATTAAACTCTGCAACAGGGTGCTCCTGACTGAGTAACACCTCTGACACCAGCACCAAATGAGAAATAACATAGTTTCAAGTAAACGTGTCTTTAAACCAGAAACCAAACAAAAACAGTGCACTCAGTTTTGAGATTGAACGTGCCTCAGATCAGATCTCTTCTCAGAGCAGTGTGGGTATGTATAGAAATAGAATAAGGGTACAGCAAACATTTAACTGTTTGACACGGTCATGTGACTACTTCAAAAGAAAGTGGTGATTGTTGTGAGTTGCTATGGTGACATCACACATCAGCGAAGATGTTAAGCGATTCGCATTCAGTAGTTTGAGAACTATGTGTCTTTTTTTTGTCATTTTTGTGACTTGCTGCTGCAACACTGACATTTCCAACAAACCTTTTTCTTTCTTTTGTTCTTTTTGTCTTTCGTTCTTTCTTTACATCTATCTATAGGCAAGAGAAACTGTATCATCATAAATTGACAAATTGTTCAACCTTCCACATTGAAAAGACATCCAGAGGAGATGATAAGAGTTAGCTTGTTTGTAACATTACGTTAACATTTAATGAATATAATTTGAGGACTTAGTAACCAATAGAAATATGAAAGCAATATCCTCAATTTTTCTCTAGCACAAGGCAACAGGGAATTGCAGTGGCAATGGTACACATGATTAGATTAGTGAATGGGCCTATCAGGCAGGGGCACAAAGTGTCAGGGCCCCCCTGGCTTTCACCTGCAAAATGTCATTCAAATTAAAACGCACAGACCTGGAAGAGACTCAAAATGACCACAAAGACATGGAAAGGAACTACAAAGAGGCACAAAATAACCACAAAAATGGGCAAAATGGGGCGTCGGTGGCTTAATGGATAGAGCAGGCGCCCCATGTACAAGGCTGTTGCCACAGCAGCCTGGGTTTGACTCCAGCCTGTGGCCCTTTGCTACATGTCATACATACATGTCTCCCCCTTTCACGCTTAGCTGTTCTGTCCATTAAAGGAAAAAAATGGCCAAAAAATATCTTTAAAAAAAAAAAAAGGGCAAAACAACAATAAAAAGACAGAGCACAAACACAAGGAAGACACAAAATGACAATAAAGAGGCACAAAATGACTCCAAAAATGGGCAAAACAACCACAATGAGACACAAAATTACCTTAAAGAGACCCAAACAACTATAAAAAAAGACACAACACAAACACAAGGAGACATAAAATGACTACAGTGAGACACAAAACGACTACAAAGAGGCACAAAATGACTACAAAGAGACACAAAACAACCACAAAGAGACACAAAACCTTAAAGAGACCCAAACGATTATAAAAAAGACACAACACAAACACAAGGAGACACAAAATGACTACAAGGAGACACAAACACAAGGAGACACAAAATGACCAAAGAAGACACTAACTTACCTTAAAGAGTCCCAAACAACTATAAAAAAAGACACAAAACAACCACAAGGAGACATAAAATGACTACAAAGAGACACAAAACATCAACATGACACAAAATGACTACAAAGAGACACAAAACAAGAACGTGACACAAAATGACTACAAAGAGACACAAAACAACCACAAGGAGACACAAAATGACTACAAAGAGACACAAAACAACAACGTGACACAAAATGACTACAAAGAGACACAAAACAACAACGTGACACAAAATGACTACAAAGAGACACAAAACAACAACGTGACACAAAATGACTACAAAGAGACACAAAACAACCACAAGGAGACACAAAATGACTACAAAGAGACACAAAACAAGAACGTGACACAAAATGACTACAAAGAGACACAAAACAAGAACGTGACACAAAATGACTACAAAAAGACACAAAACAACCACAATGTGACACAAAATGACTACAAAGAGACAAAACAACAACGTGAGACAAAATGACTACAAAGAGACACAAAACAACAACGTGACACAAAATGACTACAATGAGACACAAAACAACTACAAGGAGACACAAAATGACTACAAAGAGACACAAAACAACAACGTGACACAAAATGACTACAAAGAGACACAAAACAACCACAAGGAGACACAAAATGACTACAAAGAGACACAAAACAACAATGTGACACAAAATGCCTACAAAGAGACACAAAACAACAACGTGACACAAAATGACTACAAAGAGACACAAAACAACAATGTGACACAAAATGCCTACAAAGAGACACAAAACAACAACGTGACACAAAATGACTACAAAGAGACACAAAACAACCACAAGGAGACACAAAATGACTACAAAGAGACACAAAACAACAATGTGACACAAAATGCCTACAAAGAGACACAAAACAACAACGTGACACAAAATGACTACAAAGAGACACAAAACAACAACGTGACACAAAATGACTACAAAGAGACACAAAACAACAATGTGACACAAAATGCCTACAAAGAGACACAAAACAACAACGTGACACAAAATGCCTACAAGGAGACACAAACACAAGGAGACACATACCACTGCAAAGTCTGTGTGTCTTGCTCCTATGTAGGATAGGTAGCTGGGCCCTTTGCGTATCTGCGCTCAGGGGCCCAATGTCTCATAAGCCACCCATGATGGTACACATTAAAATGGCCGCTGCTGTGATCATCCTGCTGTGTTGATTTGAATGGGAATGTCCATTTTACTTTCACAGTGTTTCTATGGCATGTACAGACTACAGATGCTCCTCAGTATCTTCTCTGATGTAAAAGTAAAACACACTGTTTTTAAAAGACTCGCAATGACAGATAAATCCAACCTTTCTGTTGTGTGTAAGCAGCCTGATGTAAACGCCTGAACTGCCTTATGAAATTTAAAAAACAAAAATCAGGGAAGGCTTGGCAGCACAACTCTGCTCCTCCTCCATCTTGAGCAGAGGCCTCATCAAAACCTATGCACATGTGCAGGGCTCTAAAATAAATATTGTTATAAAGACAATCTTAACATTCGAAATGTGCAAACCGCGGGTGTTTTGTAATGCTGGATTGCTTTTTTTCCTACTCAGCGCTCAGGACACCCTGTTGCTAGATCCAGTCTTGGCTGTCAGTCGGAGCAAACTTGACTAAACTCACCGTGAAATGTTGTCAAATTATCCTTACACTCCTTTTTTGTCTGTTGTGGTCTAAATCCCAACTTCCAGTGCGCTGAAACAAATTCAATTTGGCTGCAGAGAGTTTCTCAGTTCTGCGGTTACAGCTGCTGCTCTAACTTGTTGTGCACGTAACATGGCTGAGAATCAGTATTTATATTGCAGATGCAGTGAACAAATCCAGGTCACCCTTACCTTCAGGCGTCACCATCATTACAATGACTGCCATAATAGATTGTGTCCTATCATCATCATCATATTCAGTAATACAGCTGATGGTTGTCATGATAGCAAGTGTGAGATGCATATGTTCCACTATCATCACCATTCCTTCCTCGCCGTCTTCTCTGCATCCTCTTCCTCCTCTGCTCAGAATGACAGACGAGTGGCTTTTGGCCTGTTTGTTCTGCAGAGTGGCGGCAGCGAGGAGTGCTGTCCACAGACTTTGTGAGTTTGTGGTAATTAAAGCTGGATAGAGCCCTATCAAGTAAAGCTGCTTATGTTTAATACAGTCAGCCATGCAGACAGGGGCCGGCGGCACACGGCCCCGGCGCGGCAGGGGGACGGCGCAGCGCACAGCCTTTGCGCATAATCCCACCCAATGCATCAGCATGAGAGCATGCGAGAGGGTGAGGGGGAGAGGGGAGGGCTTGGTTGTTACGCTTGGGCATTTAGCAAAGTTAAAGAGCATTTCATTGTGTGTGTGTGTGTATGTGTGTGTGTAGATCTGTGGTGTGTGTGTGTGTTTGACAGAGAGAGAGTAAGAGGGACAGGGCAGTTGAGAGGGGATGGAGGGAGTTGCAGGGAGTGAGAGGGATTTAGTTTATGGCAGATAGACTTCACTGACTAACTCCATTGTGCTGGTGCTCTCTGGTGTGTGGATCAGAGACGGAGAGAGTGTCCTCTCCGCGTAAATCTGCTGGCATCTCCAGCCAGGCACTCACTCACTCATTCACTCACTCACTCACTCACTCACTCACTCACTCGGTCACAGTGTAACGCAACCATGCAGTGAAATAATGCTTTGAAAGCCTTGAGTTCAGACAAAGACACAAAAATCCAACTGACAGACAGGGGGACTACATCTGCACTTACACACCTGACACAGCTGGGCTATTTTAGGATCTTCCACGAAATGTAATGAATCAGATGGCATTATGATGATATCTTCTTAGTAGGGCAGCCTCTGATGCTTTAGTAGTGTTTAAAATCAGTTACTAATGTTCTGTGTCAGTATAAAAGGAATCAGTCATGTAGGAAGTGTGTGGATGAGTGAAAATATAGTGTGTGCTGGATGGTGCAGCAAACCAAACAAAGAACAAAGAACAAAGAATGAAGGCTGAGGAGTTGCAGCAGGCCGTGCTGAGAGAGTGGCTGATTAGCAAGACAGTCCTTTTATGTCTTCTGGGAGCCCCACCTAGATATGCAGGTGCAACCAGACAACACTCCCAGCTCCACCCAGCCAACTCCCATCATCTGCAAACACAAAGGCTGAATCCAAATGTCCACCCTCTGGACTTGCGGACTGAGCCCACTCAGACTTTAGTTGTACGTCATGTGACATATTTACCATCATCATGTAAAGTCTGCGGGGGCAGAGACTGCAAGCCTCGAGATTGTTTTACTCGTTGCCGTGGAAACAAGATAACAAAATATAATCCCATGTATTGCCTTTTTGTTCAAAAACAGAAATGTTTGTAAATTAGGACAGGTCTATAACTCAATAAATTGGGTATTACTTACATTAGAAACCTTCTTTAGTTGTTTTTCAGCCATTGTTTTGCCCATTACATTGAGCAGCCTAATAGGCCGCAATAATAAAATGCATTTTCATTCCTTCTACAGTCTATACTTACACATATCTCTGTATCACGATGTAGTTGAATATTATTTCTGGCCCACACAATTCAAATCACATTTCAGTAGGCCTAACTATCAATAACTATTCTAAACATTCATACGTTTGTTTTTTTTCTTTCAGCAGTTGAAAAGCCCACAACATCACGACCATATTGCAATGAATTGTGGTTTATTAGATCAGTGAAGTCTGCGGGAAGTCTGCTTGAGGCCCCTTGTGGACTGGTTGAATTGTGGATTTGCACAGCCCTCAGCACTCCCTGACTTTGTGAGCGCGTTCATGGGAGTCTGCAAGTTCAGTAAAGTTCAGACATTTGGATTCAGCCAAACAGCAGAGTAACTGACAGGCTGAGTGGGAGGAGTCATCACAGTCACAATCTGACCACCCCCAAAACTGTCTTTATTAGGCAATGTAGCTAGTGTTTCCATTTAAAAAAAACCCTCGTCCTACCAACTGGGATACCTGCACACCCCAGAGGTTAACCTTTTGTCATATCTCACAACTGCCATATGTCATCATTCCAATTTTTCAGGACTCTAATGACTTCATATCATTGTTTTAATTACTGCTTTTTAAAAGTCTCACTGTGTTGGGGTTGTGGGGGACCCCAGTCAAAAGCATCCAATTCTACCTGTGCAGTTTTAATAGATTGTACTGAGTTATTGTTTGCTATGGATCCTAATTTAAAGTATCATACGCCATAGTAAGGGGAGCAGGAGCACTCATCCATCACTTCAATGGCATTAGGTAGGTACGATGGGCCCCAGTGCACACTAGTCATAAGGCATACACACACACAATTTGGGGAGCTTTGCTATGTTTTCCTCCTGTTCGTTTCTCTTTTGTCCTTTCTTATTGCCAGATTTCTGTTTTTAAGGCATGACTGCTCACCGGACTTGCAGATGTGTTCAGTCAAGTTGTCAGTTTTGACAGATTTTACGCCTAAACTAGATACCATATCATATCGTCTTGTCACATCATCAAATAGAGACTTGACATGAGGCAACATCCACATGTTACCCAACAATCATCATTGCATACCTGTGTATGACAAGAATATCAAAGAAAACAATAAATAATTGATTTAACTGAATAGTTATTTTTATATTTATATATAGTTTATTCAGAGTTTCTTTTATAGTTTATGTATAATAAGCATTTAAATTTGTCATAGAGTAAGAAAAGAAAAGACAATCACAACAGAGATGGGTTTGCATTTATGAGGCCATGTAGCTCTCAAATGGCACCATTTTTAATGAGGTTTTGTTTTTTTTTTCCACAAACTTAGGTGTAGCTCCAGTGTGGCATTTTAAATCAATTGCAAATCCTCGCCTGGAAAATCTACATGAAAAAGGTGTTGCCTTTGAAAGACAAAGACGTCTGAATGACTGTGGGTTTATTTAATTTATTCTCTATTTGCATCAAAATGTACCCAGTTGGTTGGAAAATACAAATATAACATAAATCATGTTTACTTGAAATTACTGAAAACTAGAGGATACCAGACTCAGAGGATGGTAAATAAACTTTTAAGTACTAATGTAGATTGAACTTGAGATAAAAGCTGCATTTTGTATTAAAGAGAAGCATATTTTTATATTATTTATATATTTATAGGCCTACAATATACAAAATAACTGTAACTCTCCTAAAATTATAATATGTATGAAAATATATTTGATCAGATGAAATTAATTACATAACTAAGTGTTTCCACTCTGTGTGGAACCCCAGCAGTAATAATGGACTGCAGTGCACTGCACTTGCCTTTCCAGTCGTCCAACCACTCAAAGCAGTTTTAAGCAGAATTTATACCTCTGTGTTGAATCGACGCTGTACCTACCAGTGTAGGCTCTGCGTGGACGTAGAGCCTACACTGTACCCTGCCTGACATGCACCTCCCCAGAAATGTAACTACATGTCGTGGTGACGCAGACCTCCTGTCTATTTCTGTAAGCTGAAACCATTTCCCTCAGTGGAAACAAAGCTTTTATTTACTTTAATTTCTGAAGACAATAAAGCCTCCATAAAATAGCATTTTAAGTCTTTTGTGTGATTAATCTTGGCTTCATATGAGTGGAGGAAATCGCCCTGATTGCTAGGCTAATTTATACAATGTAAAATGCCATAGGCTTGTACTAATAACGTTAGCATGTCAGACAGTTGAACCTTGTGAGGTGTAATGGAGCTGAATTTTGTGACGTTTCCTTTGTTAAATGTTGCTGTTGTCCCTGGCTTCATATTAGTAGAGGAAAAGTATGCTAGCCACTAGGCTAATTTATACAATGTAAAATGCCATAGGCTTGTGCTAAAAACATTAGCATGTTGTATTTGTGGGGAAAATGTGTCCAGATAAAGACAAGTGTTTGTCTGTGAATGCTGCGAGTTTAAGCTGATTTGTGTACTTACGTTTGAAATTGTCTCTATTAAGCCATGTTTAATGTGTGTTTAATGTGTGTTTTGAATCAACTAAACTTTATAGCACTTCACAGAAACCCTGACACAACTAGTGTTTTGGAGGTGTAACTGCAGAGTGACACAGACACACCATCACACAAGTATAAATGCTCACAACAGCGTAGGCTCTGCATAGAGCTGACGCACAAGTATAAATCTCAATTTACAGTGTTTCATATTCACCCATTCACACACACATTCACACCCTTGCAACCGAGGCTACCGTACATGGTGCCACTACTTCTTCACACACATTCACTCCCTATGAGTGCATGTGAAGTAGTCGGACTGATCTTCCAATTGGTGGACAACCTGTCCACTGCCTCTGAGACACAGCCACCCCAGTAGTCTCTGGATGATAAATATGTTGGTTGGTTGAGACCATTAGTGGTCATGATGTCATTATAAAATAATATAAACAAAGTATAAAAGCCACACAGTCACCACTACTGTTATGTCCTTGCTTCTCATCTCTTGTGTATTTTTTTTTACGTTGAAGAAACTTGTAGAAGTTGAAGTACCAACATTACTCTACCTCCCTTTTCATGTGTTGAGCAGACTTTACCTTTTCAAGTACTTACGATGCAAATTCACTGCACAGTTTATATGAATCAAAGTCATTTAGTGGAACTTCCGTTTTGTGCCAGAGTTTGTTTGCCTGATGATAATTACAGACTGGAAGTTAAACTTTACCCACTCCTTTTTTTTCCTTTTGATCATGCTACATCACACACAGTTTACCTCTAATTTGATACACACTTGTTCATGTTAATGAAGATTGTGCGGCCAGTCAGCCAAATGAATTCATCATCAGCCAAGTGAAAAGTCTGTAGATAAAAACAAAGTATTTGTTTGGTTTAAATTTCTAAGTGGGCAGGGACTCGGGAAAGGAGCACTAATCAACAGGTGAAGAGGGCAACACCTGACCAAGCAGGTAATTATAGTCTTATCAAACCAACTGAACACACTGATTATTGTTTGGGCCTCCAAATATAGTGAAGCTATTACCTGTGCGACTTTTAATATGACCTGATGGACTAAAAATAGGGACATGCAGCATGGATAAAGGTGTGGAACATGTTTCAGATTAACAATTGACAACTAATAATTGAATTCTTCAGCTGCTGCTTCGTTTTGGTGCCGTAATTGAACATGGCCGAGCTTTCGCTGCTACTCAGTGTGCATTTACATAACTGATTTCTGAGAAGTGGAGAGGGAGTTGTCCAGCTCATATTCCTAAATGGGAGGCATACAGTGCTGTAATTTCACAGCTGTAATGTGGCATCAAATTAGCCTTTCAGATCAATGCCTAATCTAACCTCGGCCCAGAAAAAGATCTGAGCGATCCAGTCTCGAAGAAGGCTGCCAAATCCCCCAGCATCCTTAGTGGTGGTGCCGTGACGACACTTTAATAAGCTGTAAGCTCCTCTTCTGATTTAAGACAACCTGAAATATAACACTAATTCCCTTGATGAAAGGAATGTTATTTCTATAAATGTGACACATGTAACACAAGCTCAGGCAAGGGTAGGAGAGAAGGGGAGCGCGTGGGGGATGAAGATGAGGATTTGCTTTCTGTCTAATGCACATATTTGCTGAAGTGGCTTCAGCCAGTGTCTTTTCAGCTGACCTCCTCTCACTCAACCCAAAAAAAAAGGTTTCAGTGTGATATTCCTTCCCACTTTTTCTCAAGATGTTTGATCTCTAAGCTCAGAAGAGGGTATTAGACTTCACAAAGGCGAGCCGTTGATACCCCAGGGATCAATACACCCCGGCTGGTCAATTCATTAGAGCCCTACAGTGATTAATTAAGTTGTCCTAAGCATCGGAAGCAGGGAGCGACAGAGGACGTTAAAAGGGGGCGAGAAGAGAGGAAAAGAGCTGGCTCGGATCGACGCGGGTGGCGAGGAGTCGTGAAATGTGAGGCTCGGCGGTGATGTGCGCTTTTGAGTTTTTCATCTGTCTTCACCCCTGTCTGCTCTGTCCTTGGAGCCGGGGCTGTTCATTAGAGGATGAGGAGGAAGCTGGATACCACAGTGTGAAATAGGGAGAGATGCTAATCCTGACAGGTTAGTCATTAAGAAGCCCTTAGAGAGGAGGAAGAGACAGAGCACGAGGGGAGGGGGAGGAGGCGAGAGGAAGGACGAGGGAACGAGCACAGAGTATGAGAGCAGGCAAGAGTAGCCTTGTTATAATCCTGGTCAGACACAATGTGAAGCACAGCAACCTTTAACCCCGACAGCTTGTTTTTTCCCCACCATTCACCGATTTTTCTTTCATGTTTAAAACACATTGTGTGGCTTTTAGCTGTCACTGACTGGTCTAACTCTAATTGACCATATGGACAGAAAAGCGTGCGCACAGGGCAGAGGAACAGAGGTTACATGGAATTCATGTCATCATTTGTGTGCATATATGTGAGTTCACATCTTACTCACACCTCTCTGCTTTTATATCTAGCCTTTGGGCTAAAAAGAACTGGGAACACTTAACATTAAGATCCCTGTGATAAGCATTCGTCAATAGGTAATAAGGCTCTTATAACTGATAAAAATATATCATTTAATCATTACATTAATATCATAAACAGCGGGCAACTAGTTGACTAATGGCCCTAAATGATGACTACTGGTCGACGAAGAAAATTCTTAGTCGGGGGCTCTGAGCATCTGATAATGATGCAGATGGGTTTACACTGAAGTTGGTGGAAACGCGGGTGAGTCTCACGCAGACGCTAGCAGTGACACCGCCCAAGTGGTGTACCTTGACGCCCTGGGAGTGAGATCAAGCTCACTGCTAAAACAAAACAAATTGCTTGCTGAATTAAAAAAAATTGGAGGATACTTGTTATACCATATTCCAGACACTTTCTTTAATAAGTATGTCAAATCTCTGTTAGTAATTATTTTATACTTGGCTAAAAAGTGCATCTTGCTGCAATGGTCTAGTCTGCTCCACAGGTCCCCACGGTTGACATGTGGTTAGCACGGATATCAGCTGTGCTTCCTCTGGAGAAACTGACTCATGATCTCAATAATAAATCGGACAAGTTCTGGCAACTTTGGGAACCATTACACTTTTTCCTCCAGAAACTCTTACTTGCTCATCCCTGGAGGGCAATAATGGATCGCTCCATCTGTCAATATCACGATGCTGTACAATCATTTTTAAAACTTATTAGCTTATTCATTCTTATTTGTAATACACTGCAGCATTTGTTCTTTGGGGGGGGGACAAGACTTTTCTGTCTTGTCTGTCTTTATGTCTAGGTGTTTGGTTCTGTTGGTTGGCTTTGTTTGTTTATATATGTCTGTGCTTTATTTGAAAAATCTAATAAAAAGAAAAGAAACTGGAGAATTATTTCCAGCATAGCTCTACCGAACAAATTGAACATTGTAATGAACACAAAAGGCACCAATAAAAAAGACTGATAGTTACATTTCCTATATAATCTCTTTCAACTAACTCAAAAAAAAGGCACACAACCAACCTTCAACATTGAAATGTGGTTGAAATTATATCAGTTGTTTTTCATTCATTCATTTTCCATAACCACTTATCCTGTTGGGGATCACGGCAGGGGGCTGGAGCCTATCTCAGCTGACACTGGGTGAGAGGTGGGGTACACCCTGGACAGGTCACCAGATGATCGCAGGGGTAACACATATGCCTGGTACACACTACATGACATTTCTGCCCATTCTGAAAGTCACTATGTCAGATTACACGATTGTGGAGTCATAAAATCGTGCCGTGACTTGGCCGACAGACATGACTCACTACACAATGGTCCACACCAATCATCTCTGGTCGTCTTTCATGATGTGCATGATGTCATCGGGTTATTCTTGTCCTATTTTTATTATTATCATCACTATTTCATTCACTGTGTCTGTTCATGTGCCAGCTGAAATGTTGTTGTAGTAACGGAAAAAGCGCCACCAGATGGCAGGACCTACATTTGAAGTATTGTACGCAAACACGCAAGTCACTGAATCCTTCCCAACAAATTCCTACGAATGTTTCACAATAAAAGCTTATTTAGAAAATGAAGGGATTCTCGGGGCGCTGGTGGCTTAGTGGTAGAGCAGGCGCCCCATGTACAAGGCTGTTGCCGCAGCGGCCCGGGGTTCAACTCCAGCCTGTGGCACTCCCCTCTCTCTCTCTCTCCCCCCTTCACGCTTGTCTGTCCTATAGATTAAAGGCTAAAAACCCCCAAAGAATATCTTTAAAAAAAAGAAAATGAAGGGATTCTCTCAACTGAAGTTATAATGGGCTTTTAATCTGAAACAGATACAGGGAGTGTTGAGTGTTCAAACCAGGAACCCTCTTGCTGTGAGGCAACAATGCTAACCACTGCACCACCATGCCGCCAAGTTGTCAGTTGTGTCAACATTAAACAACACTGAAACATTTCATTCCAATGGTTGTAACAAAGTTAGCAAAGTTAGCAAATCAACACTGATTCATCTGTCAAAATCAAAACATAATTCAACAGTGATGTGATGGCAGTGAGGAGTAGGATCCAAAATGCAGACTCAGAGGGAGGAGGGTTAACAGGTTTATTGTGTAAGAATAGTGCAGAGAACTGAGGAGATCCGGAGTCGAGGTTCAGAGTGAGGAAACCAGGTGAGAGTGCTGAGCTGTGGGCTGCTGAGAGGCACACGAGGAGCAAGATTAACCATCAAACTTGCAAGATACTTAATTCACTGGAAGATCAGAGGAGCCAAGATACCACTGCGTGCAGTTGCAGATACTCTGGCACTGAGGCTAGAGACGGTGGCAGTCTTAACAGCCCGTTGATTGCAGATCAGTCACAGGTGCGCGCACTCAGCCTCAGTGCAGGGCGGGGGGAAGGGAGAAGCCTCTGGAGACAGCAGGGATGCGTCCAGAATGAGCTTCCTGGAGATCCACGATCGCTCCTCCGGGCCATACCCCTCCCAATCGATCAAGTACTGGAAACCCCGTCCTCGGGGCCAAACATCCAGAATCCTGGACACAGAGAAGGCGGGGTGGTCATCGATGATCCGGGGGGGCGGAGGGGGAACGGCTGGAGGGCTCAGGTCACAGGAAGCGACAGGTTTCAGAAGGGACACATGGAAGGTTGGGTGGATCTTAAGAGAGTCCGGTAACTGGAGTCTGACAGCAGAGGGGTTAATGACTTTGACGACAGGGAAGGGACCAATGAAACGGGGTGACAGCTTACGTGACTCAGTCTGTAATGGGAGGTCGCGGGACGAGAGCCACACCATCTGACCGGGACAGTATTCAGGGGCTGGAGACCGGTGTCCGTCCGCTATCCGCTTAGTCTTGGCTGCATTGCGAGTGAGTGCGGCTCTGGCGGTCCTCCACACCTCCCGCAGGCGCCTGATGTGCTCCCTCACCGACGGGGTGGCCACTGCTCGCTCCTGGTCAGGGAACAACGGGGGTTGAAAGCCATAACAACACATGAAGGGTGACATACCTGTGGCCGTGCTGGTGAGGGAGTTGTGCGTGTGCTCGATCCACGGGAGGTAGGAGCTCCAGGTGACAGGATGGTGAGCCGCCACACAGCGCAGCGCAGTCTCCAAACTTTGGTTGGCCCGCTCTGTCTGGCCGTTGGTCTGAGGGTGGTAGCCAGAGGACAAGCTAGCCGTTGCGCCCAGGGACTTACAGAAATCCCTCCAAACCTGGGAGGAAAACTGTGGACCACGGTCCAAAACAATGTCACTGGGAATCCCATGTAGTCTGAAGACATGAGTAATCAGGAGATCAGGGGTCTCACGAGCTGAGGGGAGCTTGAGTAAAGGCACATAATGCACACACTTGGAAAATCTGTCTATGATGGTAAGGATAACGGTGTTACCTTCAGATGGTGGTAGTCCAGTGACGAAATCCAGAGCTATGTGAGACCAGGGACGGGATGGTATGGGTAGGGGGCGCAACAGACCAGCTGGAGGCAGATGAGAGGCTTTGCCTCGGGCGCAGACAGAGCAGGCGGCCACAAAATCCCGGACGTCCCGAGCCATCCCCGGCCACCAGAAACTTTGGCGGAGGAAGTGGAGCGTTCTCTGGATCCCAGGATGGCAGGTGAGTTTCAATGAATGTCCCTACTGAAGAACCTGAGAACGGGCGGATTCTGGAACGAACCTCCGGTCCGGGGGTCCAGTCTTGGGGTCTGGTTGCGTCCTCAGCGCCTCCTCGATAAGTGCCTCTATCTCCCAGGTGGCGGCGCTGACGAAGCAGGTGGGTGGAAGGATGAGGTCCGGTTCACTGGTGTCAGAAGGAGCGCTGAAGATTCGGGAGAGGGCGTCGGGCTTAGCGTTGCGGGATCCGGGTCTGTAGGACATGCTAAAGTTGAATCTGCTCAGAAAAAGTGCCCAGCGGGCTTGGCGGGAGTTCAGGCGCCGAGCAGAGCGCAGATAGGCGAGATTCTTGTGGTCCAACCAGATAATAAAAGGAAGATGCGAACCCTCCAACCAGTGCCTCCACTCCTGCAGAGCCCACACCACAGCCAGCAACTCTCGGTTTCCCACATCATAATTTTTCTCCGCAGGAGACAGGCGGCGAGAAAAAAATGCACAGGGATGCAATCTCTGAGTCTTGGGGTCCCGTTGAGACAGAACTGCTCCAGCACCGGAGTCGGAGGCGTCCACTTCCACCACGAATTGCAGCGACGGGTCAGGATGCTTTAACACAGGAGCGGAGGTGAACAGAGCCTTCAATCTGGAGAAAGCTGAAGCTGCCTCCGGGGACCAGAGGAAGGGAGTATTGGGGGATGTGAGACGGGAGAGGGGAGCAGCCACCTTACTATAGTCCCGTATGAATCTCCGGTAGAAGTTTGCAAAGCCGAGGAAACGCTGCAACTCCTTGCGGGTGGTAGGAGTGGGCCACTCCCTTACCGCCTGGATCTTTACTGGGTCTGGCTGCAGCTGTCCCTGAGCTATAACATAACCCAGGAAACTCACTGGCGAGGTGTGAAACTCACATTTCTCGGGTTTCACATAAAGGCGGTTCTCTAACAGTCTCTGAAGAACCAGACGGACGTGCTGCTGGTGCTCCTCCTCATCCCGGGAGAAAATGAGGATGTCATCCAAGTAGACGAACACAAACCGGTTCAGCATGTCCCAGAGCACGTCATTGATCAGGGCCTGGAAGACGGCGGGGGCGTTGGTGAGTCCAAATGGCATCACTAGATACTCAAAATGACCGAGCGGGGTGTTGAATGCCGTCTTCCACTCATCTCCCTCCTTGATTCTGATAAGGTGGTAGGCATTCCGTAGGTCGAGCTTGGTGAAGATTCTGGCACTACACAGTGGTTTGAAGGAGGGATCAATAAGGGGAAGAGGATACTTGTTTTTAACTGTGATCTCATTCAGGCCTCGGAAATCAATACAGGGGCGAAGGGAGGAATCTTTCTTTTTAACAAAAAAGAAACCAGCTCCTAGTGGGGAAGAGGACGGCCGGATGAGTCCTGAAGCTAAGGAGTCCTGAATGTAGGACTTCATGGCCTCCCTCTCAGGACGGGACAGATTGTAGAGACGGCTACAGGGAAGGGTGGCGCCAGAAAGGAGGTCGATGGCACAATCATAGGGGCAGTGAGGGGGTAGAGATAAGGCCAGATCCTTACTGAACACAGTAGCAAGGTCATGATACTCTGAGGGAACATTGGTGAGAACAGGTTGAGCTGGAGCTGCCATCTGTCGGCGGGAGAAGGGATTGGCAGATCTGAGACAGTGGGAATGACAATGGACGCTCCAGTTGGTTATGGTGGCAGATCTCCAGTTAATTTGCGGATTGTGGAGTTGTAACCAGGGGAGGCCAAGAACTATGGGGGATAGAGGAGAGGGAATGACGTAGAGCTGGAGGTCTTCGCGATGATTACCGGAGATGATAAGGGTTAAAGGGGCAGTGTGATGGGTGACATTGGAAATAAGGCGGCCATCTAAGGCGGTGACTCTCTTGGGAGTGGGGAGAGGCTCTAACGGGAGATTGAGTTGTTCAGCTAACTCACTGTGAATGAAGTTGTCGTCCGCACCAGAATCGATGAGGGTCTACAGGGGTAGAGAGTCCCTCTCCCAGAGGAGGCAGGAGGGCACAGAGATCCGTTGAGGAGAGCTGGAGGGGGAGGAGGTGTGGCTCAACAGTGCGCTCTCACCTACTGATGAGCCTTGTCGTTTAACTTATGAGGGCAGGTGGCGAAGAAATGGCCAGCTTGGGCACAGTAGATGCAGAGTCTCTGAGTGATGCGTCTCTGCCGCTCATTAGGGTGCAGCTTCGCCCGCCCCAACTGCATGGACTCCTCCGGGGGCACAATGGAGCTGGCAGGAGGGGGTGGCGAAGCAGAGGGTCTTGTCAGGCCGGAAGAGGGAACCAAGCTACAAGGTCTGGGTAATCTATACTGAGTTCTCTCCCTGTGTCTCTCCCTCAAGCGATTATATATGCGAATCACTAGGGAAATTAACTCCTCGAGTGAGCCTGGCTCATCTCTGGAGGCTAGCTCATCCTTAAGCTCGTCTGACAAGCCTCTCAAAAATACCCCCTTTAATTCTTGCTCCCCCCACCCGCTCTCTGAGGCTGCGATACGAAAATCAATGGAAAATTCAGCCACTGACTGAGAACCTTGAGTTAGAGAGAAGAGGCGCTTAGCTGCCTCCTGGCCCCCAATAGGGTGATCAAAAACTCTGCGAAGTTCCTCAGAAAAACAAGAAAAAGAACTTAAGACAGGTGACTGCTGATCCCAGATGGCTGTGGCCCATTTAGCTGCCTTACCCCATAACAAATTAATGACATAAGCTATCCTGGCTTTATCGGTAGGATAACTACAAGGCTGCTGGTCAAAAACTAAGGAGCAGCGTAACAAAAAACTCCTACAACTACCTATCTCCCCAGCGTAAGGCTCAGGAGGGGGAACATAGGGCTCTTTGGGGGAAGAGGGAGAGGGAGAGGTGGCTGCAGTGTCGTGGGGGGGAGCCGTACTCACGATGGGAGTGGAGCCGGATGGCTGGGGAGGCAAGCGGGCGACGAGTTGCTCGGAGAGGAGGGAGACTTGAGCGCGGAGGTCCTGTAAAGAGTCCATGAGACCTTGCAACATGTGCTTATGCTGTCCGAGCCAAGTTCCTTGGTTGGCAAGAGCTCTCCTGACGGGGTCTGAATCTGCTGGATCCATGATTGGCCAGAGTATTCTGTGATGGCAGTGAGGAGTAGGATCCAAAATGCAGACTCAGAGGGAGGAGGGTTAACAGGTTTATTGTGTAAGAATAGTGCAGAGAACTGAGGAGATCCGGAGTCGAGGTTCAGAGTGAGGAAACCAGATGAGAGTGCTGAGCTGTGGGCTGCTGAGAGGCACGGAGGGAGATACTGGAACAAAAAGCAGGAGAACGAGGGTTAGCACACGAGGAGCATGATTAACCATCAAACTTGCAAGATACTTAATTCACTGGAGGATCAGAGGAGCTGAGATACCACTGCGTGCAGTTGCAGATACTCTGGCACTGAGGCTAGAGACGGTGGCAGTCTTAACAGCCCGTTGATTGCAGATCAGTCACAGGTGCGCGCACTCAGCCTCAGTGCAGGGCGGGGGGAAGGGAGTAGCCTCTGGAGACAGGCAGAAACAGCAGCAAACAACCCACACAGGAAGTAGACTCCGGAAATGAACATAAAATAAAAGCCAAAAGTCCATGCTCACCACAAGTGATTCAGCAGTGAATCAACATTAGAATGCCAGCTGGGTTGTGCAGCCCTCGCAACTGCCCTAATAGCCTCCTTTATGTACTGTTATGATATACGAGGTCCATTTACAGTCTTGACTAATAATGCTCACCATCAGCTATTTATTTGTGAACTCCAGAAAAGCTAAATAAACTTATAAGGAGCAGTAAGGTGCAGCACGACCTGCTGTCAGTCACCAGAATTCGATTTCTCCTCGCGGGTCCACGTCGTGCTGATGATGCAGGATGGCAGTCGCCAAAACTGTCGAATCAATGAGTCACCTGTCAGTCAATATGACTTCATATTTACAGCTCTTTGTTTGCTTGTTAAAAGCCGGCGTGAACATGATCCAAACCAGAACTAAAAGGCAATGATGTTATTTCTTCTCCCTTGATATGGGCCAAATGAACTGAACCACAGGTGTGAAAGAGCCCTCAATCCTTCTGTCACTGCACAGCTACTTCCCTTCACATTCCCTCCAACACATCTTTCAACACTCATGCTCGTTTTATGGTGAGCACAAAGGTGCGACAGTCAATGCTAACACATTACCATAAAGCTGAAGGGATTCAAATTATAGGCCCTTTGAAGCCTTCTAACGTAAATTGGGCGAAATTACAACTAGCGCGGGTGGCTGTCGCAGAGGCTGATGCCTACATAATTACAGTGTGCTGCCTTCCTTGGCAGGAAAAGAAGGCTCTGATGAATCTGCCCTGATTGCCAGTATTTAGCAGCATCGTCCTGATTGCACATACAGTGCATGTGACAGGTAGCTGTTAATCCTTTCAGTTCTTTCTCTTACAGTATATGTCTGTTTTTGTCTCAGCCTGAACTCGAACCTCTCCTCTTCTCTTTCCGCAGAGATCCCTGTCTGTCTTCGTCTCTACCGTAGACGTGTCTCTCAATGTGTATATAAAGGGTCTCGTCCCTCCCGCATCGCTTCACTCCGCTGCGACAATGAAGCTGTCAGCTCCAGGGTTGCCAAAGCACCGCATTTTCCATCAATACATGTTCAATTAGTCTGGCTTTCTGATTTGTTTGTAACAACAATAGGCCGGGGTGTCAAGGTACATGAGATGATGTTACCATTCAACCAACAAACAACACAGGCAGGTAAGACAATATGCTGTAATCCAAATGAGCGGGACAAATACACACAACTACACACACACACACACACACACACACACACACACACACGTGTGCATTATCTACACAAATCCACCCACAGAAAGCTAATTACTAGCATCCTTTCTGCGATTTTTTTTCCTACTTTAGCTGTCAACACAGCACATTTCCTGGAAGGTGACAAATAAGCAAATGTAGCAATTTTTTTTTTCAATTACACTGATGCATTGCAAGATTATTGTTTCACACAAGAGATATTACCTCCATTTGGCCTTGAAAACTTGTTAGATGAGCATAATTATATATTTTCACGCTGACAAGTGATGCATTACACTCTGCGTTTCCTGACAGTTGGTATCCAAGGCTTGTGTAATGATATCAAGCAGAGTTAGGAAGAGGGAAAGGAGAGCTACACAACAACAACAACAAAAAACCATAATCCACCAGTGGGATGTGGAAGTGTGTGGAATCCAGTATTCCCTTCCGTCGAGGCCCTGGGGTCCCATTTTAGATAACCAGTATTTCACAAATAGGACTATTTTTTTTTGCTTCTGTGGAAATAGCTCCTCAGATGATGGCTTCACAATGAGACAGGATGGAGCTCTCTGTGCTGGGAGAATGCTTTAAATAATAAAAGCACATGGGGCTTCATGAATAGAGTATTATGGGGCTGTGAATGGAAGCTTTTTTTTCTCCCTCTCTGGCTTTTGCCTTTGCTTCCCATGCCGGCTCCAAAAAACACTCTGCCCACTGTCCGGCTTTTCCCTCAAGAAATGCAAAGAGACAGATGGGGAGAGAGACAGCGAGACAGAGCAAACACATGAAAGCTTAAATTCTGGATTTGAGGGCAGTTATATGATTTATGGAGCAAATATTTGCTTACAAAAAAACAAGAAGGGGATTTGTCATCTGAACATATAGTCCACTGTCAGCAAACAAAGCTTGGAAAAAGCCAAATAACGGAAACTACTAACCATATAATATAGATCAACAAAAATAATAATTAGAAAGCGTATTGAGATTAATAAGATTTCTGGAGAAAGTTGACTATTGAGTGTCATTCCCAGGTTGTCAGATACAGAGTCTGACTTCCAATAGACTCCACGGGCTGTATAGATATAATAGACGTAGCCACCTATTTAAAGCCTCCAGTTTTGAATTTTGCTGTCGCCATCTTGAATTTTTGGAGCCAGAGTGGAGCTAACTCTAATGCTAGCTGCTAGCTTGGTTAGCACGGTGCATTTACAGCTACGCTTAACTGTTATAAGACTGACGCTAATGCTAATTTTTGATAGTGAAAAACAGGCTTAGAAAACCATTCATTCATTCATTCATTCATTCATTCATTTTCAGAAACCGCTTATCCTGTTGGGGGTTGCGCTGGGGCTGGAGCCTATCCCAACTGACATTGGGTGAGAGGCGGGGTACACCCTGGACAGGTCACCAGACTATCACAGGGCTGACACATAGAGACAGACAACCATTTGAGTTCAAATTCACACATGAAAACCCATGCTGACATGTGGAGAATGTGCAGGCTCTACACAGAAGGGCTCCCTCACCCCAGGTTCGAACTGGGAACCCTCTTGCTGTGAGGCAAAATGCACTACCGTGCCGCCCAGGCTTAAAGCCATTAAAACAACTTGGGACTTGTTAAGGCCTTTGCACAGTGAGTCTGTTTCTTTAATCTGTTATCGAAAAAAAATCGTGATGCACAGAAACCTTGCACACTAAGTTTGATGCATTGTTTTTGTTCTACGAGTTGCGAAATTTCACAACACGAGACAAAAGGAAAAGACATATTTCCTCTCTTGCTTCTCTCTCCTGAAGTTATTTATCCATCACCGCTCTCTCCCTGTGTCTTGCATTTGGCACCACAGCTGCACGAAGGGACTGAGCTGTGCTCCATCTCTGTCACAGTCTCTCTCTCTCTCAGTCTGTGTGCGGTCCACCTCCTCCTCATCATCATCATCAGCCACCTGAATATTACCATCTGACCTGTTGAGCATGAGCTATCTCAGTTGTGAAAGGATACTATGCAACCCGCTCCTTCATCTTATCACGTCCTGCTGCCAATTTTCCTCATTGATTATTGGTCAAACGTCTCTAAAGGCTCTGACAAAAGCTAAAAATGCAGGAAATCAAACCTGTTCTAAAAACATTAATGGCGGACTAAAAGTTCGGAATCAGTGTGCAAATGTGACTGACACAACATGAGGTCATATTTATTCTTTTACCGGCTACAATTTCTTGATGACTTGGTCTGCAATGGCCTTTAGCCTTGCAATGGGACTTGCAGACCTGCTTACATACTTACATTGCAAAACAATGACTTGGTCCCACCTCTGGGCTATGTTATCTAACCAATGTTGCCAACGTGGAAGCAATTTCTCAATCGACAACACCCACCTGTCACTCAAAGAGGCCACACCCTTAATCAATGCATAACTATACCTCTTAATGACATTTAAATGGGTGAGTTAACATTTTGTTGGGAGTCTACAAGGATTGACTCATTCTTGGAGACAGACTCTAGTGGCCATTCAAGGCACTGCAGTTTCTATAACTTTTACAGTGGCTTTATTGTTCAGCCCCAGACACTGCCACTTGCTACCACACCAAAGTTTTCATATTTAATGACCTGAGAATGAATTAATAATCTTTCTCCAGAGTCACATACTGCACCTTTAAAACAAAGCACCTGCACTCAAAGGGGTGCACTAAAATCTAAAACCCCAATGTGTTTAAGGTTTAAAGCCAGACAGTTTATTCTGTCCTCTGGTTTCTTGAACATGCTGTATCCGAACACATCTTATAGCTAATTAATACAACTATATAGAGAGCTCATTAATACTTTACTGAGAACAAGAACACACATTAATCTTTGTAAGAGAAACACAAGGACATGTATGCTTTCATCTAGCATGCATGTTTGATGAAAGATAATGAATTTACTCTATTTTCAAAGAGTCAAAGAACGGGAGCAAAAATCAATTGGGCAGCAGCCTGAAGGCATCAGTGATCTGAAAGTGCCAGAAAACTGTGCTTTTGCAAAACAATGTCACCAGCCTGCCCCGTCACAATCTGCTGTTTCCGTCCTCCTCTGTGATGTCTTATTTTAGACATCGATACTGCCAGTCACACAGCACCGCTTCACAAGTCTCATTCTGAGCATACCGGCCTTATCTGTGGACAGTGATCAATGCCACTAAATGTTTGGCCTTTTAATTTCCTGCGTCCTTCTGTATCTTCTGAATATGACCTTTCGTAATATCCACTGGTTTTCCCTCTGCTTTCTAACCACATCTTGTCAAATGGCTCCGTGTCTTCTTGCATCCGCATAAACAGGCACCTGCATGTCTTCTATCATGCATGTGAGTATGTGTGTGCGAAGCTGGCCAGAGCTCTGACAGGTGGACGGTGTGTAAGGGGGCCCCTCCCGCGGCCTCTGGTCCTCTCCAGCGACCAGCGGAGGAATCCACCGTGTCACGTCTCCTTTCCCCCGATTCACGCATCACCACCTGGCGCTCTGACAGCGGCTGCTGCCCGTCGTGGCCCCCTTGTCAAACCCTGTTGCCATACCCCTTGACACCTTCCCCCATATCTCCGCTCAAAGTGCCAAAACCACCGCCGCTGAATGTTTGATTTCTATTTATTCATGTGGTGTTACTGCTCCCCCACACACACACCTCCTCCCCCCTCGCTCTTGAATAACTTTCAAAAATATACTGTATATCTCAAACACATAGCTGCCTGTGTACGGGAGCTGTCAGGAGGCTGTCATGTTAGCCAGCTCTGCTTGGCATACACACTGTCTTATGAATTCATGAGCTTGAAGATGAAAAATCTCTGCAAAAGTGTCTGTATCTCTGTCTTTGTGTACATGTTTGCCTTTGATTCATGTAGGTGGCACAGCCTTGATGACATATTGCATAAATGAAACACTGCATGCGCAATGATGAAAAATAATCCATACTCTGTATACATTTAGGTGAACAAGGTGCAGGGCACCAGTGTACAAATGTGCATGTTTTGGCCTTCACCGTTTAGAAAGTTGCCACTTCTGTGGAGATAGATTCACCGACATGTCTGATAAAAGATTTTCAGGTCCTCCAGTTTTTTATGTAAAAGTTCTCGTCTAATCAGCCAGTCTGGACTGATTTAACATTGGAGCCCATCTCTCCCTGTCCTTAATCAAGCTCTCATCATGTTTCCTGCGCTCCATGAATGATTCACTGTCAGTCAGAGCCGAGCACGTGGACAGCCTCTCAAGGACTTGTTTTCTGTCTGGAAGTTCTGTAACATCTTCCAGCCTTTTTAGATAAAACAAAATTATTCCGCAGGCTCAGAGGATGAAGGGCGGATATTATAATGTCACAGAAGACGTTTCTGTGATAAACTTTCACCGCTGCGGCGCTCTGCAGGTCAATGAAGCTTGAATATGAGGCCAGAGTTCTGCAGTTAAATCCTCTAAAACGTTCAGGTCAGATTTACTGTACATCAACCTCCAAAGACACAGAAATCATTACTATCTATTGTCCTACAGACCTGCCTGTAGACATCAGAAAATCTCTCAACTGCAATCTTAATTTTAGCAACATTGTTAGTGTTATATTGCTTTGGTGTATTTCTTATTGCACTTCTATCATCTGACAGTCAATCCCTTTGTTTTTCAAGTTGATGTAGTACTCACTTTATATATTCTTTTGTCTTAGCCTTGGTGGCCAGCCCTGTTTCCGAGAAATTAAGTTTATATACACCTAATACGTTTTGACGGAAACACAGTGCCCAGCAAATTACATTTTCTATTAACATAATTGCTAATTACGTACCTGGCAAGCTGCAAAAATGTTGAGACTGAATGTAACGAAATGTTTACTGACAAGGTGAATGTGTTGCCTCAAGCTAAAGTTCAGGCTACAGCCCGTCCATGTTGGACACCCCTCCAATTGAGTGCACTGAGGAAATTCCTAGATGGACTAAAACTTTTGCACATCTGCACGTTTGCACTGTTTGTACAGCCCCAATTGAAGCATTTAAAAATCCAGACTCTGGTCTGAATCTCTTTTGCTCTCAGTATGCCAGATTTCCTTTGCTTCACAATAAATGAAGAGAGTGAAGAGGAATCTTCATTTGTTTGTTTTCTGTGGGTGTTTTCATGGGAATGTGGCTTTTTCAGACCAATCTGTGGAGTGCGTATGGTTGGCATGCTCTACACTTTATTCTAAGTGTGTCATGGAGTGTGGGACTCACAATGGTCTGGTCTTTGTCTTGACTCGCTCTTGCCCTGCCTTAGTCTTGGTCCCAGTATTCTCCAGTCTTGCCCTCTAGTTGCTCCCTGTGTCTTTGAGAAAATTTTTTTAAATGAATAATAGACTTTTTTAAGTCATCATCATTGTAGGCCTTCAGAAATTCTTTCATTCTCCTGTTGTAAAAATGTGCAACCTATAAACAGAATAAAAAAGAAAACCTTTTCACATTTCAACATCTAAAATGTCCATCATATGTCAATGGCCTGGCACCTTTTCCTCCGAATTTTTGCCAAACCTCAGTAGCAGTGGCTAGTCTTGAATCACCCTAACTAAGCTAGCTACGGATTCCAAATCCAAAAAAGGAGAAGTTCAGGAGGGGTATGGAGAATTTAATAGTGAGTGGACAGATTTGTTTGCTTTGAGTGCCAACGCTGCAAAATTAAATTATGAAATAGTCATAAATAAATGCAGAGTAGCCACCTTGTGTGAACACATAGGTATTGCACGATTTTGACCTATAATTAATGTTGACAGGCTGATAGATGTGTTACCCTCCTTGTAAGGCTCAAATGTGTTTTGCGGCTCTTGACAGAGTTTTTTATCATCATTTTTTGGTCCAAACTGGCTCTTTTGAAAGTAAAGGTTGCTGACTAACTGGCGAACTACAAACTGTAAAATTCTTTATTTATTTTGTGGTTACACTGAAAAAGGTTTGTTCCTACAAGTCATTTAACTTTATAATTACAGTAAATCAAACACGTTGCCAGCTCGTCCATTTATTGCGCAACAACAATTAACACAAATTCAGCCGAGAATTCTGCGCAGCCTTGCAATTTTGTCCAATCACTGCAACTTTACTGCTTCACTTTCACAAGAGAGTTGAGCAGTAACAATATTGGTGTGAGTGTTTTTGGGACTGTTTACCAGCTCGTTGTTGGATATTAGCCGCTACTGCTGTGTTAGCTTGTGCAAAGCCGGGGAGAGAGAGCAGGAGGTGACAGGCTCAGGGAGATGGCCCTTAACTACTTCTTTAAACGGCAGCAACAGCTACTCATTGGTGATCTGCTGCTGCTCACCCCCAACTCCCCTCCCATCACAAATAGATTATTATTCTACACTGAATGCTCAGAATAATAGGCTCTGAATCTGAGACAGCATTGCAATAATTCAATTGCAAAAAAATACCTAAAAACCTTGCAACACGCATTGCAACTTTTTAGAAAAGCTGCAGCAAGCATTTCAGGTCACAACAATCCCAAAAACAGCCTGCGAAATCCTGAAGGGACTGTATGACCAGCCGGCCTATAAATTACATTTTTAGTGCAAACTACACCAAAAATACTCCAAATACACCTGATGGAATTTCTCAGCGAAGACAGAAACACCTGCAGTATGTCCTCTCTTTTCCACACTTGCTCCCTGTGACGTGACGTCCCTCATTAATCCTTTGTCCTTCCTCTCACCTCCTCTCCTGACCCCCCGGTTCAACATTTGCTCAGCTAATAAGCATAGCATTTCAGCTGAAACCATTTTTTTTCCTCTTGATTTACTGCACACCATGGCGCTTCTCCAAATTAGAATGTTTATTTATGGCCATCAATATTTAATTGAGTTTACTCTAATCTTGCGTTAGTGGGTTCAGAAGTCTCTGCATGGCTGTTTAAATATTAAAATTAATTGGAGCGGAGATACTGTAAAGAGGCTTGGCTTAATTGTTCTGGGAGAACAGGTAGCTTCTAAAGCCTTGGCATGCAGAAGGCACCACAGGCACACACACACACACACACACACACACACACACATACACACACATTTTGTACTTTCACCAGATGAGTTCTTTGAGATTTCCTGCTGGACGCACAAACAGGATTCTCCTTACACAGCCGAGTCGTTGTGAAAAGTGTTTACCAAGCATGTTCATTCAGCTGTTGCACGAGCTAACAGGGTTAACAATAACAGAGTTAATAGTTTAAGTTGTGATAAAACACGGGGACACAAGTCATGCATGTAGTGAGATATCACATGCATTTATTAGGTAACATAAAAGCTAATTTTAAATGCATTGAAGTCAGTATACATTATGTGAATTGACAGATAACAAGGTCAACATTTGTTTGAAATCTTGTGACAGACTTATCAGCAACTTCAGCATTGAGGAATCCATTAAAGCTTGCATAAACATCAGAGTTAAAACTTTATAGACACTGGTTGAACAACAGGATGTTTGCTGTGGTTTCTTTGCTGCAAACTTCAGGATTTAAAAGAACAGTTTGACATTCTGGGAAAGACACATGTTTGACACTCTGTACCCTAAAGAAGGAAAGCAGCATGTTTACTCATCATGTGCCCCAAAAATGACATATGTTTAGTTTATGTTCAAGTGACAAACCCCGCAGCGACTGCGGTGATTATGACCAGAGAAAAACAGGAAGTGACATGAAGCTGTTATAAAGCAAGAGGGTCTGTGTTGGGAGGATGTTGGAGTGACTGGAAGGGTCAACAACACATCAGACTTTAACACAGGAGGCCACTGTTTGTTTACGACCATTACAACCGCCAGTCGGTGTTAGTTTTATTAAAATGTAACCATGATCAGCCTCTAACTTTAACCATGTATTTATTATTGTCACTATGACAACAAAGCTCTCCTAACCTTCACGAAGAAGGCATTTTAATCCAAACACGATGTTTATAACCTTGACAAAGGGCTGATTTTAACCTATTATATGATCTTTCCCTAAACCTAACCAAGCCTTTACCACAGAGTTGACACATCATGAAACAGATTTGTTACAGACACATGTTGTTCTGCTATTAAAGGGATAGTGCACCCAAAAATGAAAATTCAGCCATTGTCTACTCACCCATATGCCGAAGGAGGCTCTGGTGAAGTTTTAGAGTCCTCACAACACTTGCGGAGATCCCAGGGGAGAGGAGGTAGCAGCACAACTCCGCTTAATGGAGGCTTACGCACACCAGATTCAAACGTCCAAAAACACATAACTGAAACAACAAAATATCTCCATACTGCTCAACAATAGTGATCCAAGTGTCCTGAAGCCCCGACATAAAAAGTTGTTTGGAAAAACATCATTTGAACACTGTTTTTAGCCTCATTGTAGCCTGTAGCTCTAACTGCCTCTCTGTGCACCACGCTCACGTGTGCGCGAGACCGTGAGACATGGGGGGCACCGCGTTCATGAGATATTTTGTGGTTTCAATTATGTGTTTTTGGACGTTTGAATCTGGGGCGCCGTAAGCCTCCATTAGGTGGAGTTGTGTTGCTACCCACTCTCCCCTTGGATCTCCGCAAGTGTTGTGAGGACTCTAAAACTTCACCTGAGCCTCCATCGGCATATGAGTGAGTAGATAATGGCTGAATTTTCTTTTTTGGGTGCACTATCCCTTTAAGGGGGTCAAATCTTATATGTGTTGACCCAGAGGATTATTGATGTTTTTTTGTCTTTTCATTTGGAGGACTTGACATTTGGTTTTTGCCAATGGTTGGAACCATTGACTGTATAAAGGTGGACAGCATGGCAGCTCCCCATAAGTGAAGCCAAAACAGGGCGCCCAGTAGCTCAGTGGTGTCCCATATACAAAGGCAATGTCCGTCCTGCAGTGGTTGTGGGTTCAATTCCAGTCTGTGGTCCTTTGCTGCATATCATCCCCACTCTCTCTTTCATGCATAAGTCTATCCTGGCAAAAGCCAAAAAAATTATCTTTAAAACAAAGTGAAGCCAAAACATCTTGATCATCCCTTGGTGGCTGGCTGCACTATAGGTCATAAACCCCGCCTCTGCACGTTAGCTGATGAGACATGAACCAAACTAAGAAATGAAAGTATGCTTCAAATAAAGTTTTCTCAAAGATGGTTTCTCGGGGCGGCTGTGGCTCAGAGGCAGAGCAGAGTGTCTATTTATCAGATGATCCCGGAAGTATCCTTAGGCAAGATACTGAACCCCAAATTGATCCTGATGGGGTTCAGTATCTTGCCTAAGGAACTGAACCCCAAATTGATCCTGATGGCTTTACCATCAGGTTGTGGTTGTGCATTAATATTTAAATAAGGAGCAGGTGGCACTTTGTTTGGTCGCCTCCAGCACGGGAATGGGTGAATGTTGGTTCTGTAGTGTAAAAAGCACTTCGAGTGGTCGACATACTAGAAAGGTGCTATACAAGAACGAGTACCTGTACTGTTTCTGTCACTTTGGTTAGTTCTTTTCACGATGTTGTTTGTTCAACTCTGATAAGCTTGTTTTTAATTAGTTATGTTATGCTGTGAAAAAGGGGGTTTTGACATCACTGTTGACAGATATGTATTCCAGTCGCTGTGCTCCTGATCAGTGGTGCTGCTGGCCATTGGGTCGGTCAGGATTATGGGCAGGAACTCAATAGCAAGGCTCCACTTCACACTCACGACTGCAGACTCTGGCTCCAAATGATGTCATCAGCACAAGATGGCAGCAGCCATACCTGGGATATTTTAGCTTCATTTTTTTCATTTATTGGAAGTTCGAATTGGAGTGTCGCCCATCTTCACATACAGTCACTGGTTGGATCAGTAACTTTTTGTTGTCACTGTAAGTTAATGTGCCACCCAAGACAAAGTGTGCCCCAGAGATGATGTTTTTCTGCAGGCCGAGAGGTAAGTTAGCATGGCACTGGTTCCCTCATCAAAAAGCCTATGGGACTTTTCCCATTGAATTTTGGATTATTGCAAAAAATAAGCTTTGTGGCAAATGTAGTACTCTGTAGACTCGTTTAGCCACTTGTTAGCAACTGCTTTTTTTTAAGACACACATTTACTTATGTATTTTATGTCTGAGGATAAAACGTGAAAGTCTGTTAAGCTTGTTTTAATCACAGACCTAATTTCAGGTATCGAACCAAAAATCCATTTCCATTCAAAAAAAAAAACAAAAAAACATTGACTTTAAGATGAGGGAACCAAGAGTGCAAAAATGCTAACTCATTTTCAGGTTTTACAGGACTCATTACTGGGGCACTCTATTGCCTGGCACATAATCCTGCATAAAAACACAAAGTCTTGTTTTCAAACTTTGGTTTTTGTACAAATTAAACAAACAAGATTTAATTTATGAGTTTTAAATGTGCTGGTGGGCAGATTTTGTTGCCCTGTAGACTGAGCCTTGCAAGACGTTTCCAACTGTTTCCCATCTTCTTCATTGGTATCCTGTTGTTTACAAAGCTATTCTTGGCCTACTTCCAGCATATATGTGTGTACATTGAGCAAAAAATGTAAAATGGCTATGCTCTCTGTACTCAGAACATGTTTTTATTGTCTGTACCGAGGATACGTACAGAGTTTGGCAAGCAAGCATTTATGTAAGCAGCTCCTCATATGTGGATTCTTCTGCAGAAGGACTTGAACTTGAGAAGTTGCACTCTTTGGGTCCTCTTGGCTGTTTCAAGGCACTGTTGGAGGATTTATTTTACACAGTCCTCTATATGCTAATGTCACGGTGTATCTTAGCTGGTCTTTGTAATCATGGATAGTTGCCCTTTTTTGCATTTTTATGCCTTACTTCTAGAATATATTAACATAGTTATGGGGTTTTACTTGTAGTAACCTTATTTTGTACTCTCTATTGCTTGTTTTAGAGCTGTACACTTTTATTCTATAGTTTTGTTCTATGTTTTTGTCTGTCACTTATGTTGCTGCCCGTCTTGGCCAGGACACTCTTGAAAAAGAGATTTTTAATCTAAATTTAAAAAAACAGAAAGCTAACCAGCTACTGGCTCTAACGGCATAGTTTGTGCACCGATAGGAAAGTGGTATTAATCCTAACATTATCTCTCAACAGAAAGGTGAACAGGAGTTTTTCCCCAAACTGTCAATATTCCTTTGATGTTTGTGCCTGAGAAGTTGTGTCATGAAGATTTTCTGAGAATTAGGTTTTTGCAATTTGCATTTGACTTTATTGGGTTTGGAGTATGATGTGTTGGCACAATATTCTGTGGTATATAGTATGGTTCATTTGGTTGAATTTGAATCACTTTGATTTGATTTGATTTGATTTGATTTGACTTGACTTGACTAAGTACACTGTCTTGGCTCAGCGTGGCCAAGTTTGACTCAGTGTGTCTCAGTTTGGTTATCTTTGGCTGAGTTTATTTGGATATGATTAAGTTTGGTTTGGTTGGCTGAGGTATGAAAACAGGTCTGGAAAGCAGCAGAGAGCCCATGTTAGGCCTCGGGTTACGCTGTTGAGGTGATTTAAATAACACTGTCTGTCTCTCATTTCATTAATACACTTTCCCTCTCTCACAGAGCCTCAGGGCATACAGCTAGAGCAGCGACTGAATGAAATTCTGTTTTTCAAAATGAGCAGCATACTCGAAAGCGATGGTAATCTCAGATGTAGAAATTGGAAAAGTCAGCACAGCAAATGCATCAGCAGCTTTCCTCCAGACAAACATGCAATATTGATTCTCTTTCGGAACAGGTCATATTTTATGTATTTGTTTTAAAGATTTTGATATTGTGCTCCACTGCGCCTCAGCTTTGGGAGAGAGGACTTTTTGCCTGTAAATTAACATTAATGATGACTGAAGCAGACGTGCACTTGCTGCCCAGTCACCTCACAAACCTGGTCACATAATGAATCTTAATTGGATCATTTTGTGTGTGTGTGTGTGTGTGTGTGTGTGTATTTGTGTGTGTGTGTGTATATTTGTGTGTGTGGACTGCTGCCTGCAAATGACTATGTGGTGTTTCCCTGGCTCCCATTTGACCCTACAGCGTGCGTCAGTGTGTGTGTGCATTACTTCCCCTTGCACCAGCCAGCCTAGTTAGGCACACTCTCCTCAGACGTCTCTGCGAATGATAACATTTGTTTGCTCACATCTGCGTTTTCCTCCTGTAGTTAAAATTCAAATACGCCGGAAATCCAAATAGATGCATCAACTGAATTGCACTCAGATACTGTGAAAGCGATTATTTACCATAATGGCATACAAGTAAATAACAAATAAACAAAGGCAAAGGAAAGAGTGAGCCAGGAAAAAAACGCCCTCTGATAATAATTCTGTTTAAAGCACCGGAGCTGGCGATCACTCTTCCAGCCAATTCAGCTGACAATGAATTGTCAAATGGCGCTGACATCAAGAAGACAGATACCTTCATAAAAACTGCCTTCAGTGCCACATAAACAGCAGCAGGAAATGAACTAGAGTTTGAATTGCAAAGGACTGCGATGCGGCGAGGTCTATGATCATTAGCCCGCCGAGGAGGGGGAGGAGGGTGGATGGATGCACTGCGTCTGTTTCCCCCAAGAGCCTCCCAACCTGCTCTGAACCGACCACATGCCTCATGCAAGTATTTTGCATCTCCCCAGACTCGTTTCTGCATGTATATTAGATGACCATGAAAACATTTGCAGAGCTATTTGTGCTGCTCTATAGGTTAATTTGGGCCGACTCTCATGGCTTCTGCTACATCTAAATGAAAACGCGGTTATCCTCCGCGGGCTTTGTTTCCAAAAAGTTCAATCTAATAAAAAAAACATAGATATAAATATATATACACCTGTTTGTTCTACACCTCCTGATGAAAAACAGTGACAGGTAACCTTAAGCCATGACTGATCGCCTGAAATAAAATGACGGCACTTTTTTAAGCTCCCCTGCTGACAAAATCGAAAAAGTGTCGGTAAAGAGAATGCCCTACATTTTCAAGTGTTGAATACTCAAGTGGTGAATGATGAAGTTCAGGTGCTGAAGGATATGATTCCTTTTTTTCAAAACGCAACTCTTCATTTGAATTCCACACACTTTTACTCCAGCGCCTCGGTGAATAGAAACCAATAAAAAGGCACTCCAGCTGCTCCTGAACTACAGTAATGACATGAGGAGAAAAAACACACTGATACTTTTCTTAAAGATATTTTTGCTTTTCTGCCTTCAACATCTGCTACGTGTTTTATATTGAAACTATTTTTCAAGCTGGACTCCATTTTCTCATGTTTCTGTGTCATAGTGACTCACTGGAACTACAATTTCTTTTATTGCAGCAGCAAATGTAATACCTACAGGCAATTCTGCACCATCAATTTACGCCCATTAAAAGCATTTGTTTCTTTACCGACAGCCTCAGATTGTAATTAGAAGTGTTTGACAACATTGCAGAAAAAACCTACAGAGAAATTAAATGTGTTTCCTTGTTATTGTGACCAAGTCTCGCTCAAAGAGAAGTCTCGTTCTGAAATCTTAAGAGAGGTGACTCACTGTAGAAAAAACAAAGGTGGAAACTTAAGTGAGAGTAAAGCCCAGTTCAGATGAAAGATTAGTGACGAGACAAACCATTTTAGAACGTTGCAGAGAAAAGTTGCAGTGGTGAGAACTGGCTGTCTGAGCTAGAATCAATGCTCAACTCATTTTTGGGTTTTAGGACTCATTTGTGGGGCACATAACCCTGCAAAACAGGGCATCAGTGGTTAAATGGCTTCGTCCTTGCTGCAGCAGCCCAGGTTTGTTTCCAGTCTGCAGCCCATTCTCTCTCTCTCTCTCTCTCTCTCTCTCTCTCTCTCTGTCTCTCTCTCTCTCCTCTTCACGCTTTACTGTCCTATCAATTAAAGGCAAAAACGCCCAGAAATAATCTAATCTGGTTTTTGTATGAATGAAACAAACAAGATTTAATTTATGAGTTTTAAGCCATGCAAGATGTTTTCAACTGTTTCCTGTCTTTGTGCAAAGCTAAGCTAACCAGCTGCTGGCTCCAGCTCCATAGTCTATGCAGATATAGTAAGGCCAAGTTCAAAAAATTACAGGTGGCATATAATGACGCACTTAGAATCTTGCTGAATCTCCCTAGGTGGACGAGTTCCAGTCAGTTGCTTGTACGCAGTGGTGTTCCCACCTTAGGTGCTCTACTTTAGTGTTGTCACAATACCAAAATCTTTGTTTTGGTACCAATACCAATATGAATTTTGATACTTTTCGATACTCTTCGGTACTTTTCCTAAGGAAAAGTCCTTTTGGATACAAACCTTTAGAACAATAAATAGTAGGGGTGTAACGGTACCAAAAAAATCATGGTTCGGTAAGTACCTTGGTACAGACGTCATGGTTTGGTAACTCAAATGTTCCACCAAGTTTGTGTTGTCTCGTGTTGTCTCTCTTTGCGAGGCAGACTTTCTCTTGTCTTTTTTCAGAGCCAGCTGCGGATGTTAATACGGTGTTGTCATACACACCACTTGTGCAATCTGTGCTCCAATAGGAACAAGAAAGGCGTTTGTGTGCATAAATGAGTAAAATAAATTAACTAAATTAATGAATTGAATCAATTTCAAAGTACCAGTATTTTCCAAATACAGTATAGTACCGTTTGGAAGACTCTAGTACCGCGGTACTGTTTTAGTACCGGTATACCGTGCAACACTACTCTACTTAGAATTGATATGTACAAGTTTATGGAGCGACTGATGGTCTCAAAAAATGGAATTATTATGGCTATAGCTTTGCCTAAAATGAGTAGTACTAGGTACTTCTCCAGTTTTTGGAGGCACTCGAGAAGATGTTTGTTTGCCTCTTAGATGTTTTTTTATGTTGTTGTTTTATATGGACCAATCTGAGTCTGAAATAAAGTTTGAATTGAATTGTGCACGGTCAAAACACCAGCGGCTGGTTTTAGAACATAAAGTCGGCTTGTAGTGAGGTCCACTGGTCAAGTCAAAATTACTGCAGACGGCATGTTCGCTTGCTGCGGCAGGTGCTCCGTCCATCTGTTTCCGTCCTCAAGGTGTGGCGGTGTTGGACGGTGGGCTGCTGATGCTGCTCGCTGTATGTGCTTATTCTCATTGACTAAGTAATTAACACTGCTTATTTATATTATTGTTGCATATTACTTATTAGTAGTCCATCTGATGCTCATTTTATGTTTTTCGCTGTTTCATCACTTCTACAAATGCAGCTGTAGCCAGTATCTCACTATCACTATCCTTATTCACATTTTAAGAACATAAAAAATATATTCAGCCACAAAATAAGCCTGAATAGAACAGAACAGAAGTACAGAGTTGTTGCATAGAGATGATACACCATCTCATCTAGTTGCATTGGTGTGAACAGGCAGGTTTTAAGAACACTGCAGAATGATGCGTTACAAATAGCTGCCTGTTTCAAGTCGTCTTGTCACAATCTTTGGTCTGAACTGGGCTTTAGAGAGAGGAGTGCTGGGAAGAGGTTGTTGGCCTACAGAAAGCATAGCTTAGTGGTGTCATGGCTGAATGTTTAGCTGGTTTCAACAATGTGTAAAAGTGAGGTTCCAGGAGACTCTGATTCTGCCAAAGGTAAGAAAAGATATTTTATTTCTCTGTAGGGTCTCTTCAGCAATGTTTTCAGATACTTATATAACAATAACAATCTGCCTTTTAGTGGCAAAAACAAGCACTTTTAATGGACATAAACTGACGATGCACAATTGCCCTTAGGGGTTTCATAGCAGCCAGTTTCGCGGCTACGGCTACAGCAGCTGCAGCATTCTCGCTCAATACTTGACCCCTTCAAAAATCGTTGTCTCCATTTGTCACTTTGACAATAAAACATTGGAAATGTACCCAACAAAAACAGAGCTGTCAACTTTGCATTGGTTTTAGGGGTAAAATAGGGACAACACAGCTGTATGAGAGCAGATACTTTAATGTAGAAAGTCAGTATGATAATAAATCTGACCCCGACTAACATTTCCATGTAAGTTTTAGTAACACAAGAGGCAGAAACAGGGATGATCTGAGAGGGATGGAAATGGAGATGAGAAGAAGGGTATGTTGAGATTTAGGTAAGAAGGGGAAGGTGATGGAAAGGGACTTGTGTGTGTGTGTGAGTGTTAAGGGGTCTGACTGCTTTAAATTAGATGGCACATTGCTGCAACGGCTGAAGAATTTTATTAAGAGTCTTTATATCTTCTGCCTTAAGCCGCCCCGATCAGCATAATCCCTGTCCAAACAAGAGATAATGAATCTTCTCTTTTAGTATTGGGTTAGATAGAGGAAAGCATGATGCCAGTGACGGGAGGGAGAAGTGCACAAATTATTGGATTTAGATTAGGAGGGGCCTATATTAATGGGTTTGAAGTAATACCACAAAGTTAATGAAAAGTTGCCCCAGGCCTACATGTTTGGGTGGGGGAGCGTGTGTGTGTCTGTGTGTTTGTGTGTGTGTGGCAGAGAAAGCAGATTGGCCGATAAGCTGTGCTTAACATAGCTCATTGAAAACGCCCAGCTATTGTGAGAGCGGATGTTATTGTCTTCTGTTGTCTTTTTTTTTTTTTTTTGTCGACTTTGTTATGCACTCATGTCCATATGTTGGGGTTTATTTTTAGAATTAATTCATGACCGAGTGGGTTTGCGTTTTATGGACTGCTCATATTTGTGCCGACTTGACTGTCAGACAAACACAGTCTGTTGTTAAAGTCTGCTTATCTATGTATATATTCCATCTTAAATTTACATTTTCTCCTCTGGTTTGTTCAAAGACACTTAAAGCAGGAGTATAGCGCAACACATATTAATTAAACTCTTTTATGTTTGGTGGTTTATCTGCACTGGCAGGGCTGCATCTCATACTGTTTCTAATGACCTTGGAAACACTTTTGATCTTGCTCGGCTCAGTAAATGCAAATATATTTCTCACACTTGCCTTCCTAAAACATGCATTGTTGAGTTGTTTGTGCAGCCGGCGTGTTTCCACTTATAAAACTGTCTTTTTATTATTAAAATGCAGCCTTATTGCAATGTCGGATAGAGCTACAGAGGGAATTCCTGCCAGGTACAGCTAATTTATGGGGACGGAGCGGCTAACATCACGCAGAACAACAAAAACACACCTAAGTCGTGCTCTATTCTTATGGATTTTTTGCCAGACCGATGGGACGGTACACAATGTATTGAGAACTTCCCTTATATAGTCGGGGGGATCAAGTTATTGAGACACTGCACTTGTTGTAAAGGATTACAAAAAAAGTGTGAACAAGGTTGACTCATCCTTTCAATTCCTCAAGCTTGCCCTCGTATTCATAATAATAATAAAACCAGCCAGCCTTGGTCTCTAAAGACCAGTTTACATGCACATGCACACTCTGACACTCTTTTAAAGTGGAGCAATGCCAATTAATCAAAGCAGAAATACCTCAACCTTGGCATTACAATGAATAACCACAGACACATTTAAAGGAGTCCTTGTGTCTGTCCCTTTCTCCCCCTTTCTTTCTATTAGACAAAGTGCTGCAGTGAAGAGGTGGAACACATGAAAGAAGCCGGAGAGAGAGAGAGAGAGCGGCTGTACAGGCTGCACTGTAGCGGATACAAAAAGAGCTGGATGGGCAGATATTGGCAGACAGACACAGAGAGAGGGAGACGCAGACAGTGATAAGAGCAGACATGTACAAGGTCCTCTGTGGCTCCACTCTCTCACGTGCGCATAACCCAGACTTACCTCCAACAATCATGTCTCCGTGCGAGCAAACAGGTGAGCAGGGCTCCTGTGCTGGATATCAGCTGAGTGCTCTGCCTTAAAAAAAGAGCAGTAATGTATTTAATTCCCCCAAAATGGATTCAATATAAATCTTTTTTTTTGTTGCAGCATTATGGTGAAGCTTTCATCAGAGTATATATGACACATCCAGCAACAGACCTTTTTCACAGCAGACATTTTGAGCAGTCGTTGCAGGAAAAGCACATGTGAAACAAATTTGGTCAGCGATGGCTCAGTTTCATTAAGTGTCACAGTAAGACATGCCAGTGAGTCAGCACACACAATACCTGGACCCTGAAACAAGCTCACCTAATTGTTGTTTTTAATCTTACACCTGTGCTTCTTTTTCTGATCTGCCAAAATGTCTCAGTGGGATAAGCACAGCATTTGTGAGAAAAACAAACAAACAAAAAATAATAATAATTGAGGAAAAAAAGAATGAGAACAAAATAAAAATAAAAATCAAATTAAATTGCTGAATTAATTAGGGATAAATACTTAATTCACAATCGAAGTGTTAAGCATACATAGACAGTAATCCATCCATCCATCCATCCATCCATCCATCCATTTTCATCCACTTCTCCAGGGCTGGGTCGCAGGGGCAGCAGGCCAAGCAAAGCACCCCAGACGCCCCTCTCCCCAGCAACGCTTTCCAGCTCCTCCTGAGGGACCCCAAGGCGTTCCAAAGCCAGATGAAATATGTAATCCCTCCAGCGTGTTCTGGGTCTGCCCCAGGGCCTCCTACCAGTGGGACGTGCCCGTAACACCTCTAACGGGAGGTGCCCAGGAGGCATCCTGATCAGATGCCCGAACCACCACAACTGACCTTTTGACGTGAAGGAGCAACAGCTCTACTCCGAGCCCCCTCCAGATGTCCGAGCTCCTCACCCTATCTCTAAGGCTGAGCCACCCCACAGAGGAAACTCATTTCGGCCACTTGTATCCGTGATTTCATTCTTTCGGTCACTACCCAGAGCTCATGACCATAGGTGAGGGTTGGGACGTAGATGGACCAGTAAATTGAAAGCTTCGCCTTCTGGCTCAGCTCTCTCTTCTCCACGACGGTCTGGCGCAGCGACCAAATCACTGCAGACGCCGCACCCAACCATCGATTCATCTCATGCTCCATTCTACCCTCACTCATGAACAAGACCCCAAGATACTTGAATCCCTCATTTGAGGCAGTAACTCACTCCCAGCCCGGAGAGGGTGATGTTTTCTCTAATGAACCCACGCAGATTGGTGGGTTCACCCTCTCTCCCTATGTGCATCAGCCTTTTCTTTTACAGAGCAAAGGCCGGAGCAAGTACTCTACCTTGCGCCGACATTTGTCCTTCAGCGGACGTTTTGCACCATAGCAACCAAATGCAACCAAAGCGTCTCGGCTAAAATAACACAGACTGCACTTATGTAGCACCTTTCTAGTCTTCTGACCACCAATGCACCAATACACCAATGGACAAGCCTTGGGAGCAATTTAGGGTTCAGTATCTTGCTCAAGGATACTTCGACATGTGAACTGAAGGAGCCGGGGATGGAACTGCAGATCTTCACATTAGTGGGAGACCTGCTCTACCTCCTGAGCCACAGCTGCCTGCTGAGCCTCCAAGCGCTCCCTGCTGGGCATTTTCTGAGAAGCACCTGGAGTTTTTAGCTGGGAAAAAAAAACACTTGATGGACACAGGGTCTTAGTTTGTTGTCCAAAACATTCCTCTTTGAGACCGACATCAAGACATTGAGGCTGTGTCCAAAATCATTATACACTGTACTTAGTGTACACAATTCTATTTGACTGTTTGAATGCTGATTGTGAAGTTAATGTATCTTTTATATATCGTGCCATCAAAAATTCCAACAATGGAACAGAAAGTGTCCGTCAGCGATCACCCCTCACCTCACACTCATGTGCATATCATCTCCCTCATTGTCTGCACCAGCCCTCTCTGTAGCTCCAAGTCTACTTCCTGTTGCAGTGGTCATGTAAAGAAGATGCTACTGATACAGTAATTATAATAAATATACAACACTAGTAGTGTAAATACCAGCAGAAGTAATAGTATTAGTTATTTATATGAGTATTTAAGTACTTTTCAAATAGGTCAGGGACTGTTTGTTACCTATGATGGGGGGAGACTTTTTAAGCACTAGGGAGGGACTCAAATTTATTAAAAATTTAAATGGTTGTTTTATTTTTACCCCTGATTTTTAAAGAAAATTTGCCTTTCAAGAGATGTTTTCTCTAAAAAAAATTGCCAAAATTACACAATTTATCACATCCAAAAACTTTGAAAACAGAAATTATCATTAGATTTTCAAATTTCCAACGCTCCCTGGACACATCATGTGCGACAAATGCTTCTGTCAGAAAAAAAACACAACCAAATCTAAGCTTCACGTAGGTATGATATTTCATCAAAATCACTTTATTACCTCATTGAAAAATAAACCATTTGCGCTAACTAACCAGTGTGCTCGACAAGAGTGAGAAGCCAAAGCTTTTTCATCTACATGATTTCATCCTCAACTTTTAACTTTCAGACATCAAAGGGTGAGTTTTAAAAATCTAATAACTAATTTAAGGTGGAGGGAGGGTCATGCATTTTCTGCCAGTCTCTCGGGGAGGCTCAAGGAAAAGTATTTGTAGCTTCAGGTCAAAATAAAAAAAACAAAATAAAAAGAAAAGACCACTGCGTCATCTGATAAGTAGAGAACAGTCCCTTAAGGATTACTAAGTACCTCCTAAAAAAATTTAATGAGTTATGTTTTTTACTTTATTATTTTATCAAAGTAATGAAGGCCTAAATGATTAAATTTGATTACTTTTCAAATGTTTGAAACTGGGCAACAAAGCTGACAAAAACAGAAACTGAACCCAAGCAGTGTAAATCCTAAATCAGTACTCAACACTAGAGTGTCACACTTTTTCAAGTTCTTCAATATAATGAAGAATAAGCTTTTTACCTAAAAGAATACTTTCGGGCGTCACCAACATTTTGACCAGTAACTGTACTTTAGTTACTTTTTCTTTTTGCATATTTAATATGTAGCCATATCTGTCAAGTGTTAATATTATTTCCTTGTTTCATAAGATACAAGACTCCATCAGGGTTTCTGCACGTCTCAGTGCTTTTATCCCCTTGATCTTCAGAGGGCGTCTCCCAGATGTCACAGATATGTAGCGCAGTTGCTTACATGGAGCATTAGTTATCAAAACAACAAAACAAAATCAAACCGTACCTCCTAATACTGACACAGCGAGAGGTTAAAAGCTCCGAATTCCCTCATTTCTCTAATTAATGCACAATTATTTCTCCCTTCTGTGCCAATTACAGCCGTATTGATGAAGACTCCAGATGTGCCGTCCTATAATTAACAGGGTGATATTACAGCTTCCCTTGTGCTCACCAGGGTGCGGTTTCACCTGTGTAGGGCTGTGTGGAGCAGTGACAGCCTGGTGCTACATTATGCCAGGCGGCGAAATTGATGTGGCTGTCAGCTTCAATTAGACATGTAATGTCTTGGATCAGAGGAGTGGGACCGGCCCAGGGAAGGGGTGGGGGTCACAGGGAGGAGATACTGTGGCTCGGGCTGAAGGGCAGCAGCTGAGGGGGGAGGAGAGGTCAGAGGGTGAGGTGTGAGGAGGTCAGGAGAGAAGCTGGGGATGAGTTGGGAGCAAACGTTCAGGGAGAAGTGCTTAGTTACAGCAAAACTGAGGCTAACGATGAGACGAAGGGTTGAAATGCAGCCTGTTTATAGCACGCAGCTACACTGAGCTGTCACAGAGGGGACAGCAAGAGTGACCAGACATCTTTTTGGTCCTCTGATGCATGAAAAGCCAAAACTAAAATCTTCAACAAAACAAATACAATACATCTGTGAGGCGGTCCATCCTCCTCATTTCTCAGTTTGTACTCCTTTCCTCACCTCCTCTCCTCCGCTCACATTTCCACCTGAGATGTGAGCGGAGGAGGCGAGGAAGAGACATGAGGAGAGACGAGTCGAGGCAACAGGCTTTTAACAATATGACACATCCATGATTCGGATAAGTGATTTTATGGAACCACAGTTATATAACATGTTGCACAGCTGCACATCCGTCTGAGTGTCACACCTCTTTTATATGTTACAGGTGCTAAAAAGACTTCAGCAAAGGATACACCTGTGTGTCCAACTGGCAATGTACTAAAGACATGAGAGATCATTTTTGTTTGGCTTTTACTGAATATCTGAAGGCGAACTCTTAACATGTAAAACTCAAAATCACTTATTTTGTTGAAATTCTACTTTCTTAAAGGGGCAAAAAGGGAAATCATTTCACCACTAGGTTCGCTGTTGTGCACTGCCTGTAGAGCAAAACAAAGTGTGTCATGAGCCACACCTCCCTCTACCTCTGCTCTCCACCCCCCACCCCACTCGCCTCCTCTGTGCGGCCGAGCGCCGCAGCATCTCCACAGACTATTACATCCAGACGGTCCCGGTGTTTCTTCCGCAGGCTCCACTCCACTCAGCTGCCCGATATACCTGCTGCTTCTTCCCACATTAACCTGAATAACAAACCAGGGCTCGGTGCTCCGGTTGGATCCAAACGGAGCGCCGCTAGCTGGGAGGCTAGTGGAGGCTAACTGGCTGTGCTGGCAGCTGAGTGAAGTGGAGCCTGAGGAGGAAGCACCGGTTAGCCCCCGGTTTCACTGCAGGCAGATTCACTCGCCACAGGGGCGAGGAAATAAAACCTAAACAGCCAACTTAGTTTGGCTTAGTTTAGCAGTTAGTGATGTTTTTCACTCACTCTCAGTCTCTGCTGTGTTTAGCTATTTCCCTGCTTTCCTGTTAGCGTTAGCACTAGTCGGCTGCCATGCTAACATCCCTACTCTTCTCCGTGAGCCTGTAACTCATGGCTCCGGCTCACACAGAGTAGGGACGTTAGCGTGAGCACTAGTCGGCTGCCACGCTAACGTTCCTACTCTTCTAGCTCCTGGTGGACATGAACGTACATGAACGCGCAGCCAGACTGGCTTGTAAACAAGGGGCTGGCGATCAACACAGAGAGAGGGTGTGTGAGGTCATGCTATACTCCAGATGAAATTACACCTCTAGTTCTTCACATAGCAATTTTAATTCATTCAATCTAGAAATGATGAATTTCACTTATTGCTCCTTTAAATTAATAATAAAATATTTTTCTTACTAATTTGTCATTTTGTCAAGAAAATCATTATCACAAAAATACCCTGAAATATTGTGATGTTATTTTGGGGCCATATTGTCCACCACTATGTGACGCAGGAGTTTTCAATCCAGAAGTTATTGTGAACTAACACTGTGATTCAGTCTACAGCACCTCCAGCAAGCCTCCTCTGTCGTCGCTTCTTCAGATGCATTTTAGGAAGTGAGACATCTTTCAAGACGGCTTCCGGGGCACAGACAGGAGAATAGAGGTGAAAGGACAAGAGAGCACAAAATAGAGAACTGAGAAGAGCTACAGGTTTCCATTCACTTGTTTTAGTTTTTAAATCTCTTAATGGACTGGCTCCTGACTAGATCAGTGGTTCTCAACTGGTGCAGCCATGGGGTCCAGACTTCTACTCAGTCATTAGTTCAAGGTCCCACAGTTACATATATTCAGTGTCATACATGCGTTTGGCCATGTTGTTGAGCTAGTTTGCTGTCTCTGTCAAGTAGCTGTCTGTTAGTCACTCACTCTACAGCAGGAAATAGCACTTCAAAATTAAAGGTGCTCTAGATCCTTACGATCCTCCACCTCTGGTCTATAAAATGTCCCCCAGAGTAGAGACCTAAAAAGTGGGGTGATGCCGCAGTGTGTGTCATTTGCCCTCGTCTCTGAAACAGCCTTCCAGAGGATGTCAGACTCTCTGGTTCAGCAGACAGCTTCGAACAAAATCTTCTTTTCAGACGTGCATTTATGTAGCTTTTATTCAATTAATTGATATCAAACCTTGTTCATACTTTTTATGTGGGTGTGTAGGTGTCTGTGTGAGTGTGTGATTGTGTCTTATACTGTCTTTTGTGTGTACTTTCTCATCTTATTATGTAAAGCACTTTTAGGGGGACAGAGCCTTAATATTAAAAAACTCTTGACCTTGGTAACAGCGGTGAATAAAACCAATCTCATCTTTAAGTGAAGTCTTTAAAATGCTCAGAAAACATGGTCATTTTGCCAAACTCCAACTGCTGATGGAGAGCATGTCATATTATAACAAAAAAAGCTACAGAACAGCAATTGAATGGACTTTGAAGTGTTTTGTCAGTTGGTAAAGAAAGTTTGGCTGAGCTGGAAAATTCAGCATATTGGAAAAGAAAAGTGTGATCATGGAGACAGATTTTTTTTGTAAACCCTACCTTTGCTTCTTCTACTGTAAGCAACTTTCATGTCATCCTGCCACTTCCACTCCCGTAGAAAAGCCCCCTAAAAACTGACAAAACAGAACAGTCCAGATGGAGGGGCTTGTTGCATGTCACACGCTCTATCACCACAGTGGCTAATAATACACCAGAGTACACGTTCATCCTTAGAAAATGCAAAAGGCATCTTAGGTGGGAAGCACGTAGAAATGCTGTGATGTATCGGAGTTACAAGTCCTTAATTGAGTCTGTAATCTTGTCACGTCTTCTTGGATGTATTTGCATGAGAGTAGTTGATGGCGACGCACACAGAGTCGTATTTTTATTTATCAAAACTACAAGAAATTCATTTAGAATTTGCAGCTTTTTAACAGAATCATGACCGCTGACAAGTTGACAGAGGACATGACAAATACATGTCGAAGAATGCGCAAAGCAACACAGTAAATCTTTTATTGTTAGTGTGTGTGGGTTGATGGTACGGCATTCACGAGTCCCCTGCCAGGCCAGTGAGTCGAGATTTAGTGTGAATACAGATCTGACAAGACAGATTAATCTGTGGGAAAAAAAAAGAAGAGAACAAAAAAAACTGTCCTTCCTTATGTTTACACCCGCTGCATGCCCAGATTAATTACAGACACACACAGGAAGTACACATCCGGGGACAATGTAGTCATTTGTCTCAGCGAACACACACATACCGACACACACACACACACACTCAAGGAAAGATAGCACCATGCTAATGTGACATCTCTCCGTGCCGCGGGGATGTGGATGAGATTATGTCTGTGCGTGTGTATGTGTGGAAGTCGGATGGCAGGAAGTTCATTACCGCCTTACCACTCAGTGTGAGGTCACCCGGCACAGAGCTGCTCCCCGGGACCTGAACGGCATGCTGGGAGCTCAGCCTGGGGGGAAACAGACCCAGTATGGAGGCGCATCCTTAACAGCACACATATAACACAAACATGAAAGCAGAAATCTGAAAACAAATAATTCCACAATAATGTACATCTGCTGTTTCCACTGTATATGTGTATACATTATTAATACTCACTGTGTTATTAAACATCGCTGTTGTATCCAGGTACACCTGCAGATGCATAGTTTTGTTTAAATGACTTGGAATTATTCAAATCAAACAGCTTTGTTTAATTATTAAAGCTGTAAATCAACTTGTACTTAACTGGAGCATCTGCACACCACCTTAACGATGCACATGAAGAAGAGTGAAACTAATAAAAAAGATAAATAAATAATAAATAAATCGAAGCTTTGGTTAATTTGTGCACATTTGTTGCTTCAATCAAATTAAATTGCTCCCAGGTGTTGGATAAGGTCCCAGTGAGATGGAAGTTAGAGCGTCTTTAGCTTCTGTGCTGTGACACATTTCCCAGTGAAACAAAGATCTGACCAGTCTACACAAATGCTTTGTATTTGATTGGACCGTGAAAAGGAGACACATTCAGAACTAAACAGTGCTACAGTGGACTGCTGGCTCCACACACACCTTCCTCACTGTTAGATCAGGAGGAGGAGGAGGAGGAGGAGGAGTGAGAGATGAATGAATTATTAAATTAGATAAATGAATGAACAAATTAGACCTCAGCCACACTGACTGTGTAATGATAACAAAGATTTGAAAGTGGGCATGTCATAACAGTGAGGCCCTGATGGTGTAAGGCCGAGGGGATAGTAGTATCTGTCAGAGACAGAGAAATGACGCACATTGTATGCTCTAGGTAACATTAGCTGCTGAAGTCGCCCTGTGTAAAATGCCTTGTGCACAATCTGGAGGTGTCACAGATATCACTATAGATACTCTGTAACTAAAGATAACACATTACAAGCTGCATCGATAGTACAATGGTATACACTTCTGGTCTCCTACGTGGGCGTGGGCGTCTCTCCCCCACATACACCCACCTTGTTTGGAAGTGTAATTAACGTTGTGTGGATGAAAACAATACAATGCCATATATCGTACAGATTTAATGTTTGTTCTTTATTTTACCTGCTAGCTTCATGTCTGATATCAACCAAGTGTAAGAAAACATCAGCTGTTCCAGATCTTACAAGAGTGTGTTGCTAAAACAGAAACATGTCTCAAACAAAGTTCTCCTGATTTCTCTGTCGGAAAAAATGCGATTTCAATGTCAGAATGATTATAAGGGTTGGGGCTTGTGAAAATGGGTCCAATATTTACTTAAGTGACTATGGAGTGAAGAGAATGGTCATAATCTGTACTCATGTTCACTTTTCCCATTGGAATAAATGGACTCGAGTGTCCTGTAGAGGTGGGGCAGTGGCGAAACCCACGTGACACAGATACATGAAATTAATCTATCCATCTCGGATTATCAGTGGTCTCTGATATCATTTTCCTCAAACTGAATAAATTCTTGCCTGCTGCCCATAACCACTGCATATTGGAGAAACAAAGACACAAGGACATAGCATGATGTCTCTAGCTACTTTCTGTGCAGCCAAAAGCTACAGATTGATTGATAGGTGGATGTCATGATATTATTGGTTGAAACTGGTGGGCGCTAGCTTACATAAGCACACGTCATATTTTGTTTTACAGGAAGAAAACACAATTGGATTTTGATATAAGAATGCAGTTGTTTGGGGGTTTTTTTTGCATATATTGTTAGACAGGAGCACCAAATGTCAGAGGATGTGATCGAAAGAGTTAAAAAGGCATTTTTCATTTCATCTCAACTTAAATTTGTGCCCAAAGTATATACACTGAGCCAGAATAGTGTATCCCGTTAATATAGAAAAATAGCAATAACAACAAAATTATTAGTCGTGACTATATGACTATTGCTATCACTACTAAAGCTGCTGTTTCAGGACCGTAGGTATAGCTGTTGGAGTAGGAGATTGACAGTAGACAGGCAAACAGACAGAACACGTCACTTCAAGGTTCAACATGCACGTTTTTTTCTCACTTGCCCAGTCAGGCACAAGGGTGACAAATCTACTTGTCTAAAATCAACAAATTATTTTATTCATCAGTGATTATCAAATGATAAAGACGAAAGTTAACTGTCATGAAAAACAACCTAATTTCACCCGAGTTTCTCTCAAACTTATGGCAAACTGGGCAAAACATAGAAGAGTTGTAGTTTTAGAGACATTCTATAATGCCACCCAACTAAACTCCTGTTTCCAGGATGACTGAAATGCTTGCTTGCGCTTCAGCTCATGAACTTTGACCTTTACCTGCCACCAGTTTTTTAGTGAGTGCCTACTGATGCTGCACATCTGCAACTCCCAACAGAGATGAAAAGGAAGTAAGATGGCTCACTCCTTAGCTCCTAGCTCCTTAACAAAACAGCAAGTTTCCTAATTCTTTTTTACCAGTTGCCCCAGCGCGGCATTTCACCTAATCCTTATTGTTGAGCCCTGCACTTAGTTTGGTTTCTTAGCCTGCTTGCTTTTCATGGTTGTAAATAGAACTTTTAGCCCCAATTTCCATTTTCCCCCCATTGTAGTAATCTACAGACAGAAGGAAACAACATGAAAATAAAGGGACAGTCAAAGACAGAGAGATGCAAGTTGCTAACAGCTGTTTGTATTCCTCCTTCTGTTGATTTGACAGAGAAAAGTTTGGAAATTAAAATTTTAGCACTCCATTAGCGCAACACTCTAATGAGAGTACTCTGATTACATCTCATGTATTCCTTGATTATGAAACAGTGGCCTTATTTTGACATTATTTAGCCTTTCTGAGGCTACTGTGTGGTTAAATCAACGAATTTTAGCGTATGAAACAAACTGTCACCTCACAATTTTTAACAGCCCCCTCAGTCACCTGCTGGCCTGGTGGGCGGCAGCTCCGGAAACAGACCTTCAACTTGCATTCAGTCAGCACAGACCCCAGTGCCAGGGATCACAACAGGCTGGTGGCCAGTGGGAGCACTGGGTCTAACCTGTGAGATGGCGGTAGCAGATCCCCAACGTTGAGTTCGAGTTGCTACAGCCGCCAGCTGAAGGTCCATTTCCAGAGCTGCCACACGCTCTTCTCCCAGCAAAGTTGGCTAATCTCATAGCTGCAGAGTGAGGCTGGATGCATGGTGCTGGCTCTCTGTTCCTATAAACTCATATCTCACGCACACGAATTAACCAAAACGCAGGAACGATTTAATTAAACCAAGGTTACAAATTATATCTTGTGCGCACATGCTAATAAACCGTGGCCTTGATTTTTTTTTTCCTCCCCATTGCAACTCCCAGGCTCTGTAACATCTTCATATTGGAGCATTATTATTTTCTGACTTTGAAGTGGAAAAAAATGAAAAAAGTGGGGGAAAACACCTCCAATATTTGAATTGGCTGAATTTATCTGTATAGCCGAGGCAGTGCTCTGGGATTATGTGGTGTTGGAGAGCTATACTCCACAGGAGTCAGGTTGAGGTGTGTTTGTGTGTGTGTGTGTATGTGTGCGTGTGTGATTGAGTGCTAGGCCAGAGTGCAGCGAGACACAGGTGTATTAAATTGGGTCAGCGTTTTCATTTCCCAGGGTGAACACACTCACACACACGCACACACAGACACACACTAACAGAATTGTGCTATTTCAAAGTGAACCCTGATGCAAACACACCTGCACATGCTATGCATAAGAATACACACACGCACACGCAGTCATACAGTGTCTGTGCATGTACACACACATTGCACATTGACACTTCAGCGATAAGTAGGATTAGGAGTTATTCTTGCATCTAGGCAAAGATCCTCAGCCCGTATCAAACACAATAAAACAGAGGGAAGTTGTTTTTTATGGCTCCTTTTGTGCCTGTGTTTGTGTTTATGTATGACTGTGTGGAAACACTGTTTACATGGCTGCCATGTCCAGGGTTTAAACCACAGGGGAGCCGGGTCAGAGGAAGGTCTGCTCCCTTCAAAGAGCCCCGAGCAACTGTAAAAAGAAACAAAGTTTGAACTGTGCTTGTGTGTGTCTGCTTCGGGGTGACCACCTTTCCTGATGTTCACCTTCACATCACAAGAGACTATTTTCAAATCATGAAAGCCGCTCTGTTACATCGACAACAACAATGGCAGAAAGGAGCAAGAATCAGTACAGTGGAGCTCGACAAAAGGCACAGGCGTCACATTGAAAAAACACATTTAAAGGAGATGAAAGGCAGAGGAGAACTAGCTGTTATGCTGCTAGACAGGCGGGACTCAAACCTATTTGCCACATTTTCTGCTCATAGCAAGTTAGCAGTGCCACATTATAGCTCTGAATAACATTTTAATTATGAGGAGCAGAGCGGAAATTGTGACTGACAGGATACAGACAGCTAAAATACATTGATGGTGCTGCAGCTGCAAGCTTGAACACAATACAAGCATATAGTTTGGTCAACTTTAATCATAGGCTAATTAACTCTCCTTAAAAATATGTTAAACAATCCTTCCCAATCCCAAAAGATGCTAATGCTAATGTTTTCAGTGGCCCTACATTTCTTTTTTAATAAGGCACACATATCTTTTATGTATGATATTGTAGCTACTTTGAATTCATAGCTCATCTGGTCCCAACAGAAGTTTGCATGTGGGGCCCATGTGGGTAGCAAATGGGCTGAAAAGTGAGCCCTTTATGGGATTGTCAACAGGTTCCATAATGGCCCCATGCCAATTGCTTATACTCCCTTATGGGTAGCCGTAGCATAACCCATGTGGGCCCCACAGGTAAACCCACCCATTTGGGCATGTGGCCATTATGGAGCCAGTGGACAATCCCATATAGAGCCCATTTTCGCAGCACATTTATTACCCACATGGGCCCTATGTACAAATGTTGGCTTTATACTTAGAGTGTAATGTAACGTTAGCTAGCAGACATGTCTAGGTTTTATCACAGCTAGCTAACCATTAGCTTACCTGAGTTGAAATCCCTGCAGTTTTCTTGGATCAGGAGGCTCAATTTTAGACTAAATAATGCTGTCAAGTGGCTTAAGCTTTGTGAAAACATTAAAGTAGATAGCAGTTTGAGTTTAACTGTGTTGCTATTAGGGATGGGCAGCACAAGCAAAACCACTGTTCAAAAATCATGGCAACTATTCGACGATTTTTCGAATAATCGCACATATATTTGAGTTATCTACAACTTTACTGTACTGTTTGTCATCTACTCGCTTTCAAATATCCGCCACGGACATTTAGACAATGTCATGGATAAACATAGGTAAATGCATGAAAAAAAATCATCACATATCACCTCTGATAGTGGTTTATTCATTTAAAAACACATTGTGCTCGTTTAGCATAGGGGAGTGTAGCACGACAAAAATAGAAGAGCCGTGTAAAATAGAGAGTTGGCGCGCAACAGACGGGGGTTATCGCGCTGCTCCTGTTGCATTAACAGGGGGGCGAGCTGCTACGGGACTCGCGCTGCAGACGTGTTGTGCCGCTGAGCCCGGCCGTACGGTCCCTCGCTGCCTCCTGCGTGCCTCGCTCTCAAATGACTGTGCATACTTGTTGTAGACTTGTGATAGGCAAGCTTTGCCTCACAGAGTTTGCACTGCACCTCATTTTCGTTTATTTTGTCGAAGTTGTTCCACACGGAACTTTTTGATGACTGTAGTAGTCTCTGCATGTTTCTCCTGTTTGTAGAAGAGCATCAAACTAGCTGGTAGCCCATCTCACACCGCTGTAGCAATCCTATACTGCCCTCATGCGGTTAGGAGCTGAACTGCATGTCAAATAAAGGGGAGAAATAAGACGGCGAATAGTAATAGTCGCACTAAAAAAAAATCGATTATTCAAAATAAAACAACTATTCGAAAATTCGAAAATCGTGACCCATCCCTAGTTGCTATGCTAACCATTTGAAGCTAGGAAAAACACATTAAGACCATAGGCCTTACTGACAGCAGACATTTTGATCTATCATAGCAGAAAAAGCACAGACAAAGCTAATATATGACAAAGCTGGACTCACTGGTGACACTTAAGTAATCCTTAAGTCCTATTGCCTTTTCTGGAGTGTCTATTTGCACCTGGGTGAGAATATGGAATATATGAAATACATTATGGATCAAACTGCGTGCTGTGATCGGCTACTACTCATGGCATCGACGCGTCAATGTCGGACGAGGTCATGGTTAGGTTTAGTACAAGACAGTACAAGACTGAAGTGGTACATTTCAGTGGTGCGTACAGTAGTAGGCCCCAGTTTACACTATTATCACGGGCCCTACTGCCAGATTTTGCATCAAAACAGCTACTGTATATTTTATGGTATTGTCACATGATCAAATACAGTCTTGATGTTGGACAACATCAACATACATGTTACCAATCATCATTGCAACTCTGCAAAAATATCAGATAAAATAGGAAGTCATTAATTTAATGAATTTTTAAAATAGTTTTATAGTTTAGGTAAAATGAACATATCATTTTGTTCTTGACTTCTACTGACTATTTCACAAAAGAAAAAATAAACATTGACAGAGAAGGGTTTGCCTTCTCGAGGGCATACATAGCAGATCACACCACTCGTATTTTAACGTGTGTTCTTCTTTGAACACAGGTGTATATCTGAGGTGGCAAACTGAGTCACTCACAAGGGCCAGTTCTCTGCTCTAGAGTGAGCGGGCCCTCCAAACACCCCTTGGGCCCCAGTGCAACCACACTGCCTGCACTGTCTAGATAGATAGATAGATAGACAGATAGACAGACAGACAGACAGACACTTTATTAATTCGTGTCCAGTGGCTAAGGCACATAAAAGAGTACAAGAAGGAGTAATATAAATACAAATACAAATATAAATATAAAAGCAAAAATAGAATAAAAATAAAATAAGATAGAAATTGTTTACATGTAAACAATGTACACTATCAGAAGGTACAAAGTGCTACAGTGCAGGAGGGTGTGCGGATGTAGTGGGGAAATGAGCTATGTGCCCCCTCCCCCAACTGAGGCGTTGAAGAGTCTGATGGCTGTCGGGATGAAGGACCTCCTGAACCTTTCAGTCCAGCACCGCAGTGACAGGAGACGATGGTATGTATATTTCCGCCCCAAGTACACAAGAAAAAACTCACAAATGTACTGAAAGAAAGTCAGGTGACATAGTGTAAAGAGTGACAATCAACAGAGGGAGTAAGATGTGGCTGAATGGGATGAGTACAGGAGTTTCACACAGGAGTCTGGGCTTGTTAACATGGTTATTTTTAAACTTATTTGACTTATTATTATTATCATCATCAGTTTTTAGGATGTATAAAGCAGCTGAATGCACACTGTGTATATAAACGTTAGCAGAATAGCTGAATAGACCCTTGTTTGTGTTGACTTCATATGTTGATGCTGCTAGGACGCCCAGAAATATTTACACGCGGGTGTAAACAGCCACACTGGCGAGTTACACCCGCGTGCTGCTATGCACACCTGGGTGCTGATAGAATCTGCCTTAATTTTTTGGCCTATGGGGCAGCAACACCTCATTTACACTGTAAAAGGGTAAATACCTACTGTTGCAATAAACACTATTGGCTGGGATCAATTGATAGTATAATAAAGTGACGAATAATTTACTAAAGCATTTACTAATATCAAAGCTGCAGTAATACAGCTAATGTCACGACAAAGTGACACTGAGAGACAAATCTTCTTGGAGCCACAAGGAAAATTTAGTAAGTGCATCCTAAATCTCACTGTTTACTCATGGTGGTTGCCAGTTGTAAACAACTCCAGATGGGTCATAATCTTGTGTGGTGAAAGAGAAGAGCTTCAGACCAGAAGACATTTCAATTGCTGACACTTAAATTGACTCAGATTTTTTTTAATTATTTCCACCAGGTGAAAACCTGGAGAGGATTGTACCTTCAGTTGTGTGTTTGCGTGCATGTATCTGCAGCTATTCTTGCACACTACTGGACCCATCAGCCTAAAATTTTTTGTTAACATGTTTGACTATATGCTCAAGGACTTCTCATGGCTGCGGTAATTCATAATTTAAAAAAAAAGAAAAGTTTTTAGACTGTTTCATAGCTTATCATCATTGACTGCTGACTCCTCAGACTTCTTAACTGGTCGGTAAAGGCTGCCAGTGAAACAAAATCCCACAACAAAAGCATTTCCGACAACAGGCCAAACTAAAAACCCTTACAGAGGCTGTTGTGGGCTATAAATGTAGTAAATACAAACAACGGCAGAGGCCACGTGCATAGGCTCTGCATAGAGCTGATGCACAAGTATAAATCCGTTTTATACTTGTGTGTCTGTGTCACTCTGCAGTTACACCTCCAAAACACTGGTGGGCGGTGGGGTTTCTGTGAAGTGCTGTAAAGTTTAGGTGATTCGAAACACACCCAAAACACACATTAAACATGGCTTAATAGCAACAGTATCAAACACAAGTATACAAATTGGCTTCACTATAACTCACAGCATTCACAGACAAAGCACTTATTTTCACATTTTCCACACAAATACAACATGCTAACATGCTAACACATTGTGTAAATTAGCCTACAAACTAGCAGAGCTTTCCTCTGCTCATATGAAGCCAGGATAAATCCCTAAGAGCAAATACACACAAGACTTATAATGCTATTTTTGTGGAGGTTTTATTGTCTTCACAATTCATTGTTTCATAGCTGTTGTAATGGTTTTGGGTCCGTGTAGCTCTTTGGAGTTAGAGGACAGGCAGAAACTCACTTCCACACACATGTGGGATTTCACAAATGCTCGTCGTTTATTTTTAAAAACACTCCAACCTTACCAAGCCTGGTTGTACGGCTACTACAATTTCATACATGAACATAATAGTCACCACACGTACTTACAACCATTACTGTTGTGTTGAGAGACATAAAGAAAAAGCGGGAGCACATAGGTGTACGTCCGACCAGTGTTGGGTGCGCTGTCAACAGACTCAAATCATAACAAGCGCTGCTTGATGACGTTGCTGTTAAGCGACACAGTATACATCATGTTAAAGGCACATTTCATATATTCAACTGTTACACTGTGAAATAAAAGTAAATAAAAGCTTGTTTCCACTGAGGGAAATGGTTTGAAAATGGGGGGTGGTGCACATCAGGCTACACCTTAGGTACAGCGTCGATTCGACGCAGTAGTATAAATCCCACTTAACGCTGCTGCTAAAGTGAAGAGCGGATGACGTAAAACGCGACACAGTTTCTCCATGAAAAAAATCAGCCTTGCGTCACCAGGCTCTTCACATAAGGCGAAGAGCCTGGTTTCCATTCACTCTAAATTTTGTCTGGATTCTGGTTCTGGTCTAGAGAGCGGATCCGGAATTCACCAAATTCACCACAGTAAAAGTGTTCACCAAAGTAAAACTTTAAATTCTGGCGCACCATCGATTTGGGGTGATGAGGGGTGTAAGAAACTTGATTAGCTTAATGGCTTGGGGCTTTTCTTGTAAATTATATTCTTTAAATTAAAAAGTTTCACCGCATTTTTATTAGCTTGATGCTTTTATTTTGACGGAAAGGCGCATCCATCGAATTCCGGATCCTGTCTCACTCGCCCTGGTTCGGGTTCCTTACCAAAACGGCCACTAACGGCCCCAGACTAGAAAAAAATAGTGGCAAATAGGTCTAGCAGTTTCTACATATTGTAGCTCACAATGAATATTATCTGTGTGACATTCATAGTTCACTGCTCACCTGATGTCAGCTCACCTGTCTGTACTGAGTGCTGACGGTGCTGACACACCGGCCCTCTCCTGGCTCGTCACACACACACCGCTGAAAACTTTTCTGTTGAGGCTGAAACTTGCTAAAAAGTCTGTCGTTTGTAGTTTTACCCTCCAGCAACTTCATCCTCCACTCCGTTAATCCACCAGCAAACAGTCCCACTCCCAGGCCGTCCATCCCCGGCTGCACACCGGCTGGACTATTGGCTATAATCGCGGTGTTCCCGGAGTTTCGCTGAGCTTAGTAACAGGAGGCATCACTTGGTTATGTTTTAGTTGGCCAAATTTTGTGTCAAGGCTCACACTGGGTATGGGCTTCTCCTGTAAAGGAACTACATTTTCACACATATTCTCTTGTATATCAACAGGTGTTAATTGTTTAAAAACAAAACAAAACAAAACAAAAAAAAAAACCAACAACAAGTATAATAATTTCATTGTTTTAATATTCTTCAGAAGAACTAACATTTAATTGCCCTTTGAAAGGGTGGAGGCCTACTTCCATTGTTATGCTATCATTATATCAGTGGTATAAAATGGTCTCAAAATGACAATAATGTCTTATAGCAATTGTTTCTGGATATATCATCAAACAATTAGTTATTATGCCATGTTTAGTGTTTTAAGCCATCACTCAATAACCTCTTGACCCATCTGGATACAATAGATAACTTATATCTGTGTTCTACTTGTTAACAGTCAGTCCATTGTTACTAGAGGCAGTGTACAGTTATAAGAGTCACAATGTTGACTGAAACACTAGATGTCAGTGGGTCTTTGCTGCTTTTGCTTTGGCTTTGTCATAGGGACCTTATTTATTTGTCTGTTTGTTTGTTTCCAGGCTTGATGTGTAGAACAGGCCGCTTGATGATATCAGGATTGGTGCTGTGCTGATGGACTTTTGAATCATTAATGTTAGTTTATTTATTTATTTATTTTGATGTTCTTAACATAGGAAAACTTCAATAAAAAACTTTAAAAACCCACCAGATGTCAAATGTTACATCTGCCCCCACGTGCAGGAGCATTTCTAACACCAAATGGAATATGATAAGCATTTTATCAAACATAATTTGACCTCTACAACTGTGTACAAATATGTGTCTAAAGCTGTCTTTGTGTCAGCGGAAATAATCCACTAAATATCTAGTGGTAATACAGATTTTACAAAGTTATAACCATTTTTCTAACAAAACACAGAACAGATCCATTCTTCTTTTTTTTCTCCGTAACCACTTATCCTGTTAGGGGTCGCAGGGGGGCTGGAGCCCATCCCAGCTGACACTGGAGGCGGAGTACAACCTGGACAGGTCGCCAGACTATCACAGGGCTGACACATAGAGACAGACAACCATTCACACCTACAGGCAATTTAGAGTCACCACTTAACCTGCAGGTCTTTGGACTGTGGGAGGAAGCCGGAGTACCCATAGAAAACCCACTCACAATATTTTGTGAATTTATTTTATTACTCTGTTGTTAAAAAAACATTTAATTGGATGGCGAGCACATAATGACTTGTTTAGGACTCGAAACTTGACCTGACTCAGGACGTGAGTGCAAAGACTTGTGACTTCCAAAACGATGACTCAATCCCACCTCTGTTGATGATGTAACACTTATTGTCTCCTTTTCTTTTCACTATTGTCCTGCACAGACCACACACCGGACACACAGCCTGCCCTGTACTTCCTGTTGCTCCCAGACGCACCTGGAGGAGACCTGCACTCTGTGCACTCCTCTCCTCTCACACTGGTGTCAGCTGATCCACTGTGATGACACAGAAATGTTCCTGCCACTGAGGTACATGTACTTATCCCAGTGTAGCTGCCATAACCTATTATCCTCTGCTCTACAACCAAAACTCATATTTACATTAAACAGACACCACACACATGCACACACACACACACACACACACACACACACACACACACACACCTGTTAGACATTCTCTGTCAGCGTTGGGTGACACAGCAGGCCTGCAGTATTCACACCTGTCTGGATCACTCAGCACAAGAGCAGCGCAAAGTCAGCCGGACGGCCTGCGAGACTGGTGAGGAAGATTCATCGAGGGCTGGAGTGACTGATGGGTCAGCGATTTAACTTCCTGCTGTGATGTTTGTGTGTCAGTGGGGACGTGACGGGCCAAGAGGTGTCAGCTGACCTGTCTGATGAGACGTGAGTATGGATGAATAGGAGTTTACCTGTGATATGAAGACTTTTGAATCAGGGCATCATGTGATAAAGCCACCACCGACCCTGATGTGTTACCAGCAGCGATCAAGGAGAAGCAGGAAATGTCCCTGAGAGCTTTTCCTGGGAAGACAGATACTCTTCGGAGGACATAACCACCTGTGCTTCACTATCCAGGGTGATGAATTTCAGAAAGAGCCACAAAATGACTCTGTTACTCTCTGTGGCCACAAAATAAATAAAACTGCTGCTCTTCCCTGTTCTGTCTGTCTTCCTGTCTCACGCTCATATTCTTTCCAACACACACACACACACACACACACACACACACACACACACACACACACACACACACACAATCAGCTGCAAACACACACAATCCAGCTGCTAGACTGTGTCACTCTGCACAGGTGCCCAAAGAACTACAGAGTTTCATTCATCAATCTGAGCTTGAAACCTGCAACAACTGCGCACTCTAAAACAACTCACTCTCACCCACACACCCACACACACACCCACACACACACAGGCAGCAAGACACAGAGAGAAAACAGCTGCACTCTGATGAATGCCCTATATTCATTCCACAGGAAGCTGGTTCATCTGTCACTACTGATGCAACTCTTCCACTCTACCCCCCTTCAAAACACACACACACACACACACACACACACACATGCACCCCCCCACACACACAAACTCCAGTTCTCTTTCTCTGATTAGACTCCCAGCTGGTCTCTGCGACAAATGCCCCTTTGATGCATCTTCCCGGGGGCCAAAGCCACCATCAGCACCCTCCTCCTTCCACTTCTCTTGCTTCTCTTTCTCACTCCCCGCTTCCTGCATGACATTAAAGTCACTTCCAGCAGCCCCCCTCGCGAACCGTTTACTCCCCACTGTCCTATTCAGCAGCAGCAGAGGCAGCAGCAGCAGCAGAAGAGGCGGTGGTGGCTCTGTCCTCCAGCAAGAGGATGAGAGAAAAAGAAAGAGGAAGATGCGTCCCTGTCGTTTTGGATTCCTTCCCCACAGAGTCGGCAGCTTGAGCCGTAATGAGACGTCCACTTCAAAGTCCTTTGTTTTTTTAGTACTGCATCAAATAAAGGAATGGGGAATCTGACTGTGAGTAGATGTAACTGTACATTGGCACTGCTCTGCTCTTCACAGTGTGACAACAGCTGGCTCACTTCGCCTCCTCACAGGTCGTAAGTCATCAGGAAGCCCATAGGAGTTGTATACTGGTGTAAATGGGGAGAAAGTGCAGCACTGACTCATCAGTTTGACAGCGGAGGAAGTGATAATTACCCACTGAAGCGGCAGGTTGCCATTACTTTCATTGCAGGTTTAGGAATTCTGTTTCTTCTGCGGCTACATTTACATGCACTTGACTCCCCGAGTAACCCACAGCTGACATGATGTGTTTGATAATTAGGGTAAACGTCTGGGAGGATGTGCAGGTAGCCTGCAGCAAACATCACACACTGACACCAAAAAGTAGGAGAGGAAACATGGAGGGTTTTTTTTTTTTTGGATGAATGTGATTTTCCACCTGTGCTTGCCATGAGCTGATTGAGTGCACAACAACCAGTTTGCATCCAGTTGGCGTGTGAGCAGAATCAAAATGCAGAACAGACACCAGATTAAGTATACATACCTTTAGTCACTGAATTAACGGGATTATGATTCTGTTTTCAGCCTTAATACAACAGAAATAGTGTTTAGATGGCAGCAGGTAGGATTCTCAGGTTAGGCGGAGCATTCCTAACTAACAGGATGCTTTGTGGGTACTGATCCATTACTTTAACCTCACTCATGGGTCACATAAATAATCGGTTTATGACTAGATTTTTGGAGTATCCCAGTTATGAGTTTTAGCATCTTAATACAGGGGTGGCACGGTGGAGCAGTGGCTAGTGTTGTCACCTCACAGCAAAAGGGTTTCTGGTTTGGAGGAGCCTTTCTGTGCGGAGTTTGTATGTTCTCCACGTGTCAGCGTCGGTTTTCTCTGGGTACTCCAGCTTCCTCCCACAGTCCAAAGACATGCAGGTTAATTGGTGACTCTAAATTGTCCGTAGGTGTGAATGTGAGTGTGAATGGTTGTCTGTCTCTATGTGTCAGACCTGTGATAGTCTGATGACCTGTCCAGGTTGTACCCTGCCTCTAACCCAGTGTCAGCTGGGATAGGCTCCAGCCCCCCCCACCGTTACCCCTAACAGGAGAAGAGGTTACGGAAAATGCATGAATGAGCATCTTAACACCATGTTAGGAATTAGGGTGCATTCCAAGTCGCATACTTTTTCATTTTACTTGTAGTAGGTACTGCAGCTACCCTTAAAATGTACGTACTGTTGCATATGGTACGCAAACAATCACTTGACCCTCTTGCTTTCATATCCGTCACTACGGAGATAAAACCAAACTCCACTTACCGAGTACACCAGAGACGGAGATGTTGGCTTTCGTGCTGCAAAATTGGACCAGATGTAGTAGAACATCCTGGTGTTTTTGGCATACTGCATTTGACATACTATGTAATGGGACATACTAAATCTTTTTCTGGCATACTATATAGTATAGTATTATGGGGACTGGAACACACAGATAATTATAACCAGGATAAGGCTCATTAAAAGGTTATTCATGCCCATGTAAACACACTCGTTGTTTGGGGTGTCATAGACCACCATGCTCTATGTATGTATGGAAATGATACCTGCATTATCAGTGTCCTTTAAATACTTAAAATAAAACCTTCTGACCTCAACAAAACCATCATGACAAAAAGTATCGTAGCGGTGACCCTTTTTGTGTGCCATAAATCGAGCATGCACATTTGATGAAGGTAGGAAAAGGCAGAAATGAAAGCATGGAGCTTTATAAAGCATTATAATTTCACCAATTGAGGAAATGTTTTATGTTTTGTAAGTTACACTGCCTCGGCATGGACAGGCATGTTTTCTTTTGTTTGCCACAAGCCATATACAGACAAAGAAATGAACAACATGTTACAGTAATATACAGTATGTGCAGATCGTGCACTCATCAGAAGAGCAGCGGTTTGATCCCTGGCTACTCCTGTATGCTCCTTAGGCAAGAATCTGGACCCCGATGGTAGCCTTGGCCACCAGTGTATGATTGTTTGTGAATGTGCATGTAGTGTAGAAGCACACTGAGTGGTCAGAAGACTACAAATACATTATTTAATACATTGCCCTGAAATACAGCTCACAGCAGCAGGGTACGCAGGTATAACAGCAGAGAGGGGCGCACCTGGGATGCCAGGTGTTGCTGATGAGCCCTCTGGAGGTGTTGTGGGCCTATCGTCGAAACATGGGTGAAAGAGCATACCCACCTTATGACCTCAATAAAGCCTTTACCCTCCCGAAACCCCCAACATGGCTCCAACTCTAACCCACAGTCGCAAAGTAGGTGCAACAACAATCCACCAGTTAAACTCCACCTTGATTAAAGTTAAGTAAGTTTTTCTCCTGTTAGTTTCTTCTCTTCTCTTCCCTTATGAAAATGTGGGAGTAGGGGGCGGTAGAGTGTACAGCCCGGTCGAGCAGGGTGGAGTTCAATCCACACAGACGTCTCTCCTTGGCTCTGCCTCCCTGTGCTCCTTACTTTCCTATCCATCTAACCCTTTGGCTCCCACTCAGAACCCCCCCCCCCGATGCACAATTACTCCCACTCATAGTCAAGAATGTGCATTGGGGATTTGTGACATCTAGCCTTAAACTGAACCATATATTATCATACATGTGATGTACTCATGTGTATGGTCAATTAGACCCTATAGAGGTCAGATTCCATGTTAAACCTCTTATGAACAAACTGCTATCAGATACAGATGCAGCGCACACACATATCCAACTGTTTTTCATGTGTCACTGACAGGTTAGAAATAATTTTAATTTCAGAGCAATTCTCCAGTCAGGAAGCATCACTGTGAACTGTATTTTTGTGAGCTGTTGAAGCGGAAATATCAGGGTCAAGTGGAGAACATCAGAGTCTGAGATCAATCAGGTTTATTATGCTGGTGGAGGCATGAAACAGTGAACTTTAAATATGTTTAATAAGGTGTTCTTTGCTGTAAGAAGTCTCATCTGATGTTAAATAACTGTCATATTGCCATTCATAGACTCTGTGAACATGTCAAAGTGCAGCTTTTCGTGAGTGTTTGACCTCTGTGGTGAAGTCAGTGTGTGCAGCAGTGACACGCTGACACATAACTGTGTGTCATCAGCCTTTATTAAAATAGATCCATCTGTAAATAGTGTCAGTGTTCAGTTTGCAGTACAATGTGTGAACTTTTAGCTGGATGCCACACGACTTCATGTCATCTGTGGTGCATGATCGCTGGAGGTGTAAAAAGATTGACTTGACTAGAGTGGAGTGAAACAGAGAGGATGTGTGCTGCAGCCCGACGTTAAAAGTCAGTTTAGACACCAGAACAACTCCAGCCAGAAATGGATTTGACTGCTAAATACCATCTCCAGACAAAAAAAGCTTTTGCCGTGACCCTCGCAGAAGGTTAACATTTTTACCGCCATCACATTAAAATCCAAGCGAGGGCTTGATCTCACTTTGAGGGCTTAGGCGACAGCTGTGTTGAACTTTCACATTTTATTTCCTGCAAAAATGTGGCGTACCTACCTTTACAAACGCCCCCAAAAGTCACAGCAAATCCACAAGAAATGATGTCACCGATAAAGAAGCATGAGCGCAGAAGCGAAAGGACCAGTCCAGGTAGAGCAGTCAGAGGGAAGCTTGTAAATATGGTTCTTTATTGCACACATGACATTTGTTTTTCCTTTTTCTCTTTCTCTTTTTTTTTTGGTGTGAGCAACAAAAACTGGCATTACATGTTTTACACCCTATTCAAAATTCTCAGTCTAACCCTCTATAAAAACAAGGTAACACAAAACAAAATAAAAGCTACTTCACATAAAAACTTACAACTCCACAAAAAAAAAGAAGAAAATCTCACAGATTTTTTTAGTGCACCACTAAATGGATGAGGAACTTACAGTATATACCATACTAGTATAATTTTAGGAAAAGATGTATTATACTTTTAATGCATCACAGTCAAAAAAAAAAAAAAAAATAAAGACAAAAATCCAGTGGGGCTTAAAAAAATTCTCTTCTGTGTTTTGGTAGCATTTGCCCTTTAACCACCTGAGTGCTACATCGCTGAGACCAATACTGATTGGTTAACCTGCCGTTTAACTCATTGGAGGAATGTTTGTTAAACAGAACAGAAAATAAAAAAGATTGACAGGTGAAAAGGTAGTTAGTAGATAAATGCACTGAATGCCCTGCGACAGATTTGGAAAGGCGCTGAGAACTCACAGCAGTATGCAAACATACTGTGGTCCGATCAGGAGAGAAAAGTTCTCAGTGGGTACAATTTTAAACTGGATCCATTAACTCAGAGTTTAATGGCGGGAAACGCCTGATGCCAAATTCCCAATTTTGTATCAAACTTTCCCAGTAGACTTTTTAAAAGAGTGTGCAATGTGCTGAAAAAAAAAAAGAAATATGGGCATTTAGTTTTTTTTGTGCTCAACAAAAAAAAGCTTTTGGCGAGATAGAGGAAGACAGAAAATTGGCACTTGAATGATAAAGTACAAAAATATATCATTTCCCAATCGCGGGGGAAAAAAGGCACTTTTCAAAATCACAGATGCAATATTTCAGGCAGTGTTTGTAAAAAACATTGTGCTGTGGAAACTTTCCACTTAATGCATTTTTTTTTCTATCAGTTTGCTGGCTGAGGCGGTCACTTAAAAACCTCTCCGACAGGTAAATGTAACAGCTGCATGGACGGATTTTAGCGCAGTCGCCAATCAAAAACACCAAAGGCCGATCCTATGTTAATAACAAAAAGCTAAAATGTAAAGAGGAGGGGGAACTATTTAGGATGACTGCCGCTAATCCAATCTTTGTCTCTACTTGCTGGTTTTTAAGCAGGTGTTATAGGTAGACAAACACCTGCTTTTAGATCAAAGACACAAAAAAATGTTAATTTCAGAGAGGAGAAATGTTAAGTTTGATGTTAGACACTTTTAATCCTTGTTCTTTGCTCGCTCAGACATGAAGAGGATTGCAACAGTTAAGGCCAAGTTGTTTTTTGTTGTGCAGATTTGAAGAAAAAAAAAAAAAAAAGAATCCGGAGGCATCACTCAATGGGTTAAAGTAATAATCGGGATTAATGAAGTTAATCTTTTGCTTGTGTGTCAGTGTCAATACCTTGAATTAGTGGAAGAAGAGGGGGAAATAAAAGCTGAATAGGAAAGGAGAGAGCTGAATGAACCCAGGGACGAGTGCACTGACACAGCAAGTAGAGTGAACAACACACACTGGCAGTGTTTCAGACAAAAATAAAACAGAACAATAAATACGAGCTAGCTGAAAGTCATATCAGCGTTTTACACTGGAAGGAATAGTAAGGTTTGTTTTGATCCCAAAGTACTTCATATTGGCATGGTTTACTGGTGTGTGTCTAAGCATTATGGATGCTCCCAAATGGCCCAGTATTAGCCATTATATCAATAAGCTGAATGGGGGAGAAGTGTTCACCAAACAGACAACAGCTGGTGATAACTGTAATGCTGCTATCCAGGCGTAACAAGCCGTGGAGCCAATGGAGAAAAAAAAAAAAAGTCTAGGGACAGCTTTGGACGATCACACAACTGTCAGCGACATGTATAACTCACTACATCTATAATGGGTGTGTATGAGATGTCCTGCTCGCTACGTAATTCACAGTAAAATCCTTTTGAGATGATTAATAGGCAGTATTTTTGCACAGATTGGTGTAAAGTGGTGTTTTTGACTCTTGTGTCCAGACACACTTGTTTAAATCTGACCCAGGAGTTAACCAGTGACCTCAAGTAACGTGCAGCTTAAAAAACCCCACCCACCCACCCACCCTACACACTGCGACACTTCCTGCCGTCTCACGGGGTCAGTGACACAGAAGGACAGGACAACTAACAAGAGAGTTTGTAACACAGCAGCGGTGTTTGGAACTGAGCGGGGAGGGCAAGTATGAAGAGTGTCAGCAGATTTTCTCCAGCACAGAGGTGAGAATGCGTGAGCGGGAGTGAGGGACGCTTATCAACTCGTGCACTTTCCAGTTAGGTTGTGTGTGTGTGTGTGTGTGTGTGTGTGTGTGTGTGTGTGTGTGTGTTGAGTGACTGTACAGTATGTGGAACATATGTGCACAGTTCACTAGTGTGTGTGTGTGTGTGTGTGTGTGTGTGTGTGTGTCAGTGTGAGTGGTGGCCAGACACCAGTTTTAATCGTGTTAGTCCGTGAACCAGACCAAGGTAATACATTCATGAAACTGGTTAAAAACACAAGACAAAATATCAGCAAGTTAGTAAAATTCTTACTAAGAATGTTTTATTAAAATAAATGCCAAGAGGTTAATAAGAAAAATAACAGCATACACCATGAAAACTAAATGCAAGCATGTAAAAATACTTATGACAAGAAAACTAATAAAGTAGCTAATGAGTTAAACAAGCTGGGAATCGGCAAGAAAAAACAAAACCAAATATAACAGGGAAAAGGCAACACTCCCCACAAGAGACAGTTTTCAAGATGTAAAAGAGAGAAAAGGGGGGGAGGAGGGGAGGAAGAGAGGGGCCGTTTGGGGGGGAAGGAAAAAAAAAAGTTGCAGTGGGTTTCATAAAATTAAAAAAAAAAAAAAAAAGCACTCAGAAACATGATTAATATACATATAAAATGAGATTAGAAAAATACATTATAAACCTGTAACAATGGCTGTTAATTACATTATCATACATGTAGTAGGCAGGCCAGAGAGAATACGGTAGGTATAGAGTTAACCTTTCACCTGATGGACTTATCCAGCCTTTCACAATGACACAGCAAGTTGTAACATTGCAGAGGGAATTTTCTTAATACTGTCAAATGCTGAATAGCCATCACTTGCTCCACTTTAATATTGCATTTCAATTTAAAATAATAACACTGAGAAAGAAAGAATTCATTGACCTTTCGGTGTAACAGCATGATGAAAGAGCTATGAATAGAAAAACAAAACTGCCAAGGGTAATATCGGGATCTCAGAATTCCTCGATTTTATGAGTTTATTTCACCTTCCAGCGACAGAGTTGTTTCAATAACTGGAAACTATTTGGCTGTGAAATAGACGTGCTTGTTTCATTATCCAGCTTGTCCATTATAAATCTCGTGATTGTATTGATAGTTTGCCGTCAGACTGACATCGAGAGACATGGACTGGATGCTTTCAGTTTGCAGCTGTTGAAACAAACGGGCTTCCTGCCAGCGGGGGACGACTCCCCTCTTCCCCTCCCCTCCCCCCGCCCCTTGAACGTTATGTATTTTTCTCAGCTCATGATCTAAACATGTTCTGGCAGACTACTGCATTGCTATTGGCAGTTCAATTTTGTTCTAGGAAGTTAGTCACAGTCACCATAAATCAAGACAATATTCCATAATGATCATTAAAATCTAAATAAAAAGAGAACAAAACCTGCACATACAGCAGAGTAAAGGGCCATCAAGTAAAGGAAAAGAAAAAAATAATTTCAGGAAGACAAAACCATGGCACATATTTTTAGCTGGTCAAAACGACTGCTATTCTTTTTGCATAGAATAACTGCGGTAACACCACGATACGGTGGGAGCTACCCTGCTCGACGATTCAGAGCGTGTAACACTAGCCAATCCCTCTCTGCGCCATCTTGGTGGGTGCTGGATATTATTGAACACAACTGGAATACTCAGAAAACAGAAACCACTGTTGATAAGGCACTTTGATTTGATCCTTTTTTTTTTTTTTTCCTTTTTTTTTAAACTCTCTCGAGGCGTCTGTCTCGCTCTGATCCTCGTTGACTTTTTAGAAAGTTACGACTGTTTTGGTCTTCCGTCTTCCTTTTTCCAATCATATCCAAGGTAACAGCACTTTTTCCCCCCTCACCCACTCGGTTGATCTGTTTCCCCCTTTATACTGTTTTAAACTTTTTTTTAGTTCGTTTTTTTTCTGATTTTGTAACTGCAAGTAAAGTATCAAAAGCTAAAATTGCCAAAAATAGATTTTTCAATTTTTTTCTCTTCTCCAGCACCCTGTAAAATTATCTATTTTTTGTTCTCTTCTGTATTTGTATATGCAATGACAGATATCTACATTTTTATATATTTATATATATATTTATATATATATAAGACGTATGTATAAAGCAATTTGAACAGGCAGGCATGGCTTTCACATCCTATTTTTTTCTTGAGAGAGTCGAACAAAAAAAAAGATCGTGGGCTCAGGAGCTAGACTACGATCACAGGGAGGTGTGACACATTGTGGATGCGCTTTTTTTTTTTTTTTGGAGGGTTCACGTGATAAAAATAAACATTTCATCACTAAAATAACCAAACTAAATCAAGTTTTTTCCTAATTTCTAAAACACCTGATGTCCCAAGTGATGACGGGGGTTAAAAATAAAAACACATTTCAACAAAAATGGCCAAATGTTGAGATGTAAAAATGAACAAAATAAAGAAATAAACACTCTTTTGGCAATGTGGCTGATGAAGCAACTGAATATAGAAGCCTCATGACAAAAGCATTTATGTACAGAACTTCAAAGTGCCCTTCCCCCTAGCAACGTACTGTAATTGAGTAGTTGATTTAGTGTTAATTGCCTGCATTCTCCTCCTCAGAAAAAAATAAAATTAAAATAAAAAATAGAGCAATTAATGGGTCAAAACTCATCTAACTGACTGGCTGTCTGTTCCAGCTGAAGGCAGGCACCACAAACTCACACCCTTCCAAACTCTAAAATCACAAAGAGAGCCCTCTGTGAGACAGATGCATAATTGCAGATATATAATTCATTGGAAAACCCTTTGGCTAAATGCACACTTAATACTTTTTTTTGTCTTTTCAATCACAGCTCAGCTAAACTCATTGAGATATTTTTTTTTCTAAATACATCAGGCACTGTATAATGGATGTAGTGTGGATGGCGGGGCGAAGCAATGGTCAGTAGCTAATAAGCACTGCTCCAATGTCCCCGAAGCCTCAGCACACCCTACTTTCATTGTAGTATTAATTAAAAAAAAACAAAACAAAAAAAAAACAACACACACACAGACCCATCAGCCCAATTAGTGACCTTCCCATCTTGCCCTTCATCATTTCTCAGTTTTTCCTGCAGCCTGCTTCCAAACATCAGATTGCGTTTTTTTTTGTTTTCCAGAGATAACCACCTGCCTTAATTTGGCTAGTCGATTTAAGCAAAGCTAATTAGTCAAATGTGAACAACAGAGGAACCAAAATCAAGTGGAGAAAATGACTCAAAAGTAAAGCCAAAAAAAAAAAAAAAAAAAAAAAAATAGACAGAAGAAAAAAAACCCCACATAAATCATAAAAAGCTCTTTTTTTCCCGCAATCATTTTCAGCCATGATTTTTTTTTGTGTGTTTAAAAAACAGACAGAAAGCTTTTTGGAGGGGCACACCCAGAATGTGTCAGCTCATAATTACATCTTAGAGCTCAACAACTGCACTACATGTGAAAAAATGACAGAAATTAAACAAGTTAATGTGAGCGTATGTTCTCTTTCCTTCTGTTTCTTTTTCTCTCCCGATAGGTGGGTGTCGGAACAGGGTGGGACAGGTAGGGTTTTTTTTTTGTTTGGTTTTTTTTGGGAGGAGGAGGGGAGGGTGATGTCATTACTCTGAAACCAAATGGTTTGCGTCAAATAGATGCTGAACTTTGAGTCAGACGTGAGGTCACCAAATTAGAGCGATTAAAGGAGGGTGGGTGGGCAGGTTTGGGGTGGGGGTCTTTATTGCTATATAATTCAGTGCAGATTCATGAGTAATACCACGAACACATCCACCCAGTTTATGATTCATGAAGAAAAAGAAAGAGAAAGAATGGGAATTGAACTCAATGAACAGAGGGAAAAAATGAATATTACACAACTCTGTTGGGTTTTTGTTTCTGTGAAGATTCTGCGTTTCTTTTTTTGTTGTTTTTTTTGTCAGAACGTGTTAGGGTAACTGTACGGGCAGGTGCCTCTCTCTCTCTCTCTCTCTCTCTCTCTCTCTCTCTCACTTGCGTCCGAGAGGCTAGCAAAAGGCAATTACCAGTTAACTGATCAGCAGGCAGGCTTGGGGCGGCTCGTCATTGGGTGAAGAGTTCAGAGGTCAGAAGGTCATGTGTTAGTTGCCGGTGGCGGCTAGGTGGTTAGAAACAAAAACAAAACAAACAGAAAAAAAAGATAGAAAGGATATTAGTGTCAGCAAGAAGAGACTGGAATGACATCATTTTAACAATAAAATGAATGCAATCTCTTATGTCGCCCGCCCCCCGCCCCACTCCCTGCCACCTAAGTCCCTTGCCGATGTGAGATGAACCCAGCTAATCTCATTATAATCATGACGCTGGCACATCATGATCCCATCTACTAAGCCCCCACCCCAGACTCAGGTAGCTTGGTGGTTTAATTTAAGCGCACACTGGCCCCCAAAAAAAATCAAGAAGCAAAGAGAGGTCGAACAGACAAACAAAATAAGAACAACAAAAATCTAGTGTTTTAGTGTCTGTCAAAGTTGGAGTGCAAGTTACAAACAGTGTGATTAGTGGTAAGGAGACTTGCTAGTGTTATGTGAGGGATATCTGTGGCTAGTGTTACATGTGCAATGAATAGATGAATCGATGCTTTCCGATTCTTTCTCTTTATTTAGCAGTATATTTTTATATAATATAAATATACACAAGAACCATAAATACATTTGATATAAAATGCTCAAATATAAAATGACAGTACCTCACGTACAACTGAAATATTTAAAATGTGTTTTAGCTTTTCTTTTTCTCATTTCAATCTATTTGCGATACACTGGAGAGAATGCAAGCTACCTCAGCTTATGTCTGTGCGTGTCTATCTTCCATAGAAAAATAAAATGCAAAATAAATTTGATTTTTTTTCAAGGTGAAATGGTGCGTGGTAGCAGCATTGGCTACTTTGTCTTCTGCCTACCAGGTCTCTCTCTCTCTCACATACAGTATAGAAATGCTTCTCCTTTTTTTTTTGTTCCTTTTTCTCTTTCGCTCCTTATGAGCCGAGGAGATAAATCATGTATGGGAACAAGCCTGCCCCATTTTAGGCTCTAATCTCACATCAGAGGAATGTCATTATACACCTTCAACACTGCCTGCAAAGTACTACCTGTCCTAGCTTCACAGCTGCGATAAACCAAAAGCTGTTCAGATCACTTTTGCCTGAGCTTTGACATATACACCATCTACACACACTGTATATGTTAAGTACTAAATGTAAACAAAATGTGCATACCACGACGGCCATTTAGCTGGCGTGTGGATGTATGGGGTAGGAAAGGTGGTGAGGGGGAAAGGAAAACAAAAAATACAATACAGACGATATACAAATTCCCAACTAAGGCATCGAGGCATAATAGGCATAATAATCATTGAAATTCATCAGTCAATAGCAGAGTGTAGCTAAGAGACTAAACTGACCTCTGTCAGCGGTCACAATCCTTTGGTAAGGATGGACCCGCGTGTCATGCCGTCTCACTTTAGTAGCCATTGCACCTAGATTGTAACAGGTCCACAAGGTTAGAAACCATTCACTTTGAGCAGGGGAGAAACAGTCATCTTTTACAGTAACAACATTCACATTTTAACCGTTATCATTATAATGCTTGAATAATACAATACACATAATAGCAACATAATACAGATTATAGTACATATACACACATCACACAGAGCTTTTCTTTTTTAACGTGTAGAAAAATGCAGTAGAAAAAAATAATATGTCTTTTTGGAGCTTTACTTGGTATTTAAAAATGCATAACTTAAGTAATAAAATTTCCACAGTGCTCAGAGTTATACGAGAAGACTCTTTGAAAAGGGGGGCAGGCAAAGGGTACAGGCTCCTGGGCTGTCTGGAAAAAATAATGTGATTCTTCCTCTGGGATCCAGAGGGGGATTCAGAGAAATTTGTCTCTTTATTTTGAAAGGTGGGGGAAATCCAATACAGCTCTGATGGTAATTGAATAGTGCCAGACACCACCTGCCTCTCCCTCTCTCTTTCATTTTCTCTTTCCCTCTTTCACCACTTCTCTCCAGGTCAATCTGTTCACCGGCGGCAGACGCTGTCATTTTCCTCTTAGATTTGTCACAAGTGATTCCTTCCTGCTGCAGAGCTCGGCGCTGCCTGGCGCTCATGACACTAACTGTATGTTCAAGTGCTGCGAACACGTGATGCGTGCAGGAATTAAGAAAATAAATCGAGCCCTCCGAGACGGAGAGGGGGACATGTGGAGTAAGTTATAAAACACAACGAGGATTTTGTTCTGGCATTGTCAAGTTAGGAGCAAGTTTTGGCTGATGACTACGCAGCCACCTACACTACTCCGAAGAAGCAGATGGCCTGACATTTCTTTTCTCTCAGAGAAGCCAATGGCGGCTAGATACAGTAGCGCAGGCAGCCGAACCGAGTGCATGAGTGTGTGTGAGTGTGAGAGTGAGTGTGTTCCACAGGGCCCCGTGTTGCTGAAGGCACCAATCGATAGTGTGAGTAAATAAAATGCACTAAGCTGGTGTAACCCTGCAAGTTAAAGAGAGAAAAGCCAGTCAGCTGCCCCTGTCTGTTCTACACATGACTCCCAGAGGCACGTCAAATACATAGGTCAGCTGAAATCACGTTTGTGTCTGCCGCTGCCAGATGATGCCACGGACAACATTAGAGGAGTACTGTGTCAAATTAAAGCTGGAAAGTGACTGACAAAGGCCTCTTCTGTCTTAACATGGGAAACAGCTTTGCTTTTGTTGACGACAGCCTCGATGCAACATATGGTGCTCATATCCAACTGTTTTTCATCAATAGATGTTGAGTTATCTCTTTGGTAGCAGATGTGTTGAGCTTAAAGCACCACTGAGAGTGAGTATAGTATATAGACCCTCGTATTGAACTGTACTCCTGACACAGAAACTAAGGGGAGCGTCAGGTATTAGCACAGAGCTCCAGTTCAAGAGGGGTGAGGCTAAGACAATGGAGAGAGGGGAAGGAGAAGAAAAAAGGGAAGACTGGAGGAATTTAATGAACATCCCCAGTGGGAGTGAGAGAGGGACTATCTACAGGCATCAAGGCCTGCCTGCAGAGAACAGCACAGAGAAATGATTTCAAAAGCTGCAGAAATCCGAGGGGATCTGCCGCCAGACTGAATATGCCTCCAGGCCAGTGCATGAAAGGGTTAGAGAGCAGGCTGCGTGTATGTGTTTCTGTCGGTGTGCCTCATTTCACACCGAGGCAAGTCCTCCTATATGAACCTTGCAGAACAGAGGCTATGTAAACCTGAGAGCATAATTGTTTGGTGAGAGCGTGACTGAAACAGTGAAGTAACCTTAGTCTAAATTACAAAGAGATCCTTCCAAGAGCCTAGCCCTCACAAGGTAACTTCTGTCCCCCTTTGCCTTTTTAATACAGTGTCCATATGAGCCACAAAGCTGGTCATCCCATTACCAGCACATCCACTCTTTGAGTTTGTCTGTTTTTGATCCTCAGGTGGACACGACATATTTACCTTTCAACAAGTCCTGACTGTGGCTCATGGAAGCTGCGTCCAGCACCCCAGCTCCGGGGTAAAACAAGCTGCCCTCCTGTCCAGGCTGGCTAAAGCTGGGAGTACCTGCCGCACCCATGCTTCCCCAGGCTCTCTTACCTAGAACCCCACTGTGCTCGATGGGGTACTCCAGCAGGGAGGTGGGTGCCAGGGCGTAAGGGTACTCGTAAGGGGTGGTGTAGATAAGCCCGCCATCCGGTGTGGGAGGCACCAGGGTGGGGGTGCCATTGGGCAGCATGGCAGCCATCTGAGTGGGCCGGATGAGGTTCATGATGGGGGCCCCGGCTGGTGTCGGGGGCCGGAGTGCCTGGGGAGGCAACACCTGACCAGTTGGGGCCGCTATGAGACGTGGGCCCTGAGCGGCTGCTGCCGCCGCTGCAAGAGAGAATGCAAGGGTGGCTGCCATAAGCAAGAGAGTGAAGGACAGGAGTAGAAAGAAAGAGGACAAGAGATAAAAGTGTAGTGTGGTTGATCATAATCACAGATGAACAGTGGAAGGTGAAAATACAAAAGGAGGAAATAGAGGAGGGAACGGGAGGTGGCAGATAGAGAGGAGAGAGGAGGGGGGGCAAAAGGGAAAATTAGTCCATGCAATGATCATGGTGGTGAACCACAAAAGCCACAATCTGTTGCAAAGGAAGTCAACATAGCCAAACAAAAAAACACACACACACAAAAAAAACAAAAAAAAAAACAACAAAAAAAACCCTCACACCAAAACACAAGAAGCACAAAATGCTGCTGTCATCCCAGTGCATTCAAAGCATACAAATCACCACGGCAGCTATACATTCATCTACTAGAAATGGCACAGGTGAGGTAAACACACACATGCCAACAGAAATGGAGCTGTTGACTCTACGTAGAGGAGAGACATTTGATGGGGAGCAGGTTTTACTAAAGCCTGTTGAGGAATATCATCTTGAGTATGTGGCTCACAGAGCACAAAGAGAAACTTAAAATATTTAAGTTGTTAGCAACTTAAAAATGTTAATCCCCACACAGTCAGCAGTCCATTTAGGTTGGATACAAATGAACACACAAAAATCATTTTCCAAGTGGTTCTGCATCAGCACGTGCTGCGAGCCGTGCCGCACAAGCTTCCCCGAAAAGCAGGTCAATTAAGTTCAGCGCTTGGTGACTATGGTTAGATGGTGAGCCAGTTTGTTGTGGCAAACATTGGAGCAGATGTTAAATTTGAAAAATGAAATAGTGAAATTAAGCACTTTTAGTTTCATGTCATAAATTTGAACCCAAGTTTACAGAAGAACCCAGCTGTTCAAATTAGACTTTAAATGATAATTACGAAAATAACCAAGGGTCCAGAGAGTAAATGCACAAGTTCTGGACTAATATGCTCTGTAATGAAAATGTTTTGGCTTTATTTAAGTTATTATATCCAAATCACAGATTTGATTATGCGCTTAGAAATGGCATTTGGTGATTAACAGGCAAACACTGTAGATGTGTGAGCTAGTGACTAACATGCAGGGCTGAGCAGGTGGAATACAGCAATGTGCTGGAGGTTTAGAGTCCGCCAAGAGCAAGTGATACAGAGCGATGGCATCTGGTTTGCAGCGAGGGAGGGGGGGGGGCGGATGGAGGAGTGGATGGAAAGGAAAGGAATACGAAGTGGAACAGAATGGAAGTCCTACTCATAGTTGGGTAGGTAAACATGGATTGTTTGGAGAGCTTGAGAGAGAGATGTCTGCTAGTGGTCAGAGATAATATGATGGTATGTACACAGGAGGTCTGACTACACATTCATTTAATGAGAGTAAACAGTATTAGTTAATGAGGAAATACAAAAAAAATGTAATATATAATTAAGTATGCTGAATGCAGTGAAAAGATTAGTTGTTTATGGTGCAAAACAGATCCATTGTGTAAACTGTGTGTGTCCGTGGAAGCTCACTTACGTGTTTTGATGTTGTTGTCTCTGTATGTCCCATTGAGAATCGCGAGCTCCATCAGCTGCATCTTCTTCAAATTGTCTTCTCCCTCCGCCTGTGAGAAACACAAACTTTAATGTCCGTTCACAACAACACACCACACACTAATTCCAATTAATTCCACAAGCTGAGGCCCCTTTATAGGCCAATTGAAACAATCCACACGACGACCATTTCACCAAACTACATGCCCGGGTGTTGTTAAAAAGCTACAGTGGGGCAGCTAAATCATTTCGACAATACATGTCATCTGTTCTCCACAAGCACCGGTTGGATTGGGTTTAGGGAAACAGAGATGGAGATAAGCTAAAGTGCTGTTGTCATGGCAGAGTGCCTTGTTGTTACTAAAATGCTGACAGACACATTAAGTGTGGGAATGCATATTCATAATCCATATCAGAATGATAATTACTGTAATTTTCTTTGCTCCCTTGTGCGCAATCAAATGCGCAATAACCGCCCTGGCTAATGTCAGTCCTGTCAATTAATGTTTGGATAAATAAATACAAAAGCCGCAGCCACTGTCATTATCGCCAAATTAGGGGACTGAAATTATTCACGGAAAGCAATTAAGATAGCACCCCTCCTCCCACTCGCACCCATCCATTCCTCCCCCTTTCCTTTCTGCACCCTCCTCCACCTCCACCCCCAAACTCCATTTCCCCTGAAGCTACCGAACACTCAATAACCATGACAACACAGAAGCCCCAGCGATTTTCCAGGTTGTACATCATAATTTAAGCAGGGCCTTATGTGAATTACTCTCCAGACTGAGAGGTGCAAAGACAGGCATGTGAAGCCTCGCTGACCTCAGTTCCACCTTAAGTGAACTATTGATTTCATGCTTTTTGCAGCTAAGAGGTAGAATTCTGACGCTTGTTCATCATTTCAACACACAAATACAAAGAAAGGCGGCTCATGCGCACACACACACACACAGCTGCACGTAAACGCACCATGTGCACACTGAGCAGAGCAGACCACCCTGTTAGTGGTGGCGGTAATAAAAACAGGAAGGCAGATACTGAACCTCCTCCGTCTCTCTATTCTATCTCTGCACAGAGTGTGTCTCCTGGACCAAGTTTAACAACAGTGTGCCGCTCTATTCAGAGGACGATAAGGAAAAGAAAGGAAAAAAGAATGAGGGCTCAGAGTTAAGCCCTCCCATGAGACTCCTCTTCAACACGGCCACAGAGAGAGGAAGAGAAAGAGCGAGGTTAAGCAAGAGAAAAAGTGACAGAGGCTGGTCTCCCTTGACTAAATATAAGGCAGTGGCTTCAGAGCAGTCACAGTATTCAGCTGTATGTGTGTGTGCTCGTGCAATGTTTAGTGTACCACAGAGCTGCCAATTAATGAAGCAAGGAAATTCTCTCCTCTGCTGTCTCTCCCTCGCTACCTCCACTGTGCTCTGCTCCTCTTTTCTTTTAATGGGGAAGACTTAAAGCACAGAAATGACACCCATTTTTTTCCGAGCTACAACCCCTTTTCTCTGCAAAGACAGACAAAAGGGAAGTAATGCAAACACTGGTGATGCAACTTATGCGATTCAAATATTCCTGGTTATCAAAATTCAAGGGTATGCATCAGAGGGCTGAAAAATAGCTCAATTTTAATGTGGCCACATATCAAAAAGATGACACAAATGGGTCACAATCTAATTTTTAAATCATTATTCATTCAGTTCAAAATAATATGTTAATGTAAAAACCCTGGTATTTCATATCAAACCCTAAACTACAGTTATCCAAATTAACACATGGAGCAGTTATGAAAATTGTGAATTATGCAACACATTATTTTCAAAAAACATTAGCACAATCATGTTGCGCTGAGACAGTTGCCAAGCTCTATTTTGCTCCCTCATTTGCAGCCTTGGAGGTGAAGAGAGGGCCACTTGACATGCTATGTCAACAATGATAACCACACCAGGCTAATTGAGCACGGCCCAGGTCAATGGCTAGCGTGGCTAATATTGGCAAGTGAACCCCGCTCGATGGAGAGCCAAAATCACAACTAATGAGATGCTGGAATCTCTATGTAAACACTTATACACATGAATTAACAGGCCTTGACATAGCTGCCGATCACACCTAAAAGAGCAAAGTAAACATTATTGAATCCAATTTTTTCCCAATTTCTGTGACTTCCTTTTCACTGTGTTCCTCTTTAGTTATTTACATCACTACTTAAATCAGATCTCAACCCCTACAACCTTGTACAATGAAAAAAAAAAAAAAAAAAGTCTGCTACACTTTGCTAACGACGCCCACAAATCTAAACAGCTGTTTTTTTTCCTTCCGTCTTTGTGTGTATGTGTGTGTCTCCCAAAAACTCAGTCAGTGGTTCTTTGGAAGTGGGCCAAGCTGACTTGCTAGACAAAGTGAGAAATGAGGGAAGGGAAGAGAAAAAGACTTGATAAAATAAGAACATAACTTCACCAGATGCAAATTACGGAGGGGGCTGAATGTGTTGCGCTTTCAAAGCTTAACACGGTTGTGGCAACAATAAATCAAACATCTGCCTTTGCCTTTTATTGTCACTGTATAGTGAGATGTATAAACACTATCCACTCTGCTGGAACCATGCTTCCCTAGCTAGCGTTCGCTCTCACAAAAGCCTGCTGTCTCCCTGTCTCCCTCTCATATCAAGCAGAGGTCGCCCTCATGAACTAGATGTATCCCAAACTGGTGTTGTTGTGGCTACATTTAAATACTTTACTTTAAAACTCAGAGATATCTTGGCCTCTCAAAACAGACTGTGTGAGAAGGAGTGCAATGGAGGTGGCTCGGCAGCAGGCAGCAGCTCAGGCAAACCGCATGCTGGAATATGAGTGCTAGTGCTGCTTGTGTTTGTGTGTTGTATGATGATGGATCTGCGGGGTTGTGGGGGTTAAATGGGCGCGGGGCAAGAGGGTGCCACCATCCATCCAACTCTGCATAGGTGGCACACTGCCTGTTGAGAGGAGAGAGTCGCAAAAATAGAGGGCAGCGAGAGGGGAAGAGCACAGATGCTGCTGCAGCTAGGATGAGGTGTGCGCTACTGTGTGTGAAATGTGTGTATCCCCAGTGGAGCGCGGCTGATATAGCTCCATCTTCTCACTCGCACAGTTTGTAAGCTAAAGCCCCCCCAAACCTTGACAGATTGTTCCTGCTTTACATGTGAAATGAGCTAATTTCCCACCATCAAAATACAAATTCCCCGTTGCAACGTTTCCCTACTTTTCTGTTTTTGTTCCTCTGCGGATGTTCAGGAAGTGTTAGTAGTGTTAGCGGCCTGGTTTGAGCAACACAACAATCCAAAATGGCTGCAGACAGGGGCTGTGATATCAGGAAAAACCAAAAGATAATGCTGGTGACACTGCTGGAGTGGAGTTGGACCGACTTAAATCGTGTAGCCCTGGGTAGATTGGGCCCGCTTCCTGCCGCAGAAGCACAGCTTAGATGAATGTTTGATGAACAGCACCGCGGAGAGCAGTTAACACTTTAATGTTGCCTAGCTCAAGGTGTCGCCACAATTAACAGACTCCTCAGTCAGCATGCACCACCTATAATAAAACATTCACTCAGATGCAGCCATCACCAGGGCCGCGTGTAAGCATGCTGCATATGTGTGTGGTTGTGTCTCTCTGTAATGATCTGGCTGATGGAATTCCCGGGAGAGGAGTAGCTGCTGGATTATACAATGAGAGGGATGAGGAAAGGAAGTTTTCCTTTATCATCCCTAACATGCACACATGCATGTGCCTAACAAACACACACACCCGCACGCTCCTGTCCATCAGCGAAAAAGCCACTCAATAAAGCTGCTCTATCCACAAGAATCAGATTCAATCAATGAGGCCTATTTGTGAAATCAGCAGAGCGGTAAAAGCTATCAGGGAGGAGCAAGACAGAGGGATGAGGGAAGGAGGGAAGGGGAGCAGGAGGGAGGAGAAGGGAGACGGGAGTGCGATGAGCTAAAGTAGGTGAGCCGTGTCCCACTGCCACTACCTGACAACCCTGCGATGAGGTCACTGGATGCATGCTAAATCACTGTCATGCTGCACTCCTTTGTGCCTCTCTCCTGATCAAAGCTTGTGTTCGTATGTTGACGACAAACAAACTGTAGCTAATGCCGATTGTTTCAGGCAATATAGCTCATGTTCAGTGCCTTTAAACTGTTTGTGCATGTGGACGGCAATAAGCAACAGTTGAGTGAACGTCGGAGAGTGTTTGTAGGGCTGCACCCTCACTCTCCCCGACTCCAGGCCCTCTCCCATCCATCTCACCCACAGATAAACACAACAGGCGCCTGGATTAGGTTGGATGAATTTGCTCATGTCTATGGCTGCAACTGAGGGGGAGTTTTTGCTCATATCTGGCAAGAGTCACCGTCTATGCAGCTCGGCTCGGTTAACAGCTCAGCTCGGAGAGATGAAATGATGAGCAGAGAAAGAGAGAGAAAGAGAGAGAGAGAGAGAGAGAGGTGGAACAAAAGAGTACCAGGAGGAGAAAAAGCGCTGCAGAACAAGTACAAGAGAAAGCGTGAATGATTGTCTCTGAGTTGGTGGAGAGATGGAGAGATATGCAGGAAGAAGAAAGGGATAGCTGGAGAATATGAGACAAGAAAAGACAGACAGTGTAGTGAAAACCAATTTGTCTGTTCCCCAGTGGGCTGACACTAGCTAAGGCCTCCTTTCCTTCTCTGGCCTCACTGCCAGTCATCACAAACAGGCGTATGTGCACATGTGTGTACACACAGCCGCACACACATATCTTAGGCCTTAGCAGGGCTGGGGTCAGGCTCTCTCCAAACTACTCCAATTACCTCAGCAGTAAACACAGCCTGCCCTGACGGCCTCCTGGGATACAGAGGGAGGCAGAATGTGTAGAACTGAGAACGAGAGGGGAGGGAGGGAAAAAATTCTGCAGAGTGGAGTGAAGGAGGTGGTATTGGGAGCCTCGGGGAGGGAGGAGTAGATGACTTCATGTAGAGGGGTGGAACTGGTAGTGGCGGCAGCTGGTTTTTCTCCCGTTCTCCTCCCCTCGCTCGCCTCCCTTTTGGTTCCTTCCCAAACTCTAACATCTGGAGGAAAATGATTACTCTCGCCACGCTGCCAAGACGACTTATCAACAATTCCACACTCTCCAGAAGCGTAGGGTTAGAGAAGAGGAAGGAATGAGTACTTGTAGCGGGCTTCAAAACATCTCCACACTAAATAAATAAGTGACAAGAAAGTTTAATCAATCCAAGTCAAACTAAAGCAAACTTGGAAGTCGGATTGGGGTAAGAAATGAAAACACGTGTGCAGCAAACCTGATTTTCATGTTTTCATCGACAAGACCATAAATCCAACAACTCAGGCAAAAACAGAAAATACACATATGCCACACACACACCTTTTGCTTTCTCCTGGAAATCCACGCATCAATCAAACACTACAGAAGAGTAAAAACTACATATATATCAACACATTAAAGCACAAACCTTTTTACTTTTCAATAATGACACCATATATCAACACCCTACAAGAAAAAAAACAAACATAAAACACCACACAAACACAACCTTCCTCCTGTTCCCTTTCATAAAAAGCACATTTAAAGAGTGTGCCTGTATAAGTGCTGCCATGTCCTTTCTCAAATTCACTGCTGCACTTTCAAAGGCAATTTTCTTTCCTTTGCCTTGCTCCTCAGCTTTTGTGAACATATCTGCCAAGGGAATCAGGCCTCAACTGTATTTTCCTTTCCCCCAAAGACTAACAACGCAATCTCCTGCAACTCTCCTCTCTGACTGTCTTATACCTTCACGACACTCTGGCAAAGCCTCTTTATTTCTCCTTTCCTCCTTTGCTCCCCGTCCTCGCTCCCAGACAGCTCTGTTAGCGATGTGCGCCATTAGTCATGCTAAACCACCAACACACTAGCTCATTAGCATAGAAGTGAACCTGACTCCAGTCAGATTATTACAAACTCATCACGGCTGCTCCGCCCCATTACTGTCAATCACGCAGCTTACTGAGGTACAGTTGAAAGTGGCACATTACAAAGTCAGGAACTAACTCTTCTGTTAATACTTCACTTTCTGCATCATAACAAAGCTCATAAGTGCCAAGGCCTCGGAGTAAAAGTGTTTCTGTCTGATGTAGCGTTGGTGGCTGCTCAGAGTGTTACTATCTGTTGCAGAGAGGTATTAATTTAATTGGTAGGGCCTGGTTTGCTCTCAGTGCTTCTCTGAGGTTATCCATAACATGCAAAGTAAGTATGGGTGGCGGATGCAGTCTGGGCCCTGGCATTGGCACAGGCTCGTGGATCTATGGGGCTTATAACAGCTTTTTATTGTGCTGAAAGGACTGAAGTGGGCAGCCTTGGTTCTTTGTGCTAGTCCCATCAATATCAACTGACACGCACATACATAGATTCAGTGCCACCGACAGGAGAACGGAGAGGGAAAATAGAGAGGGAAAGAAAATTTGTTTTTCTACCAGCTTGCTGCAGTCTCAAGAACTGAAAGAAGAAAAAAAAAGACAGTTTTTCTCTCCCATCAAAAGCATTTCCAATAGTACAAGGGGAAAAGCTACACGGAAATTCTGAGTGATCTTGTTTATCCTCAGAAACTGGGCTGGTATTCCATGTAACATAACAGCATTACGAGCGGATTAAACTTCATATAAATAACCTAGAAAAATATATACAGATTTAACAACAAGATTTAGATATATTATTAAAGCTTGTTGGCCTGCACCGCCGTTGACAAACAGATGATGTTACAGGCTAAGAACAGCAGGGATCATTCAGTCCCACCGTGTTGTACAGCCCGACAAACAGCTGTCTGTTTCTCCTGTCCCCCCTCTCTCATCATCTGTTCCCTGCTCACCAGTAAAATTCCCTCTTCCTTCCTCTGTCCTCCCAGCTCATATTCCCAATTTGCACCCTTGGTCTCTACCTTATTTATCCACTTCCATTTTACTTCTCCTTCCGCTTTCCCCCTCTCCTCCCCTCCCTTTATCCCTCATTCCACCAGGCTGCCAGACGGTGTATTGTTCTGTCGCTGCGATCCTTTAATGCCATCCAATCGAGCAGGGAATATCTTGAAGGGATTTGGCCAGGGATGATTTGGGAGCTTTAAATACTGCTAGGGGATTTGCATCATTCAGAGATCCTGACTCCTAAAACAGGGATCTAAGTACCTACTGAAAGATGTGCATTCAAACCTTGAACCCTTTGGATGCATCTACCTGGACATATGAAGTTAGCCCATGGACACCTTTTTTTAATTACTTATTTTTTTTTTTAGACACTTTCCTTGGGTGTCCTTGACCAAAACGTCATCCATACTTCCTTTAATCACTCACATCAACAACATGAACATGCAAGGCTGTTTACGGAACAGATCTGAGAGTCCGGTTCATTCACATGAAAAAAAATCTTCCCTTCACTGCAACCATATGTCTCCATGTTAACAAAAAGAAGACTTTCCCTATGATTCTTTTGATGATTTGGTTCACTGACTGTGCCTGAAGGCCACGTCAGTTCCCTACAATGCATTGCTGAAAGGATATTCTATTTTCTTTGTATGATAGTGTTATAGATGTTGTGTGCCTTCGCTGCCAGGAAAAGAAAAAAAACATTTGGATTTCAACAGAGCTTTTTGAACAGAAAAAAAAAGAGCGAAATGTTTTGGTTTTAGTTTTGCTGTGCCCCACTGAACACAACCCAAGTTCCACCATGGGAAAACCAGTCAGTGCCGTAGACAGCAAGTGAAGTATTGCAAACATCACCGCTAACAAACAATAACACTGTGAAAGTGAAAGAGAAAAGAAGGGGACTGCGATAAACAAACCAAATGAACCCAAGTGAGATAAAAAAAAAAAGCATCTACACTCCAGACGCCATGGCGGAGGCAAAGAAAGCCATCAGTCCAGAGTTGGCTGGTGGGACTGAGAGAATGGAGTTTGAAATGACTTGAGCGACGGCTGGCAAAGCGAGGCATCACAGACTGTAGGAGCTGAATTTGACAGGCGGCCTTTGGGCTCTCTAAACGCTGAGCGCTACACAATCCTATTTTCCTGCCTAAACACTGGGACACACAGTCGCTGGAGAGGCAGAGATGAAAGCACTATGTGTGTATGTGTGTGTGTGGGTTCCCACTTCGCAGATGTTGAAGCTTGGCCCTGGTAATGCCCCTGGGGAACTTCAGAAACTACTCTGGGTGGACAATATATAAAGCAGAGTGTGTGAGAGACACAAAGGCACAGAGTGGCACAAAGACAATGTGCACAAGTCTCAATCAACACTGAACCTTTGGAGATGCTTGGTCCTAACCGCAGCTCTCCTACAATCGACCCACAGGCGTATGCACACATGAAAACATCCACACACACACACACATATGCATTTCCTTGCCTCTCTATAAGGGGATTAAGGAGACCTTCAAAGAGAGGCAGAGAGATTGGCCAGGGGCCTGCAGGGTCCCTCTCCTTGCCACTGGAGGACCAGGGCAGATTAAAACTGCCCGGGCTTCTCAGCGTGCCTTGTTACCCGCCTCCCCTTTGCGCGCACTGTATTAGGACACTCACAAAAACCCCTTGAGGGGCCAAACACAACCAGGTGGATTAGGAAGCAGGCTATTTTACAATGATGTAAGGGACCTGGGTGGTTAGGGACCGAGGTGCATGTGTATGTGTGTGAACTGAAATTAAAAGGACAGCACAAGTGGGCAAGGCAATTTTGTAAGTGGTGCAGAGGGCCTGTGTACATAGAATGCACCTGCACTGGGGATCTCGGTTGACTTAAAAATCTAAATGAACAAGACAAGAGAAGAAACAGGACTAATTCCCCTTTGAGAGAAGAAAGGAAAGAGATGGATTAGGAGCAGGATGATGTTTCAAGGAGAAATACAGAAAGGAAGAACTCAAGAGAGAGTAACAGAGAAAGTGCTAATTGCGGCATGACAGAGCTGAGGTTTGGTTCAGGACAATGGATGGCGAATTTTCAAACCTGACAAAGAGCTGCCACCAACAATAAGTGACTTAGCATCAGTCTTCTTCGTTCTACTCAGACTTTATTAAGTGTGTTTGTTTAGAGATTCATTGGGGACCAATCGATCACTGTTAAAAATTTGATGGATTAAAAATATATCCAACTATGGTGCATTGGTTCCATATGTGCAGATACTTTCAGAGGCTGGTGTTAAATTTACATATGACTGGGAGAACTGCAGCATGTGTGCCTCAAGCAGTTACAGCCCAATAAAAGTCCATGCTTATAGTGACAAATAAATAAAGACATAACGCATTTAATTCACAATTTAGGCATTTTGATTGCACATAACAGCAGCAATGCATATGTATGTTACTGTGCTTCTCTCTTTCTCCCCCACTTGTCCACACCAGTGAGTCGGTGAATGACAGCGGGATAAAACAAGTGAGGAAAGGTGAGGAGAGAGATGAAAGGTGCCATTCAGCACAAATGTTATTGCAATCTGAATCTTTTCCCCGCTTTAGAGTTTTCACCGTTTCCTGTGGCTGGCTCCGTGAGCAGACTCCTGATGATGGGGGAGAGTAACAGACAGAGTGGAATTCAAAGTCATACTGCCGCTTTCCTTGTTCCTATGCCACCGTGTGCGTGTGAGCACACACTTTCGAAACACAAACCCCCACAGTTAATGAGCATGCTATAGGTCTGCCCCCTGGGAAGCTGCACATACACAAGAAATTCTATCTAAATTAAACACAATTACTACCGCGATCACAAAGTCACTGCAATCAACTGTTCCTTTGTTGGCACACATTAATTGCTGAAGTTATCTGATGATGATTAGCATTTGTTTTAATAGCATGTGGCTTTATCTGATCACGCCTACTGTAGATTTTTTTTCAACAACATATAGGAGGCAGCGCGGCCATGTATTGCCAGACTGAGATTGGCCGAAGAAGTCCGCCCGACTTTCAGTGGTAGGGCCAGGAAATTAAACACGAGGAGGACAAGACTGGGGAAGGTGGCCAGGCTTAGGCAGGTTGTTCCCTGCAGGGGTACTGTTTCTTTAGGGATGGAACCACCTGTCTGCCCCCCAGGAGAACCACAGAGCTGGAGATGAGGAGAGATGGACAGATGGAGATGTGGAGGGGAGGGATGGCAGGGGAGGAACCCTTGGGCCAAGACCAGACCACGTCCCTCCTGTCGGGTTTGAGCCGACAGGAGGGACTTGGCACATACGGAAAGACGCTCATGCTACCGTATGTAGTACAGCAATAAAAAGTTTAGAGTGGAGGAATGTGTGCATCTTGGGAGTCATAAAAATTAGGTCCAAACCAGTAACAAAAGACGCTTTTTATGGCACATCCTCTCCCCTCTCCACACAATCTATGGAAAACATCTTTTATAGTTTTACAGTGCATGAGTGACTCTCTGTTATGTTTTTTGTGTCGCTGGCATAGTTGATTCAGACAGCTCCAGTCTGTTTGAGGTTTGTAACCTGTGTGTTGTTAACAGGATGTGGTGGCCTTCAGGCCACTGCAGATACAGTAATAGAAGAGAGTGGTGAACGGCTTGTCCCCTCCATCTCACAGAGAGAGAAAGGGAGCAGCAGACAGCAAGAAAGAGGGCAAATACGCAACAAAAGAATGAAATGAGAAAGGACACACACTGAGGGGAAACAGGGTGGGTAAAGATGGGTAGAAAGACAGCGAGGGAAAAACAGAGCGCTACAAGGGAATAACACATTCACTTGGCCAGATACTGTGACAGATTCAGTGGAAGAAAAAGGGGAAATAAAAAGTATGCAAAGAAAATAAGTGAAATGTAATATATGCCGACCACCTTTCTCTTCCAACGTGATTTACCAAAGAGAGATGGATGGTGGTTTCCCTTCTAGCACATTTGCGAGCAAATACAAAAATATTCTCTTTTGTCCTCTCCTCGTCTCTCAGAGGTACAGAGGTAAGGCCCGAGTAAAAATAGCTCCCAGACTCTTCTGCCAATAATTGTGTGTTTTCGTTTGTAGGTCTTTTGTGTGATGTGACTGGTTGCATGTGTGTTTATTTTTAACCCAGTCTGCACTGGGGATGCCAGTCAGGGTCTTGCTTGAGCCCATGTTTAGGTGTTTGAAGTTAATGCCAACATCCAGGCCGCAGGAATTAAGCATTTTATTGTTGTTTCGGTGTCTGGAGTGCAGTTGAAGAGCAGCTGCTCGCCAGTTATTTATGTAACAAAGAAGTTCATAAAAAAGGCAGCTGGTAGAACATGTGCGTATGTTGACATTCATGCTCAAGTTAATACTGTTTCACCTGACATGGCCAATCATGGTTACCTCTCACACACTGACCAATCAAATGGCATGCAGTAGTAATCATTATTGACAGAGGTGTTGGAAAAGCCACATCTGTTTCCTGTGGTAAAACGGCTTAAGTGGTCAATTCCAATTACCCACTTATCACCTTGACATCATTAATCAGAGGCGATTTATACATCACACACTTTTAGTGTTTGCTCTGCTCTGCTCTCCCGGTTACAGGGTTTCAGTAGGTGTCTGTGAAGTACCTATCTCAAATGTATTAGCGGGGCATATAAGGACCAAAAGGCTGGATAAATGAGTACAAAGAGTGTGAGGATGTGAAGATGGATAATGATGAAAGCGGAGGACAAGAGGATGGCTGAGAGTCAAAGGTCGCACTGCCTCCAGGCCAGCTTCAATCTCTTCCGCTGGAGGGTGACTGGTAGCTAAAAAAAAAATGTGCACACACACATACACACACAAATGCGCGTGCACACAACAGGCAAAGTATGAAAACAGCAGCACAACATTCAAGGGGGAGCACAGTGATGCAGGTTTGCCGTCTCAAGTAGAGGTCACCAAGTCAAGGAAGCCAATTAAAAAGATGATTAACATTCTTGTGGGAGATGCAGTGTCTACGTGCAGGTGGGATGAGCTCACCATTCTTTCTCTCTCACACACACATACACACACACACACACACACACACACATACACATATATATAATGAGAGCAGCGAACAGTGCAGTCCAGTCTGTTGTAACTGTGGTGTCCTGGGAGGTGGAGATTAGGAGGTTAATATGATCCAATCTAACTCCTTCATTAGCCTGATGAAGGTAATAACAGCCTACAGGGACGAGGCGGTGCAAGGCTGACTAAAACCAACCAACCTACTGCCTACCAGCAAGTAGGGCTGCATGATTACGGGCAAAATGATAGTCACGATTATTTTGATGAGCACTGAGATCACGATTCGTTACTGATTTTAGGAGCACTGATTTCACCTCCATGATGTGCTGCATTCCTACTCATCTTTAGTTAAACTAACAGTATTTATTGGACACATCTTTTGCCAGCCGTATCGCAACTGCATTGGTTCTTTCAGTCTGTCTTTGAGACCTGGATGGATACGTATCCACTGCTGTTTTTTTCCTCGATAATGGGACCATGACACGTTGTACAGTGTGGCTGTTACGGATGCATAAGTTGATGCTGGACAAGGACAGTGATAAAGTGAGGTGATGTCAGCGAGGTTAATCTTCTTGGCCTCTAAGCATTCAATGTACTGCAGATTGTGGTGTTGGTTGATGAGTGGATGATTTTTGTTTTAATATTGGATTAATTGTGCAGCTGCAGCAGTGGCAATTTTTCAAAGATGCTGGCTGGTTGCACAATAGCTACATTGCTGAATCACATATACATGTGGACAGCATAGCTGGACAACAAGCTTTATTACAAGTGCTGTGTGTGTGTGTGTGTGTGTGTGTGTGTGTGATGCAGAGCTTTCTATGAGCACAGCACATGTTTTAAACATCAGAATCACAGCCAATCGTGTGTGTGTGTGTGTGTGTGTGTGTGTGTGTGTGTGTGTGTGTGTCTGGCACCGCCTTCACTCTGCAGCTGTACTGCAGGCTTTGCAGCTAGGTTACAGGCAATAAACAAGATGGAATGATGGAATCTGAGATGGCGAGGATGACAGAAACATACAAGCTAGTTTTCCTTTTCAGAACTCACATAATCTCACACATGCTATGACCATGAAGTTGCAGTTTAAGCAATTACTCTACGGTAGACATGACACCTGTTGTAGCACTAACGTTATGTGCATCATGCAGAGTCAAAAGCATGCACCATCCAATGAGGCTCAATGAGAAATATGAGCTTCTGTTCTTGGATATGGCTGGATATTATGCATGACTGAGGATGTGGAGGGAGGGAGGGGGAGTAAATTAAGAGTAAATAAGAGAAGAATGGTAGTGATAGGTAGGCCTAACAGAGAATAAACATCATTAATTGGAGAGGCACACAAGGATGGATGCAGCCAGATGGTGTTTTGTACTCATTTGTCATACACTGCTGACAGAGAGAGAGAGAGGGGGGGGGGACAGAGTGAGAGCTAGAATGAGAGCGAGAAAAACAAAAAGAGGTGCTTATTGATTGCAAAGTCAGTACACTGCAGCATATAACAGACTTCCACTGTTTAAATCTAGCTCTGCTTGTTCGGCATCGTCTTCTCTGTGCATGTGCCTTTCCTGTCTGAGTGGATCTGATGGTGCTGCCATTGTAGCACTCTGCCAAGCCGGATGCATACTGGCGAGTACAGACACAACACCCCGCAGATCGCCAAACTTGGCGTCCATTAGGGTCCATCTGTCTGGCTTTTACAAAAACACCATCTACTGTATGTTCTTCCTCAAAGGTGGTCCATAGCTGAGCGAATGAGGAGAGAAAAGAGAGAAAGATGAGGAGATACAGAAGGCTCCAGGGAGAAAGAGACAGGAATAAGAACAAAGGGGCAGGCAGGTTTGCCCAGAAGAGAAACTTAGTCTTGGCCTAGAAGCGCCACAATGAGACTGGTGAGCCAAACATGGCAACGGATGGAGAGCTCTCACTTTGCTATCCAAAGCATTTATAATTAGGAAAAAGAAAGATAAATGGAACAATGAAACCACTTGCTAATGTCCAATATGTCCAGGAGAATTATGTAAGTGGGAAAAAACAAAAACACAACTTTTAAAAGGAGGCAAGCACAAGAGGGAGCAGTGAGCCGGAGCAAGAGAGCAGGACTGGGTTCTCTCCGTGCTGCACATGGAGTAGTGCTCGAGGCCGCTGGTCTGCCCGGGCTGCTACCATGCTCACTTTGTTCTCGGCAATGACAGTTTCATTCAGGGAGACATGCGCTCGGCTCTCCAGGGCCAAAGTGCCCGTGTGCCAACGAGCTCTTTCTTTCTCTGTGTGCTGTTCTCCTTTCAAACCTAACCTTTCCTGCTTCACGGGTGCTCCCTCTCTCCCTGAGTGTGTGTGAACCTCTCTTAATGTACTGTAGATACCTTGCGGCGAGTGCCTGCCATCACTGCACTGAATCAAATGTAGAGCAATGTAGATAGCATTGTCTGGAGCTTCCTTTATCAGGCAATCGCACATTACATGGCTTCAGTCCTCGCTTTAACATAGGGAACGGTCCCTATAGGAACGTCCTCTTTAAGATGCTATGAATTTTTTTTAAAAAAAATCTGCTTTACAGCACCCCCTTTAGATCCAATAATATTCACAAAAGAGTCTTATGACTACAGAGCATAAAAATGTGATCTTTCAGAGAGCACAAGGTGCTGTACTGGGGGTTCGTTTCCAAGGTAACGTGTTTACACTGACATTTTAGGATTTAGCCTGCTTAGGATTTTTACAGTGCGACTTGCAGTGTACAATGCGACAGAAATATATGTTCCATTTTCTAGATCAGCAACGTTCTAACGAAAAAATAATGCAAAGGTCAAAGCCATTGCGCCCTGATAATTCTATCACAGGTGAATCATCAATTGCTAGAAAAAAGAGAAAAGCAGAACAACTCAAGGGACCTCCAAGTCGAATATGATTCAGCTGTCCGAGTCTGACTGGTGTGTACAAAGTTCAGCTTGATAAAAATCCAAGGACTCCTTAATTAGCCCTAAAAGAAACACTGCATCCAACTTTATTTGGGCGAGACTCAGCACAAGTAAGCTAAAAACAAACTGCAAACACAAAGACCTTTCTAGGACTCTTTATATCTCAAAGGAAAAGGTGCCTCTGGGCGAAAGCACTCAGGGTTACCTAAGGACAAGGCCTTTGTCGTTTCTAAGATGGCCTTGTCCAATTGTCTGCCTGTCTGTCATTTTTCCATAAGCTCTTCATACAGCTCAGTGACCTGAGGGGACCAGTGAGAATTTATTATAGCCATAACAATGTCCAGTGCGTACACCTGTCAGTCACGCACACAAAAACACACACAAATGAGCATATTTGTGCATAAATAAACACAGAAAAACAGAGATACAGGCAAATGTGTGTGTGGACACAAACACAAGCACAGTGTCACCTATCTATAGATACATCAGTAAAAACCTTCCTGCAGACAGAGGCTCCACGATAGATCTAAATCAACATACAGAGTCATCACATTGCCGCTAGCCACCTACACGTCACCACAAAACCACAATCACCTATTACCACTTGTCAGGTTCAACTCAGAACGGAAAAGGCTACTAAAACATAACATTCTGTGCATTTAAATGTGACTTAATATCATTGTAATGCATCGCTCGGGCTGATGTAACTATTGGCGATCAAACAAAAATTTACACTGCATCACTTGGAGACAACTGCTGCTGCATGGCTTGTTGCAAAACATTAAGAAATATTTTACTTGGGGCCACATCCCCATCAATGATTTCACAATTTTGTCTTGGTTATCAAAGATAAAAATACCTGCTTTGACAGTTTAACACGGGGGTGGGCTATGGTGCAACATGCATACTGAAACCAATGTAGAAGAGCAGAGCAGCGTTTAGTGACCGTGCCTCTGCTGTATTTCATGTCACACGCTCAGCCTTTTATGATGTATCACGCTGACACTGCTCTACAGCCAAAGGCCAGCTTGACACTAACTCATATAGATATGTGCATACAGTTGCCAGGCCAAGTCTTAGGACACAGCAGAAGAATCTCTGTGTTCACCCTCCAAATTTTGGTTGACATGGGGCGTAGAACTCAGCACATCATTATTAACATGTGGAGGTAATTCAGTTGGATTTGGGCTCAAGCGTGTGTCTGTTTACACAAGTCAGCTGAGAGCTGGTTCTTATTTGTAATGGTTACATCATTGTACAGAATCATGGCATATATGAAAGTCCAGTTTTCCGTCTCTCACACAGTTTGCCAGTGTCTGTTGTAATTCACAGGAAAACACCTGCCTACAGGTCACTCAGTATTGCTCTCCGGCCCTTCTAGGGACAGTGAGGGGAAGTAGAGTGGGCCAGTCAGGGTTTATGCATACAGCTCCGCAAGCATCTGAGTGGAGGTTACCCAAAGTGCAGTGGGGCTCTGCTGCCGGCTCCGTTTGAGGGCCTTAACCAAAGACTCAGGGGATGAGCGGAGCATTTCAGCGAGTGTGTATGTGTGTGCACGTGCATGCATGTGCAGTATTTGTGTAAGTATTTTTCTGGGCATGCGTATCCGTGTGTGTGTGTGTGTGTGTGTGTGTGTGTGTGCGCGCGCTATTGTGTGTGCGCGTACCAGGGCAGGATCAGTAGAGTAAATCCACACTTGAAAGAGTAGCTCAATCAAGCTCTCCCACCCATCTCTCTCTCTCCCTCCCTCTGTCTCTCTCATCTCACCGATGTTCCCCTGCTCCCAGTTCATTGAGAGTTGAAGAGTTCACAGGACGAGGGAGCAACAGAGCACTACGGAGGGCAAGGAGGAGCACCTGCGAACCTCTAACACTTCCCATCTGTACCCTCTACTAACTGTCAATCAATCACTCAGTAAGGAGCTGCCATTGACAGGGTGTCACTCCATAGTCAATATTTGCCTGGCTAACATGTCAGACAATCGAATAGTTAAGGTTCCAGACACAGTCAGAGTGTACGTACAACATACATACTCTTCGTCTTACGATAGTGTGCATCTGTCATTAGTCACGCTCAGCTGATCCAACGTTTTCCTGAAATATTGTCAGTGTAATAAGTGCATATTATTGCAGAATCACCTAGTTAATTTGGAGGCTTTGAGCAAATCTTCAAAACAACTTTGAATCATCAATATAAAAACATTAAAACTAAATAATACTGTATATACAACACAATTTTCTCACCACATAAATAAACACTATAAGCCTGGGTGTTACATCACGGTGACTTTATCTTGGCTGGTTAAGTAAAGGTTTTTTATGCCAGACATCCTGGCTCCTAATCCCAAGTGAGTCAATTAGGAGATTATTTAAAAGCAAAACTATTATTAAAAAGCCTTTAACTTCATTCTGCCCCCCAGCTCTGCAGACAAAACAACCTTTTGGTTATCACTCTGTTCTCTGTCTTTGTTTAACTTCTGCAGCTGGGTCGTCGTCAATGACAAGAAAAGCCTGTTCCTTGAAAGGGAATAAAAAGCATGACCTCACATTTTGTTTCCTGTGCGATTTAATAAAGGCGATTTTACGCTGCCAAATGTGGAGAAGATGCCCTTCATTAGAACAGTGCGTTCCCAGCGTGTCCATACTTTAATCCAATCTAGTTTAGCATGATAAAGGGCATTACTGCCAGCCGGCTCTACTGCCCACCCACTCGTGTGCATGCGCATGCACGCAACGACATTAAGAAAATATAGTGCCCTGAGGGGTTTATGGGTAGATAATGCACCAACCAACATTCATGAACAGGATTACTGGACAGTTAGTCTGCTATACTAACGCTACGTCACTTCTACTGACATTTATTTGTCATACTCATATCCAGTGCCAGGCCTTAGGGTGATGTACACTAAGACTGTGACCTCCAATGCAAAGACATATTCAGATCCTTTACGTAAATAAAGTCCTAAAACCTACTTAAGCAAATGTATAAAAGGTATTATCAGAAATATGTACTTAAAGTATGAAAAGTAAAAGATGCCAGGGTGCAGTAAAATGTGCCCTGTCACTATTTTTCAACCACATATGATGTTTTTGGATTAATTTGACTCTTGCATTGATGTGCATGTTGCATTTTACTGCTGTCTATGTTTATGGTTGTGCTGATTTTTAACTCCTTCACATACTGTTGGGTCGATTTATCAACAGCCATGCATCACTTTCTATAAGATCATCATATGTTTGTAGCATTGCTGCCCTGTGAGAACTATGCATTTCTAAAAAGTCAGCTTTTCATGCTGTAAGAAAAACAGTCCTGATTACAGCTTTGTGATGATGCATTTTTTGGCTAATCCAAGTGGGTTTTTAAGTAGTTTATTTATCTCAAGAAGAGGGAGAATTTTCCAGCCTGTAAAGGAAGACTTCATCTGTTAGTTTATTAGAAACACTCAAAATCACCAAATTTGGAAATACACGGTTTTTACTTGAGAAAAGGTTTTCGAAAAAAAAAAATGTAGACTCTAAGCTGTCTGACAAATAAGTAAAAAGTAAAATATTTTCTCCAACATGTAGTGAAGTAGAAGTAGAGAGGGCCATAAAGTGGAAACACTCAAGTAATGTACAAGTATCTTCACTTTAGAGTGATAACACAAGAATATAAAAACATATACGCAGAGACACATGTGCCTTCGATGTTATTTACGCCTCTAGAATAAAAGCATTAACTGGTGAACATGAGGCTCAGAGAAACAAATCTATCTGATGGAAGGATCTTTTCATTACATTTAAACGAACAAAGATGCCTTGCTTGAAGGAAAATGGCCTCTGGTGGATTGCAATGGGTCATTAATTAGCTCTATAAAACTCTTATTTGAATTAAGGGTAGAGTGAAACTTTATGAGAAAAATTTCATTAGTGTCTCAAAAGGGCTTCAAGCTGCTTTCTTCTGAGCGAGAAATAAAAGAGAGCTTCTCCTTAACCCAATAAATGGCTCAGGTACTGAATCACCAGACCATCTTTGATGCACTTGTCGGGCTGCGAAATGAACAGAGATTTCAAGAAAAGTGAGGACGCTATTTTTGTGGCACTCCATTCAGATGAGTGTTAGCTGCCAAGAGCTGTCATTGACTTAAAAGGACGCCGAAGGGGGTTTTGTTGTGTATGTGTCTACGCATGTGTGTTAACAGTGACTCATTCTGCATCACTCTTTAGAACACTGCAGCTTCCAGAGGTGGTTTCTTCCTCCCGAGTTTGTGTGTGCATGCACATACTAGAGCGCGGGCGTGTGCATGTTTAAGTGTGTCAACATCTTCTGTGTGTACATACAGGCTGTGGAGATCTGAAACACTCCTGCTCTCCAAAACAAAACAAGTACCCAAAGAAGTGACAGACGGGCTGAATAGAGACAAGCAATCTTTAAACAAGAGGACATGAATTGAAGTGCTTTCCACATTGTCAGGCTGGGCTAAGGCCTCGCTGAGACAGACAGGGAGGAGTGATCATACTAGACGAGAGACCCCAGCATGATGGCGCCTCTTGTGTCTGATCTTACATCCATAACTGGTTCAGTTCAGATGATAATAATTCTGCTACTGAAAAATTATAATCTGCTAAATTGTAATGCAGCTATATGCAGGGAGAACGTCATCCTTGCTGCTTCTCCCAAAGCATGTAAATAAAGTACACGTGCAAACATTTTATTTGCATTGACAGGATTAAAGCCATAAAGGAAAGCAGTTTAACAACAGTATGATTCCAGTGACACTGCCTATCCTGTTTAACCTTGTGTGCCTGGCATTGGCTGGCCCCGTTTCCGCAGACCACCAAGCCCTGAGCATTGCCACCTGATGGCAAATCTGGGCCTTCAGCTGCCCCGTCCACCTGGTCACCACGGTTTACAGGGAAAATACACACTGCATGCCAAAAAACTATCAGCAGCCATCACCAGTGGCACAGTGTATGAGGAAGTCGAGGCCGGGGGGAAGCGGAGATGAAATGTGGCAGTCGCAGGAGGTGTGTGCAGCTAGCTATGTTTTTCCACACCACTGGGGGTAAAGCCAACCTGTTCGCCTGGTCTATATATGGAGGTAAACAGGATGCGAACAGTGGGATAGGGGTGGTGTTCCATATGTAGCCCAATTTTTTGTTGTGAAAAGTGGAACATGGAAAGGCCTCTCTCAGCACTAAATCTGTGCTAATTCAAGTTTTGTGCCATCTTCCTTGAAAACTCAAATGGCGTTACTTGGGTGGAGCATTAAATAACTCAGTAGACCATGAGCAGTTACTGTGATGTGTGTATATGAGCTTGTGCGTGGTATGTACTCACAGCAGGTACGAGGAGCTTCTTGACCTCCTCCACCGCTCTCCTCATCTTGATCTCAGCTCTGCCCTGTGTGTCTTCCACTGTGATCAGGACATGGAGGTCTTCGTTTAAGTGTTCCCAGTTTGGCTTCCCTCTGTTCTGCTCCTCCTGGACAGAGAAAGGGAGGGAGTGAAGAGAGAGAGAGAGAGACGGTGAGTAAATGTGACAGTGTGGGTGTGTTGGAGCACCAGTGCAGTAACACAGCATATCAGAGGAAGCGGAGGCGAGAGGCAGGCATACACAGAGGACGACGGGGCCCTGTGAAGAGAAGCGGGATGACAGGAGCGGTCCTTTAGTCAGCTATTTAGCTTTAACTTTGAAAGGACACCCTTCTTTAATAGATCCCTCGCTTCACAGAGACAAAGACGACAGCTAGCCCTGCAGCAATTAATATCAGTGAAAGATGGATGGGTGGAGGGATCAGAGGAAGATGGAAGGGGATTTTTTTTAAGCCACACCAACTTAACTAGTAGGAATGCAATTATGATACATGGATACAGTTCAAAGTGTGGCAGGACTGTGTGTGGAGGTGCAAAAGAGTGTGCTCTGTCTCTGACTTGTGTTTGCGAGGACAATGCTGTCCGGGTAACAATACCTCTCTGAGGGAGTCGTTTTCCCCCCAGAAAAGGCTGCGCCAAAGCACTCAGAGGGTGCCAAATTGTAGCCCTAGCAGTACCTGAAAGGCAAAATGGGCTGTATTCAAATCCGACATCATAGCTCGATTGCCTTTCAACGCAGTTAAATAGGGAGCCGTTTCAAGATATGAATTGGGAAGGCTGAGGTTCGGAAATGGTCCACAACGTTTTACGTTTTTCAGGTGCTTTCATGAAAAGCACACTCAAACCTGATTTTTTTGTGAAAAGGTAAAACAGGATATGTAGAGACAATTATAGAGTAGCGTCACATTTGCATTTTTTTTTTAACATGCTTCTCCATTTAGCATAGCTGCTTTTTTCCCTCTCCTGGTTGCCCCACTGACAGTAAATGCAGCGAGCAGACACTGAGAGCGCTCTAAAAAGCTTTTGAGGTTGTATCGCATGTCACTGTACAACCATGAAAGTCAGCGGTTTGAAAGCTGACTACTTCCCCCTGAGGTGAAGCGCTGAGGTCTAGGTCGTCTGAAGCAGACACAACCTCAGATCCTCTGATGTGTGACACCACATTAAAACACTGAAACGGGACTATTGTGTTGCAATGTTAATATGTGACTGGTTTTGTGAGACAAAACAGGAATGTCAAAATAAATACAGCTCCAAAATATTTCAACAGAATCGCAATTTCCTTTTCCGAAAGGAGGTCAGAGTCTCAAGCAGTCAACTGCGTGCCAGCTCTCTCCCCTCCTGCTGCTGGTGCAGGTTTGTACAGACTATTGATGAACACTGAGCCATTTACCCCCATCCATACAAAACCACCCTAACTTCGCATCACTGCTCATTTCTGAGTAGTGAGCCACTGTGAGGGTGTCTAATTACAAACAATGTGTTGCAGTGGTCAGCAGGGGGTCCACCTGACATGATTTCAATACAGTCAACGAGCACCACGGAGCGAGAGGGAGCACGCACACACACACATAGAGCTTAGAGCTTGAGCAGAGTGCCACCCACCTGCTTTCTACTCCACAGAGACCTGTTGCCATGGCACTGCTCTTTACAACACACACACAAACACACACGCACACATACACACACGGAGGAAAGTTCAATATTCCACTCTCGTTTTCCCCTTTTCCACACAGGGGGGGAGGGCCTAGTTTCAGCAGTCAGGCCATTATTTCACCATGGCTGTTTGCTTATGGCCTATTAGGGGACATGGGGACTAGAAGGTGACTCAGCATTTTCTAGAGGGGACACAGACAGACATGCCACATGGGCTGCCTCTCAATGCAGGGCGCTGTATGAGAGCACATGATAGATACGTAAATGCACTTTATTGACAGATTGTTGCCCAAGTTGGACCCAACAAAATTAGTCAATCACGTGTGTGTGTGTGTGTGTGTGTGTGTGTGTGTGTGTGTGTGTGTGTGCGCAGTGTGTGCGTGCAGTGTGTGCATGCAGTGTGTGCATGCCAGCGCTCTGGCAGGTTCTGATTTAGTTAGGATTGCGAGGAAAGAGATCTGGGAAAAGACACACACAACTGTATCCACGCACACACACCTCACACCAGCATGAGTGCCTGTGAACAAGGTCACTGTGTGCCCTCTGAGAGAAAGTGACAGCATGACAAACAGGAGGAAGGGTGGAGGGAGGGGGAGGGTGAGAAAAGAGAGGAGGGGGCGAGGCGAGCGCTAAAGGGAATACTGGGAAGGCCTTTGAAGAGAATGTCCACGCTGGCCCACATCAAATGCCATGGCAATAACGACATACCAGAGGGTAATCGGTTTTGGCAAAAATATGTAGTATGAATAAATAGCATGGACACTGCATCTAGAGACAACATCTAAGAATAGGATCAGAGGGAGAGACTGCTTGTCAGTTATGATGCCTGACTTCAATCGTCTGTCCACCACCTGTTTGCCTCCTGGCTTTCACACCCTTCAGCTTGAGCCCACTAAATTTAGGGCCTCAGTTCTCAACATGGATGACCCACATGCAGAAAGGTGACAAAAATACTGGACTGTCTTTTTCTCTCTGAGTCTGCCTTACCTTTCTGTTTTAAACGCACTAACTACGTACGTAATAGGGCTGCCACAATTAGTCGACTAATCGATGACTAATTGACTATTAAAATAATCGGTGACTATTTTAATAGTCGACTAATCAGTTTGAGTAATTTTTCATAGAAAAGTACTATAAAAGTACCCCAAAATACTCTTACTGCAGCTTCTTACATTCAGATACTGGCAGCTTTACACACTCTCCCGTGACAGTGAACTAAAACCCTTTGGTGTGAGTACGAAACAAGACATTAGATGACGTAATTTTGGGGTTTGAGCGAGACAGACCGACATTTTTCAACACATTTTTTGATGAAATGATTAGTCGACTAATCGAAGAAATAATCGTTAGTGGCAGCCCTAGTATGTAACTAAAGTGGCAGTTCAATCTGGTTGTTCTCATGTTACTTTACTGATCCTGTAGGAACTATCATGTCACCTGCCCCCCTTCTACAGCGAAGTACACAACAGGGTCAGGTTGGTACAACCCTGAAGCTGGAGGAGATTCATAGCATTGCTCAAGGACACTTAACACGGCGCACATTTGCAGACACAAAGCTTTCAATCCTTGGTGCTATTGCTGAAGGCTAGTCCTATTTAATAAACCACACTGCTGCCTCAATAGGATTTTGGCCTACGTGGTGTTACAGTTTTGTCTTGGCAATGCTGCACTTTAACACTCATAAATGAAACTGTTTGCAGTGTTTTAGCTCTCCCAGTCTGGGCAGTCTTCTTCTTTGATCCTTAAGGACATTGCCAACTGGGGTCAGAGCAACTGAGGCTAAATGCCAGCACACCAAACAGGTGCAGTGAGGAGCTGCAGGGGCATGGAAGGACAAGAGAGGGCAGGAGAGGAATGACAATGACAAAGAAACACAAAATCAAATATTAACAAATCAAATCAAAACTTTCTGAAATTCTTTCTACTTGACTTCTCAAGCAAGACAGACACCGAAAGAGTCACTAAATATCGAGAATGGAAATAAAGCATGACTTATTAATGCTCGATGAGTTTGGGCTACTCCAATGATTGCTTTGGGTTAGATCTCTCTTTCAATAAAATATAACACGATGTGAAATGTCTCATTCTAAAGGGACAAAGAAGACAGAACTAGACAGGTTATTCCCGAACAGGTCACCTAAATGTGAGGATTCCCAGCTCTGTGCCAAAAAAAAAAAAAAAAAGAGAGAGAAGCCATCCTACAGCACTCCTCAAAAGAGGAAGTAAATCAATTGAAGCTCAGAGTTTATTCTACACTATTTTTGCAGCCAATACAGCCATTAATATTCCAGAATTGCTGCCACATAGAACAACTACCAGACATATGTTTTAAATAACCTACATTTAAACAGCAATAAAACCCAAAAATAACAACAGTGTGATCCAAAAACTGTTCGGACATAAGCCTACATTAAACGCATGTCTCTTTGCATTCAAAGTAGGGATGCACCGAATATTCGGTAACCGAATATATTCGGCCGAATATTGCAAAAAAACACACATTCGGTATTCGGTGGAATAAGTTAAAAGCAAGGCCGAATAATAGTGGCGTGTTTTGATAACGCAATCAAACGGCGTGCCGTGACAGGCGGAATAAAATGTCGGCAGTGTGGCGATCCACCCGTCACTGCATTTGCGACTTAAAATAGTTTTGAGCGAGCAAAATAGGCTTAAATCATTCAACACGCTGTGCGAGCAGCCTACAGATTTCAACCACCAGCAGAAACAAAAGGCGAATCCTACCAGTCGTGGGTTGAGCGGGGGTCACAGACACAGACAGTAATGTATTCCTGTTAAATACGGCGGCCATCGGCTTACCAGGCGACGGAGAAGTCGGCTCCAATAATATCCTCTTCTTGGCGTCATGACTGCCCAGAAGTACCTGAACGGCCAAGCCAGCCGAACACAGGTATGTGACGTGTCAGAGGAGAAACGAGCCGTTCACGGCCCACAAACCTCACCACACTTTAGGGACTGTTCGTTACTTATGAAGGGACTTGTCAGGGGAGGAGGGTGGCTGGTTGATTCTTATTTTATTTATTTATTTTATTTTGATCCCCCCTAGGTTAATCACTGATTGATGCTGTTTTTGAAGTATGAATAAGTCAATAAGTAATTTACTCCATTGAAATATCATTGATGTATTATAGTAAAGTGATTTATCTTTTCATAAATGACAAAAGGCACATCTGCCTCATTTTCGCTGTGGTATTGTGATACTACTCAGAACCATGATATTTTCATTGGTATCGTACAGTGGGTCCCAATTTTGGTACTGTGACAACACTAATCTGGAGGGGGTTCATCTGCAAAAACTAATGAAAAACTAAACAATGATATTCGGTATTCGGCCAAGCGTTTAATAATATTCGGCTTCGGCCACAAATTTTCATTTCGGTGCATCCCTAATTCAAAGTCCGTCCAATTAAATAACCTGAAAATAAGCTAAATGATGAAGCGGTCTACTGAGCAGAGTGACTAATCAGAGGTGAGTGGCAGAGGCATAGGAGCAAAGAATTTGGTAAAGGAGGCGCCAAGCGTCACCTTTAGGTGTTCCATGATAACATCCAGGAAGTCATCAAGCCCACTATCTGCCGTCTGACTTGGCTCGCAATGGTGGAGTGAAGTATATCTCCAGTCTGATGTGCTTGGGAACCCATAGAGAGGTGAAAGTCTTCTTGGAGAATGTTATCAGTGATAGCGTCAATTTCACTAAGGGGACAACTGTGACTGCCATGGATGTGGTGTGGGTTCTGAAGAGGCTGGTGAGCACTAGACTTCAATGGATAAATAGATATGTTTGCTGTAAAATCCTAACATCTGATCTGCATGATGCAAGTTTATATATAAGTTGTCTTGGCAACATATCTTATGGGTCACAAAACAATGGGCTAAACAATATGCTTATAATGATTATACTTATGTATCTGGCATATTTCTCACAGGACATTTTGGCCATTGATATTTTCATCTGACAGCCTTATGTGATAGTGGAAAAAGCCAGCAAATGCCAACTAAAGTAAACAGTGTTGTAGCTCAAGTAAATTGTGCGGTAGGGGACACCACATCTTGTGCAATCTGCCATCTATGTGTCCTTAACCAGTGCCTTGTTTCATTTCTAGCCACTTATCCGCAAGTAACACCTGGACATCGCTTTTCTCATCAACATACCAGCACCCTATAAACTCTTAATAAAGAAGAAAGTAGCTTTCAGTTGCACTGTAATCAGAGCCTGGAGATGAAGATAAAACAGACAAGTCAGCTTAAACTTTAAACAAAACAAGTGGGTATGCTGCAGTGCCAACAGGCCAGTCAAGTTGAACATATTGATTGGCAATGTCACACATTAGTTCTTAAGCAATAAAATGCGGGTGCTCTGGGGTGGCACTATCTGCTCGCTGGCAGGGGTTAGTCAAAGCCTCGGGACTATTCTGTTCTGCCTGTGACCGTGCTGACACTACAATTTTAGCAATTATGTGTCAGGAGATTCAGAAAAAAAAAAACTAATCAAATGAAATTCATTTCATAGACAGTGTATCTCAAAGTGCAACTCTGAAAGGACACTTAGTTTGGCTCAAAGTAAAACAGCTGTCTAAGGTGCTAACTGTAATCTCACACTGTATGGTAGCCAAAATAGAATTAGGGAATTGTTTTTGCAAAAGGGAGGGAAACCCCTATTCTGCTTGTGCAATGGTCGATATAAAGTACCTGTAATTTAATTGCTGTTGTTCCTGCTGTTGTTTTGCATTAAGCGTGACTGTAAGAGTAGAAAACTGAGGGACTCAACCTGTCACATTAGATGAAAGTTTGATTGAAATAAGGCTCCAGGAGGAGTCCTTTTTCCTTCCGAATGTTTAGACAAATGATGACAATAAATTTATGTTTGGTCTAGTTTGATCAGAGCGTGAAGTGCAGTCTTGGGACGGTTTATTACCCTGCGTTCATCTCTCCTGTCTCCTGTTATTTGAGCTGAACATCAGGTCCCATCCGCACAGATGCACAGGTGGTTGTAGTGACTTTATCATTCATACTGTGATTATGACTACTATATCAATACATAAATTATACATAGGTATTTCTGCTGGGTTCTCTCTCATATTCTAAGCTAAATATGCATCGACTACTACCTAAATGTAGACACATTCACAACAATTTGAGCACAGACTGAAGACATAAGTTTGTTGGCATTTAAATACCAAAGTCCCTGTGATTACAGTGACTAAGACTTGTGTTGAAAATGGTTATATAATCACTCGTTTATCTTTGTTAAAACAATGACAAGCTAAAAACGTATGAGCAACTACAGCAGTAGTATTTGAATATAAACAGAAAATCTAGAATAAAAGAAACCCTGTATGAGAAGGTGTATTTGGCAGTAGCCAATCTGGAAAATTTTTTTTCTTCCTTTACGTCTGGAAGCACAGCCCGGAGTTTTTCGACTAACCGGAAGTGAAGGGGCCTCACGCCCTTCACTTCCGGTGTTGCCCCCAGGGAATCGCCGTGTTGTTTACAAATACTTCGGGCAGAAAACCAGCAGAGTTTAGCTATAGATCACATTTTTCACGTCACTATATCACCGTGTAGACTAATCTGATGTTTGTTAAGTCTATAAACACAATGACTGAACAAACGTTACTATTTCTGTGTGCACGTAATTAATATGGTTATCGTAGATTAGCTGGGCTAACCGTTAGCTGTTAACGTTAGCCCCCCCCGTCGTCTTTCACACAGGGCTGCCGACAGATTCTACAATGTAGATTGCAGAATCTCTCTTGAGAGATTAGGCAGTAGCTAACAGAGCAAAGGCTATCTTAAAAAGGATTGTGACATCAGCACAGCATTCAAAAGTACTTGTGAGGAGAACAGAAAGACAGCTATCAAAATAATTTGCATTACAACAATCAAAGGAAATCCTGTATCAGTTCGACCTGTATCTGTACGGACTGGGAGACACAAAATGTGATCAGGGACAGGACATCCCTAATTGTAAGCATTATCTTTGTTAGGCGTCACATTGTTCTCTTCACCTGCTTCTTTCCTATTTATTGTCTTCCTGATCTGCTTTTCTTCCCTCACCATTGTTCTTTATTTTACTCTACTCCCCCCCCCCTTCAGTCTCAGCCCGCCTCTCTCCCACTGCATAGCTCCAGTGAGCCGACTCCCCGCCAGGCAGTGCGGCCCAGGAGGGAGCAACCAGCTGAATTATTGAGAGCATAAAAACGCTGCCGCTAATGGATCCTGAATAAACACACTGGCTAAGCTGCTCCCGCGGCTTCCTCTGCTGCCACAGGGCATCAAGCTGGAAATACTGAGGTTGAGGATGCAGCGACTGGAGGCTATGGCTGAGGCTTTGTCTGGGGCTGACACGGTTATGACACCCTGGCCATCCAGGAGCTATAGTGATTCTTGTGATTTATTGACAGTGGAGACAGCAGAGGATGTAAAAGCTGGCAGGCCATTGGGTGGGTTTTTTTCATTATCTTTTCCCCCAGCTTAACCTATTGATACTGTAAATATCTGAAGCAGACACCAGGGTAGAGTAAGGTAAGGGAAAGGAAGGTAGTGAGGAAGGAGGGCGTCGTTTTAATTGGTGGACAAATACGAAAATAAAGCTTTGTGTATAAAACTGACACAATAATTTAATATACATATGAGCTAAAAACCCAGTCTGCCACCTTAAAAAATACCATCTACTTATTACTTTCAATTAACAACCAGCCAGGACAATCTACGAAACATTTTAAATATTGGGTTATTCCCTGACTTCATCCCATATCGAAACACAGAGTAAATAAGTGACCCTGCTCAGCTGTATTTTTCTATAAATGTATAACTATATTGGGCCTTTGTTAGTGTAGTAATTGCACAGGCCCTTTAACAACTCCTTCCAAAACAAACTGGCACACGCCATTAAATTCTCAGATGGTGAGAAATTATGAAGGTAATCATAGTTTCATGTAATGAGCTAAGAGAAACTTCTAGCACATGTGTGTCTGTGTGCACGCCTGTGTTTGTACATGCTTGAGCGCACCCCCCTCCTATTTAACTACTTCTGGATCTAATTCCAAAGAAAGAACCATAGCAGAGCATCTTCATCTCGTTCTGTGATAATGAACACACTGCGAGGGAAACGAGAAGAAGAGATAGAAATTAAAATACGAATTGAGGAGCCATAAAAAAAAAAAAAGAAAAAAGAAAGAGGGAAGAAAATGTTGGCCCTGCAGCAAACCGGAGCTTCTAAGATTATGACTCAGCTGAAAATCTGTGTACATCTGTGTGTGTGGATAAATCCTGTTTCTGTTACTATGCACTGTGTGTATATGTGTGTGGAGAAGGTGATTCCCATACGAAGAGGGATGAAATACACTTCTCCTGATTTATGTAAATGCATATAGCACCACTGCCTGGTAAATCAGAGCAACTGGGAGGTGCTGAAAAAAAGGAAAAGTCGGAGAGACTTGAAAACAAATACACAACTCCAAAAAGGTGTCACTCAGTGAAGAAGAAAAACAAAACAAAATAGGAAAACAGCCAAAAGCATCCATTATAACACAACTGGAGCCCATGGGCAATACATGCACAGATGCTTGACATACCACAATTTTCAAAACTGTCAATTTGTCCTCGCGGTAACTTCAAAGTACGTCATCAAATCTGATCTGACACACTTTGGAATCCCTTGGGGATGCATGGAAGTTGCTGTTGCTGTAGCATTCAAGGGTTAGGCATTCATTGTTTAATTATCTGCTCTGGCTGAATCATACGGTGCATCAAAATTCAATATGGAGGCAGCTGAAATACACCCCGAGTCAACTAGACATATGACATACTACTCCAAGGCTGACCTGATCTGAGGGCAATGCAGGACAATCAAACATGGTCTGACAGACTTTCATCAACACTGATTTGCAACAGTTAGTCTTGGTTTTCAAATGTTGTGATGCGGCTGTTTAATGCCAAAATATATTTTGCAAATTTTGTAGAGATGTTGCAATACCATTTTTGCCTTCCCAGTAGGTTGTGCGTCAGACTTCCTGTCTATTTTTGTAAGCTGAAACCATTTCCCTCAGTGGAAACAAAGCTTTTGTTTACTTTAATTTCACAGACACAAACAATAAATTGTGAAGACAATAAAGCCTCCACAAAATAGCATTTTAAGTCTTGTGAGTGATTTATCCTTCAGGGATTTATCCTGGCTTCGTATGAGCAGAGGAAATCTCAGCTTGTCGCTAGGCTAATTTACACAATGTAAAACGCCATAAGCCTGTGCTAATAATGTTAGCATTTTGTATTTGTTTGGAAAACATGTTTAGTATAAGACAGTTGTTTGTCAGTGAACCTTGTGAGTTGTGCTGAAGCCAAATTATGTAACGTTATATTTGTTTAATGTTGCTGTTGTCCCTGGTTTTATATGAGAAGAGGAAAAGATTGCTAGCTGCTAGGCTAATTTATAAAATGTAAAATGCCATAGGCTTGTGCTAAAAACATGAGTTTGTTGTATTTGTGGGGAAAATGTGTCCAGATAAAGACAAGTGTTTGTCTGTGAATGCTGAGAGTTATAATGAAGCCAATTTGTGTAGTTGTGTTTGAAATTGTCTCTCTGTAAAGCTGTGTTTAATGTGTGTTAAATGTGTGTTTCGCACATGCTTTGAATCAACTAAACTTTACAGCATTACACAGAAAGAAGCCGCCAACTAGTGTTTTGGAGGTGTAACTGCAGAGTGACATGGACACACTACACACTACGCACAAGTATAAATGCTCACAATGGCTCTGCCGCACAACTATAAATCCTGCTTAAGGCCTTGCATACAGTACATGTAGCCTTTTTATTGGTGGAGCTTTGCAGTGTAAAATGTTGTCTATATTGCTGACATTCTATTAATAGCTAATGTTAAACTGTTTAGCGGCAGTAAATTCTTTTAGACTGCTCTAAATCAGTAGTTGCCCGTAGCTGCACAGCACAACTTCCTGTGCAGGCTGCTGATTTATAGCAGCTAAGAGGAATTGATTTACGGGAAAACTGCTGTTTTATCTGGGTGTGATTTTTTTCTATAAATTCTATACATAAATTACGTGGAATCACATGTGTGCTTAGACTAGCATAGCTGCCGATATCCAATTCTGCATTTTAGGTAGTATCGGAGGCATTTCCAATACTGCTATCAGCTTTTGAACAATTCCAAAAATTTGCAGGTAAGATAAGGCAAAGGGTTTTTGCTAAGTTTGCCCCTTGGGTCTCAGGATTTGTAGACACACAACATTAACCTTTTAAGTCTCCAACTTCAGCTCAGTAGGTCCAGAAATAGAGGCTGCCCCTGGTCTTAGCCGTCTGCCTTACTACTGCCTTCTGTACTTTCCACTGCACAGCAAACAGCCCTATCAGATGTCAGAATGCAGCCACCAGGCATCCACCGAGCGTGTGTCTGCCTCATGTCTCTACAGGGGCTAATGGGATGTTTCTGCGTGACAGCAGTCCCAGCAAGTTTCACATTATTGTGTAATATCTCAAGACAGAGAATGAATCCTTGCGGAGGAACAAAGGAGGTGAGAGTTAGTGTTTTCCGCTTCAGTAAAATAAATGTAGGACTTTTTTTCCTTACTTGTGTGAGTGGAATCTAATAAGTAATATTGTTATCAAGAGATTAAACACATTAAACACACCAGGCACTCTGCCATGCTGATGAGCTTACCTTCTTCTTGTCTCTCATGGAGCTCTTGCCTCGCACCATGATTTTGCATCCCGTCTCTGCTTCCAACTGTTTGGCTGTGAGTCCCCGAGGGCCAAGGATTCTCCCCACAAAGTTATACTGCAGATACAGAGAGAGAGAGAAATAAACTGGTGAGTCTACGGGTGAATAGAGAGTGAAATATTACTTTACATCAGAGTAATAATATCAGACCACAATGGAAAAATACTTAAAGGCAGTTAAAATCATTAACAAGGGCAGAATTCAAATGGTCAAGATCACCCTGAATGCAGGACAATAGGCAGCATTGTGAACACACACACTCCAAGAGACAGACGGATTCCTCTTTCCATGAGCTTCCAGGCAGCATGACATCAGCTTTGCTGGATATCAGACCACTGCTGCCACGACTGCACACACCACACCAAATCTGCTACATCTGTGCGTCACTGTCTGACTTTCCAGCACAAAGAGAGGTGGCCCCCCCATTAGCCAGAGTTTCTCCTGCAGCACTGCTAAATTAACTGCATTGGTTGTTTTTTATTCTCCTCACCATGGTGGCAGCACTACGGGGTAGAAGGAGTGAATTTTAAACATATTACCAAGGAGGAAGAGCGTGCAATTTTTGCACTGGCTTTCTAATAGATTAATTTTAAGAATCTTTTTCCTGCCCGGCTTGATTTCCAACCACAGGCTACACTGGGTTTGGCTTGCGCTTACCTTATCAGCCCCACTAGATGTCAAAATGGCCCTGAACAGAAAATAGAAAATTAACTAAAGGGAGTACGTCTGGGTGGGAATGGTGGGGAGAAAACAAGGGGAAAATGAAGCAGGGTGACGAGGGGGAGGTGAGCTCTGAGGTGAGGTAGTGTGCTTGACACAATTTTCTTATCAAGGCCCCCTTTCACTGGTGAGTGGCTTTGGAGCTTTGTACCAAAAGGAAACGTATTTACCGACGTAATCCTCTCCACTTGAAACTGGCTTCCAACGGGATAAAGGGAAAATGTGTTGAAATAATCCAACACAATTTTCAGCCAAAACAAAAACAGAAGGAAAGGAGGAGAGCTGGAGAGAGGGGGAGCACTGTGACGCATGGAGAGGTAAACAAACCCCCACAGTTTAAACAGTGCACACGGCGGCTGGTGGAGAGCATGATGGGTAAGACTCTCTGACACTATTAAAATGGGATATTTTAACACGAGCAAAAATTTCCAAACCTGAAATATTCAAATACTCACTGACACAGTGGAAAGCTTTCCTTGACAATTAGAAGCACAACTGTTCGTCTCTTGAAGTGTTACAATGAGTGGTGACACCGCTGCATTAAATTCTTAAATGCAGTCACATCCGCTTACGCACTCCACCGCACCAATGCCTCTGCAAAATCCAAAAGGCCATCAGAGAAGTCACATTTAATTACAGAGGGATTACAAATTTAACGCGATGTTGGTGTATTTCCCCTCGACTACGTAAACAAACACTTGCGAGGACAGTCAAAAACTCCAGGCTGTTGTTTTGCCTTGTCCCCGTCACCGGGCTCGCCTGCGACTGTGGCCTGTCTGAGGCAGGAAAGACACACCCTGTGGCTGCAGAGATGCTGGAGTCTCTGTGGATGATCATAGCATGCAGCTACGCAGGCTTTATGCATGTGTGTCTCTGTCACAAGGCAACTGTCTGTTTGGTTAACTTGAATCCAGGAAACTGGTGCAGGGGCTATTTATGAGAGTGTGTGCCTACTGAGGGATGTACGGGCACCTGTCCTCAGAGGTCAGCCACCAACCATGCACAGTGGCCTGCTTCTGACTCATATGCACACACGCACACACACATATATACACATGGCCTCAAGGAGCACAGGAGAGAGCTGTCTGTCTGCATCACAGCAACCGTCGCAGACAAGGGTGAACCCCAAGCTGTGGGCATTATGGTGCTGCTGTGTGCTCCTAAACAACGCACATAAACACACACACGTGGCCTCTAACCTATTACACAAAAGCTACAGTGGCAATATCCTGAGTGTTGTTATACAGCCTACCCCGCCAGCAACTGTAGTGCCATATTTGAAAAATGCTAGCTGTCATTTGGCACACACAAAACGCACACCTACGAGGTTTCAAACGGTTTTATATTTATACGTAGGTTTCCATTGAGGTTGGACACGTGACGGCTCCCACCAGCCTGACAGGCTACAATATCTTCCATCAGTCCACATCCCATCAGATTTCCCCGCCATAAATATATTAAACACATACAGTAGCTGGATTACAGAATTAAAAACAGACAAGAGTAGGGGAAAAAGTATATCTGATTCAAAGTATGAAGTGGTCGCTTTGTGGAAAATCCCAAAATGACACAGAAGGAGCATTTAACATTTTATCTCCTCCGTTCTGTCACTAATACCACCCTCTCTCTGACAGTGGAATGTGTTTCTCTATGGACATGAATATGTTGATGACAATTGTACTTGACAGTGAGTGGGGGCCTGATGGAGGAAAGCTGAGAGAAAGTAAAAGAGAAAAGGTTAGAGATGATGACACATGAGCAGAGGGGGGGGAATGTCACGAATGTCTTGTCTTCCCCGTACTGGGGGTACTGTTATGAGCAAGGAGGGCCAACGCTGCCACTACATTCTCATAGTTTACCCACTCTATATGCAGGACTTCATCTAAGAGGTCGCTCAGGGATAAAGGATTAGAGATGGTGGTTACATGTGTGTGGCTCAGGTTTTACGGCCTCTGCCCCCCCATGGAGTAAAAGCTTGAGGGTGAAGGCTGCTGCACCAGTGTCAGATGTGTTTTAATAATGACAGAGGCATGTGCACAAACTTACACATGCATGTGGGCGGGGGCACAGCGTGGAGCAGACGTCGTGTCTGGCCAAGCAGTTACCACAAGTGTCACTTACAAATGTCATTAAAGGAAAAGTTCTACGCAAACACACATCAAATGACTGTGTTTTTGTTTCGAGCGTCTCGCCACAATCTAGCAACAACGAGAAATCATCTTAATTTAACCTCACGATTTAAAGTGTAACTGTGTAAATAAAAATGATGCCAAAATCACCCCGGTGATGGAATACAGCTCAGTGTTTTAACCGTAGAGGATAGCTCTCTGTGCTCCCTGGCTTCCTGCTCTGCACTGACGGTTTGACATTCTTCTCGAGGATGTTGATACGTTGTTAGAAAAGGTGACCTCCATTTTAAGCAACTGGAATGTAGAGACAATGGAGAGCCAAGCGGGTGAGTTATCAGAGGGGTGCAGGGCCATTGAGCCTGCCAGGAACTCCACTCAGTACAGCCAGAGGAGTAGGATGGATACAGTGCCCTCACTGCCAAATACACTATCCGCTCTTCACCTCCTCTTGCTAAACTATCCAGCCTCCTCCGCACCTACTAAAAAAAGCTAGTTTTCATCTCCTATATTTCTGCTGTTACATCAACTCCACTGGCTCCCCAGACTGAGGTCTTCAAAAAAAAACAAAAATCAACTAATGTCTGGGAACCACCACGGCATTCTGGCTGGATTTCCAGGGCTCTGTGCCCTCTAGGAGCCCTTGAAGCAGTCGCTACTGACAGAGAAATTTGTCGAAATTTAACAGGCTTTTAACAATAGAAAACAAAAACAAACGTAAAACAAAGCAGAAGTCTGATGATTATAATCAATAGGTACGTTTCCCCCCACTGCTGCCTGATCCTCCAGTGACTAGAAATAAAGAGCAATAGGCCATTCTACACCGAATTGCAAAAAAAAAAAAAAAAAAAAAAAGTATGTCTACCAACTCTGTTTAATCAGGCGCTACTGTCAGCACCCATCTGGTAAGCAGAATACATGCATAAACTATGTGTTTTGCTGACGAGGAAACTCTTTTTTTCCTCTTTGTGTCTCTGCTCCTCCCTTATTTCCTCTGCTCATTTAAAGAATTAGACGATTAGAGACACTAGGACCCCTGATGGACCAACTCTTTCCCTCACTCCTCTGTTTCAGTTTCATTTTATCTCAATTTTTCAAACACACAAATACAGCAAATCTCATACAGTAAAAACAAACATAGTTTGTGAGCAAACAGAAAGACAGACGAACGTGCACACGCTTACACATACACACAAAGCCCCCTTCAGGACAAGGGCTTACACTGACATTAAAGGGCCTTTGTTTAGCCCCAGTTATCGCTACTCCACAGGCGGGTTATGTTGTGAGCATATCTACGTCTACGCCACTGTGTGTTTATGAGCACGAGTGTGTGTGTGATACCACAATGTATGGAGTGAACTCTCGCAGACACCCTCTGCACCCAGAGCTCACTGTAGCACGGGTTTGCACGCGTGTGCGGTTTGGTGGTTTGTTTTCATGTGAACAACTGAGAAACAACAGCAGTTTCACCAACAATGCTCAGGGAAGCAGAACAATTGTGCCTTTGACGGCGTTTGTTTGTGGTGGTGGGGAGACAGGAAATGAGATCATGCTGAGGGGGCACTCGCTGTGTGCGCGCAGAGCTTATTGAAGAGCTGGGCCAGGCCGGGAGGAGAATACCAATCACTTATTAGCTGGCCTCGCTGGGCTTATGGAAATGAGGGAACAGTTCATTCAGTGCAATGTATCAGAGCAAGATGGAATCTGTGGTTACGCCAGGCACCGCCATCCCTCTCCTCGTCCACTTGATTCTAACCCTCCCGTAATGTTACAAGTATCAGTGTGAAACAGCTCATACCAAAGTAATGGCTAACCATTCATCATAGCAAAGCTCCCCATTTCCTCATACCTAAGATACCTTCTGTCTCACTTCACTTCAAGTTACAGTATTTGGAGGCTTCACAGAGGGCAAAGAGTTGCTCCCTTCTCCTTTCACACAGACTCTTCTTTGTATCCATTCATGGCTTCTGGAAATGAAGCAGGCTTCCTTTTCCCCTTTGTCTTAGTAGACGGGATCTTGCCCTTCCTCTTCTGCATATCCTCCCCTGTGCACGGGCCACTCATAGCACGAAGCAGTGTTTCTCTCTGACTGCACACAACCTCCTTGCTGTTCATCACTCATTCATTTTTGGGCAGAAATGTTCCCTCATTCAATTAATCCATTTGACTTAACTTAGCTTTGTTGCCTGATGCTCACAACCACATGTACACAGCAGCTCCACATACTTTTTCCACATAGTAAATGGACAGGAAGGAAAGGAGCAAGAAGGAGCAGACAGGTGCCTAACCTCCAGCAGTTTGCACGCCTCATCTACAGGAGGGACAGAGGTGAGTCTGGGGCGATGAAGGAGTCAAAAATTAGACTTAGATTCCAATGGTGACATTTTCGCCTCAAAGCCCTATAGACTTCAAAGCGCTCTATTCAGCACATCCAGCATTTAGCGCCTAATCCATGGCTCCTTTGATAATTCTGTTTGGGTTTATTTTGGGGTTGCAGGCAGGGTGGAAATACAGAGGAGGGAAGACGGAGAGATGGAAAGCGTAAAGATTGATGTCAGCTAGAAGTTTAGAAGACGCGAGTGAAGGGAGCACAGAGCAAAGTTTGTGAAGTTTTAGATAAGCCAGCTGCGGAAAGACAAAAAAATAATGAGTGGGGAGATGCTAAATAACATTCAGCCTCTCACTCGGGGGGTTCGTTTGAGTGTTAGTTAATCACAAGTCAATAGAAGACTGCCCTTTGACAGCTGAGGAAGCTGTTGACTGATGCTTGCCATGCTGTGCTACCTTATCCACAATCCTCTCATCCAGAGGAAGGAGAGAAACGGATGGTATCAACTTTAGATTGGTGACTTCTGGTTAAGATCCGATCCTTTTAATAGAGAATTACATTTTTTCAGGCAAAGCACTGAAGTTGCATCAGCAACAACAATCATGAGCTATTTCACTCATCATCTTTGCTCACACATCAGCTGACTGGCAACCAACTGACAGCCAATCAGATTCATAAGGGTAAACAAGAAGGTAGGGTTGGGCCATGTTGACTGAACTCATATATGATGATGTTGATTGTGATGAATGATGATATCATACTATGATTTTTGATATACTTTTCCTCCCTGTAGCCTAAAAGCTACCTCATTAAACATATCATCTGATTCTAAAAAATATTTTAAACATTAGTCATAGTGATGCAACTGCAGAATATATGAGTGAATAAAAGGGCAAAAAGAATGGCAGTATGCCCAGCAGATGTGAGAGGATATTGATCAGTGGCAAATCTTCATGGCGGCTCTGATAAACTTGGTCACTAAAAAAGTGCTGCTTCGCCCATCTGGTGTCCACCTTCAGTTGCAAAAATCAATCTGTGCCCTGCTGATAAATCAAAACTGTTACTTTTTAAGCATGCAATAAATGCCATTAGCGTCACTGCAAACCTGCGCCCCGGTGTCGGTGCAGACGGGGGGCGGGGGATTTTAAATCAAGATGCTCTGAACTGTCAGCCATCGATGATGGATGATGGCATAGCCCATCAGCCCATCCCTACAAGAGGGCCTTTCCAACCTGACAGTTGTCACTATTATTCAGTTGGTACTTGCATGCCAGAGCATGGAGAGACAGGAGAGATCCTTCCAAAAAAAAGTAATACTGGTCTTAAAAATCCTGTTTCAGCGGGATCCTGTCTGTGCACACACTGTATGGGCTGACACCAAGTTGTCCCTGGTGCAGCCTTTGATTCCTGTGTGGTCAATTTGCTTCCTTTGCCCTTCATTCTCTGCTTTCACCTCTCAGTTTAACGACCGCAGAGACGAACACCCCGAGGAAGCACTAAACACCGTCTACTTACTGTATACAAGCACAAGTTGGTAATATGCAAGCAATCACTGGCATTAGTGCAGTTATAAATACACATCTAACAGCTTACACTGTTGCCCTTCATCATGTTAACTGACTACAACAAATAGAGTACTCTCTGTTTAAATTATCATTGTAATTACCCTCCTCATCAAATAGCTAACCAGAAAACCATCCGTTCATCAAATTATCATCATCATGCATGGCTGGCTAGCTAGAGATATCAAAATCCTCCACTCTGCTGCTCTATCAGTGAGGTGAGGTGAGGTGTGGGGCGGTACATTTCCAGGACTGGTAATGACTTAAGGGGGTCAGAAGGATATCAGGAGCTGGCATGATAAGTGATGACACCCTCATGGGAACAAGCTTAATGACTTTCCCTGTGCAGGGAACTGGCTGGTTTGGACCAGGCTATTTTACTGCAGTGAAACAGAAAGGTCCAGGACATCCTGTCTGCTCAAATCACCAGAGCCTCTTTTTTTGGTATTCTCAAATCTCTGTGCATTGCAGTCCAAGTGAAGCATCAGTAGGCAATGAAGCGCAGTTTTCCTCTCCCTCCATAACCTGACAGAGCTAATGCTCACACACACAAGACTTGTATGACAAAATTATATAACACAATTTAAAAGTTGTGCGTCATACCTAAATAAATGTATGACATCACAGTAGAGGCCCCACTGGCTGGCAACTCCATATGCCTGTGAAAAGCCCTGATGAGACAAGGCGAAGTTGATGGGGGCCTCTTTTCTAGCTTTAATACACTGATGAACAACAACAGAAGAAAACAATCTCCCGTCTCCGACATCTGAGTGCATAGAGCCATTATTGATCAACCACTCCGTGTTTTTTTTAAGCCGACAAGTCATTTGCAGTGTTCGATTGGATTCATTTGCCTTCAAAACACAGACTAATAACCAAAAAATGTAGGCTTGCAGGGGGATCAAACACGTGTTCCACTGAGGATCTTTAGTTTAGAGGCGACGAGTGAAGCGGAAGAGGGGAAACTGTGGGTGTGGGGGGGGGGCTTTAAAAGGATTCCATTACTGAGGCAAACAACCCTAAAGTACCATGACAACCCCCGAAACACCAGACAAACATTAATGCCACAGACACACCAGCAGCACAGAGGTATTGCACATGTGTTTTTACAAACCTATCTATATAAGTGATCATTCTCTTCTCTCAGGCCTCTTCAAGCTGGCGAGAGGAGTTCAAATAGTCCTGTTTAGCAGTTGCTCAACAGCTTACATCCAACCGAGGGTCCCATTTCATAGAGTCAGCACAGCAGAGGTGGTGTCTGAGGGTGCATGTGTGTATTTTCACTCCTAAGCATTTCTTACAATCCCACTGACCTGCCCGCAACCCACCTGGGCATTTAACAGTTGGCAAACACAAACACACAGGGAATAAAGCAGAGACAGAGATGCACTTAAAAGACATGTCACACATTCTATCAGATGCCTGAAGGTCAACGGAAATGACATGCTGAGCTGTCAGTCAGCTGCCTATCAATGTGTGTGTGAGCGTCTGCTCGGGAAAGGAGCGGAGCCACAGATAGCATTTAATTGAAGGTTGAAGTTATCAGATAGCCTGCGACTCAGCTGTCAGTCAAGATGCAGTCACCACGGTGACGCTTCACAGCGCTCTGCACCACTGACGACATCAGGAAATGGCTGACTTTGAAGAACGGTGAGGGAGTGGGGAGGCAGACACACGGGGAGACAGAATGATAGAGACACATAAACACATTTACAGACAGATGTGGGGCACACCAGCAAGTACACACAGGCCAGCAGAGGGGCACACTTAAGGGAATTAGAGAAGAGGCGTGCTGGCAAGGCAAGTTATTTTGGTAGAATTGACATGCTGCACTGCATCCAGGCACCAGGACAATCTAATTATCTACTGGTGAAACCAGAGCAGGGGACACGTAGGTGAGACAGAGAAAGCCCCATCGAGCAGGTGTGACCTCAGCATAAGGATGAAGTGGGTAAAGGTAAGTGGGAGTTATGTTTTGAAAGGAAAGTGGAAACTGAGAGACAGGCACGTGGATGATGGGTGTCCTAAAATGACAAGGAAAGAAGGAAAAGATGGGGAAATAGTATGAACGCTGACAAATCTTCCATGGCAGGTGAGCTGTTGCCATGAACACAGAACAGAGGCTTGGCCCATCATTCCCTGCTTTCTTAGAAGAACCTAGAATTGCATCAGCGAGACACACAAACACGAAAGCGCACACACATATGCCTCTTAGATTGGGGGGGGGGGGTTATCTGGGAAATCAGACGGAAATGTGAGAGGGGGGAAAATATTCCCCAGTCTAATAATCATCATTACAGTTTCCTCCTCTTTTAGCAGTGGGCAGATGGGGATAGGAAGTGACATTTTTCTTCCCTTCCTCCATCAGTTCTTTCCTCTCTTCCCTTTCACGCCGATCCTACATCACCTCCTCTCTTACTCCACCACTAAATGACTCCAGTTTTTATCCTCCTTGAAAACACTTGAGATACTGTAGCTCAGTCTGTGTTTGTTTTTTGTTTCACAAACTACAGAGCACCAAGACAAGCTCAGCTCTAGGTGGAAGTCTGATGCACACACAGTTACACTTTATCTGGCATTGTCTGCTGTTCAAATAATGAAATCCCAAAATTTCATTCCCTCTTTGCTCAACCCAACAGCTTAAAATTGCAAGGGGCAGTGGGAGCAGCAGTGAAAACAAAACAGGGGAAGGTAAAGGACTGCCTGCAAAACTTAGTTACACATGTGAAACTCAAACACTCATGAGTTGGAAAAAAGGCCAATGTGATTCTAAAATATGCACAATGTTAATGTTATTGCAGCTTTTGCACATACTCTCTGCTCTAAACAGGAGAGGTAAGAAAAGAAAGAAATTCAATTTAGACCTGCTGCTGATTTCCCCTGGTTCCAATCATCACATCCATATATAACAAAGCTATCTGGCATTTTCCTCTTCTCCTGCAGACCTAATGACTACACTGTGTGGAAGGGCTGTGCATGCGTGTACCAAAATAGAGCAGAAAATGTCCAAGTGAAATATGTGCCATTTTGCCTCACCCTGCATGTGTATTTGCCCCTACTTGTGCATCTTTTTGTGCATGTTAGTGTGTGTATAAATTAGTGTCTCCTAAGGTTATCAGTGAGTCTTCTCGGCCACCAGGGGGAAGCCTAATTAATTTAGTAGCCTTCCCGGCAGCTCGTAAACACAATACTGAGTTACAGCCGTGCTCTGTGCCGAGCAGCATAGCACACTGAGCAAAGGGAACACAGGGGTCATGCGAGGATGCCGCGCTTTTAATAGTCTGTTTGTGTCGGTGTGTCTGTGAGAGTCATTCCAAGAGTGTCTTTTCAGCCACAGGTGGCACAAATTGCTCCACACATTTTCACAGACCTCCCAAACTCTTCTGTAAAATGTATGTGGCCATTAAAGGAGTTAGTACAACACCGCCACACACATACACCCACAAACACAAACACAGACACAATGCAGTGATTTTAGTAGTAAGGCAAAGCATAACAGGGGAACTGAAAGAATAGTTCATTTCAATAAGAAGACCACAGTCTCAAATATACACATGCCCTTTTAAATAAAATAACCAGCTTCAACAAAAACAGTGATTTATTAACCAATTAAATGCTAACCAGAAAACTTCAACTCACTGATCCAAATACTAGACACGGTCAGCCCTACCACATTTACATTTCCCCTTATATCATTGTTTTCTCTTAATGTAGAGCACATAAATGCGACAATGTATGTTTTTAATGTCACAAAGGTATGTTTGCACAGCTTAAATCATCGTTTTTTGTAGAAGTATCAAGGATAATGAGATTTTTTAAAGCAAAAGAGCAATTAGAGCCAAGTGCAAATATACAAATCTTACAGCTAATTAGGGGACAGCACAAAGACCTGAAGTCCTGTCGCTAGCGATGAAAGGTGACAGACTGTGTTGTGGTTGGTTGATTTAGCTCGAGTTCAGAGGCTGGGCCTGCTCTGAGGGTCAGCTGGAGCTAAGCTGATCCCAGCCAGTCCCTGGTGCCCTTTATCAATTCTGTCAGGGGGAAAATGCAATCCACGCCTGGCTGAGTCTTGCTCTGCTCTACAGTGTCTCTTATCCTTCGTCACCTCCCTCCATTCATTTCCGCGCTGCAAGCTGCTGGGATTACGAAGAGAAACGCTGCTCCTCAAGACGTGACACAACCATTCATGTGGGGGCCAAAGATTACCATGAGGACAGGGGAGGTGGCTGACTGACCGTGGTCAAAACCTTACACACACGCTACACGACTCTACATATAGTAGACACCAGCGCACGGACACAACTGTCATTCTCCGGACAAAGCTTTTACTGACTCGCCTCTTCAGTGTTCCCCTGTCCTCCTCATTTCTACAAGCAGTATGGTAGCGCCACGGTGTACTATTCTTTCCCAGCTATGTGTGTGCATGCAAATGTGTGTGTCTTTCCATCCCAGAAAAGCCGTCTACACCACCGCACTAACCAATGCCAAAGTCCAAAAGATTTCCATCTCCTTCCAACTGAATATTTATGGAGGTGCACTTTACATTTCATACCGCTCTTCCTCTCAATCCCCTACTTCTCTCCTTCTCAGGACTAATCTACCACTGAGTCGGCCCATAAACACCCCTGCATGCCATGTTTTCCTGAGACCAATTTAGACTGCCATCTGATATAGCTTTAATGACAGTCTGTTAACAACTTGGTATACAGGCTTAAAGTCCAGCAACTGTTGTTTAACAAACTACCAAAAGTCAAGACTTGTGTGAAAAAGGAACAAAAAGCGAGAGGAATCGCTGAGGAATGAGCAAGAATGTATGACATGAAGAATTGAGAGAGATTGAAACAGAGAGAGGAAGAGAGACAGAGGGTATGTCCTCAGAGCAAACAGATTGCTGAAGTATCGGCAGCTGTCATTCCAGGAATGACACACCACAAAAGGCGCATGGCCAAAGGCAAGAGGACGAACTACAAGTGTCCACAGGAATGTTGAGTCTACTACAACTGCTGATTTAGCTGTTGATACAAGCAAAGACAAGTATCTTGTTTCCTTACAACCCTCAAACTGGAGTAGGAAACAGCTTTTTTCTAAAGACATACTATATCAGCAATTCATTTACTGCTTAATTATTTTCTTTACCGCAAATGCACTAGTATTATTGGCTCTGTGATACAGCTGCAACAGTGTGAGGTGTGTAAACCAGCTACTTACATCAGGGTACTCTTTGACAGGCACAAACAGTTTTTCCTGCAGGTGGACGATGGGTCCGATAGGCTCAGGCAGCTCCAGAGGGTGTCTGTCCACAAGGCCATTCACTGTGTCGCTGTACATGTCTTTACGCACTCTGTTAATCTCTGAAAAACACAAACACGTACACTGTGGTGAGCAACTGAACAACAACAGTACAATCAAACATTTTATTTTGTATTTGATATATCACTGTCATATTGATTTTGACTTCTGGGCAAAGGCTTAATGTAGCATATAAATCTCTTGTAAAAAAGAAAAGGAAAAACAACAGAAATTTGTCAATTGCCTTGAGTATTGTTTGTCTTTTATAGACAAACAATTGTGTTGGTTTGTTTCTGGAGAGTACTTCACAAAAAAAAACAAACCATCACAACCTGCAAGTGTAAAAATATGTGACAGCTGAGCATGGATGCTTCTTAATACCTGCAGGATATAGCAATTTTTCTGCTGTGACTAAAACAACTGTGAATATGGGTTTGTGTGCAAGTTAGTCTATATGCCAGCCACAAAAGTTAAGTGCTGCATTATTTAGGGGTTAAGGCCACCGTCTATCCTTTCTGTCTGTTACTCCCCTGTGGCTGCTCTCTAATAGAGCAGCATGTGCGAGCGGCTGGGCAGGTGCGGAGAAGAGACGCAGAGAATCGCTCAGGTATATGCCTTCAGATCTGATCCCTCTGTCAGATAAAACTAATGGACCTCTCTCTCTCACTCACGCGCACACTGCCAATAGAGACTTCCGCTCCAACTCTCTCTCTCTCTCTCACACACACACACACACACACACACACACACACACACACACACACACACACACACACACACACACACACACACACATACACGCTCACCTCTAATTCACACACACCCCACTTTGACTGCCTCTGTAGCTCATACAAATTCACGCAGCAGAGGAATGCTGTGGTATGCAGGATGAGAAAAGGCATTCATTCATCCTGCTCATCCTGTGTGTGTGTTCGTATGAGTGTGTCACAGTTGGATGAGGATCGACGGCTGCGGTTGTAACACACGGTAACAAAGGATACGCACTGGTTGCGGTTTCTAACTTCCCACATTTGCCGTCACTTTAAACAGTCGCCCCTTTGACACAGCCTGTTCAAGATGGGAATGTTGCACCCTCTTCTGCCTGGCCGTTTTGTACAAAAGGTCTGAACACAGAATCAGGGGGCATTGTTGCTCCACCTTAAACCGGCAGCAGGGGTAACGGAGCCGATTTGACATCTGTGTAGAAAATGTGAGACAGCAGGACCAGCCTGTTGTGTGCGACTCAACACAGGGAGATTTTAAAAAGCAGTGAGCAGCAGTTAGCAGCTAACTCAAAGACGAAGAACAGCAGCTGAAAATTACGGCAAATTTGGGACACAATAAGGTCAAGGAGCTACCTATCCTCTGCACAAAATCAACCACCATATAACATGGGCAGTAAATGATTGTTAGTGCCATATTATTCCATTTTTATTGTTAAGAAAGCGCTGCCTGATAAGTAATGACACACTAAACGCTGGCATGTTTGCTTCTAAAAGCCTAATGAAGGGTCTTTGCTGCAGCAGAATTGCTGGATCTCTATGCAAAAAGGCTGGTGTCATGCCTTTGCTAAACCAAAAAGTTTATCGGCTGTAAAGGGCAGAAGAAATGTGATTAAAAATCAGGCATCTACAAAGATAAGAAAAGAAAGTTTTTGTGTGTGTGTGAGAAACAGCTGAAATTAAATGGTAGGGCTGGTGAGGCCACGAGGAATGAGAAGTATGAGGTGGAGTAGGGGCGGGTGTTGGATACTATTTCCATCTCTCATGAGACTTTGGAGCAGTTGGGAGCTCTATATTAAACTCTAGCTAGGGAACCTGACACTCAACTATAGATGACCTCAGTAAAGCATGCGTGACCTCTACGCCTTAACCTTACGCTGAAGCAAAATTGGAAGGTGGGTCAAGCTACTATAATAGATTTTAGTGTAGTGGTTGTCTTTGTTTTAAGTAAGAATAAATGTGTACTCTTACAAGTAAAAAAATAGGTAAAGACATTCTAGAAAAACAAATCATGGAGTTAGCCTTGGAATCAGTTTGTGGGGATTTCCTGTCGAGCTGAGAAAGTGTTTTCTCTGGATACCGTCGATGACAGACTGACAAATGTGTGATTGATGGGCTCATGAACACTGACAGGCACACACACAAACATCTGGCCTGCAGCTGCATGGACAACACCTGCGGGACACGGCGGAACCGTACAGACATGCCAGGAGACTCGGCCCAGAGCGACTCCTTCCCAAATAACATGACCTCAGCACTCTGTGGTCCACACAGATACTCCCAGTAGTCTCTAAAGATGAATTCATCCTCGTGGTATCTAGCCCAGAAGACTGATTACATCAGTCCTAACCGACACCAGTGGCTTCAGGCCACATCCAAGCTTTGTGTATGAGCGGAGGGGGCTTGGCAGTGACACATCATACAGGGAGGAGATCAGGACAGCATAACACAGGGAGGAATGGGAATATGAAAAACAGGACAGTAAACTACAAATGATTGTATGTTGTGTGTCCAAAAGAAACCCCACGTCCATAAAACTTAGATATGATAGCCTAATGGTTATAGAGACAGTATTTCAACCACAAGGTCATGAGTTTAATCTCTGTAACTACTTGATGGATATGCTAATCTCTCCAGAAGAGATGATCACTGCTAAATGGCATTCTATAAAAATGAAATCCTCCTCATAATAAATCTCAGTACCTTACTTGCTGTGTCTGTCTCTTCAAGCTAACATTAATAAACACAGAGGAGCCATTTAACAGATCACTGGTGGGCTAAGCATGTGTGTAGGAGCCATCAATGACGGGTAAAGAAACATTCTGCATGTTAGAAAATCGTCTCTCCCGCAGCAAAAGCAAATATATACTGTATGCTATTTGCAAACTCAAATGCATCCAAGAACAGTCATCCTCCAGATAAGAGAATATAAAAAGACAAAGTGTGCACATGTGACAACGCTACCCAACAACCACCAGCAGCCCCCCTCCTCCCTCTAATTCTAGTTCCTCTTGCTGAAATGCCACATTAACATAAGGGGGCCGTGCTGGGCCATCAGTGGAGACGTGCGGCATTTGACAACCTCTAATTTCAATGTGGCAAGTCTTTTCTGAAGCGCTGTGCTCACCTAAAAATTACCCCCCTGCCTCGCACGACCGACAAAATCATTTGTCTAGCTGTCCACCCAGGCAGAAAAGGCTTTTGTAAGAAAGACACAAGTGAGAGAGACTGAGGTTCACCATCTTGGAAGGAGCAGAAAAAAAGAGGAAGACAATTGGTAAGAGTAAGAGAAGGGTAGGCTTTAAAAAATAGGAATTTTACTTGAACTATGGCATTGGATTGGGAAAATGAATGCGTTTTTAACACCTATAAGAGGGGCAGTAACAGATCCCCTCTTTCTCCTCTTCAGCCGTCTCTCAGCTCAGTGCCAGTGTGTGTCATCCACAACCTGACTCAGCAAACCACACACATAAACAGCCCTTTCTGTCAGAGCTGTCTATTTACCTGTGGAGGGTGGCTGCATACACACTCTGGGAGAGATTATAATATCTTTGTTTAGCGTTTTACCCAGACATCTGCCAGGAAGAGACAAAAATCAACCTTGAAAGTGGTTGGAGGGCAGAGTGGAAGAAGGTTTGATGAGGCAGAGACAGAGGGAGAATTATAACCACAGTGCTGAGCAAGCAGACTGTTGTTGTACTTGTCTCGCACCGCTCTTTTCTGCCTCGATGTAAGTTAAATCACATTTCATTTTATCTTTCGCTTCTTTATTTCTCTCAATTTCTGCCCTTTCTTCTCAAACCTGCGGTGAAAAAAGAAAATGTCACCGGCTGTGGCTGCAGATCTATCTGCCCTTTGTAAGCTCAAGTAAAGAAACCATTTCTCCTCATCTTATTGGTGATCTGAGCGAAGGGAGGGGGTAAGGAGTACCCAAAAGGAAGGATATGGTAGAGGACAATGGCAGGTGGAGGGGTTTGAGAGGCAATGGAGCAAGGAATATGGGAGAGGAAGTGGCTGTAAGTTGAGAGCCAAGTATCAACGTGTGGTCTGGTGGGTGGGTGGATATTAAGTGTAAAAGTTCATTCTTGACCTTGTAAAACATAGTTTGGGAAAAAACTTAACTCAAGGGCCACTAGCTCGCTTTTTTTCTGGAGCTTTCAACCATTTGTCCCTCAGCTGGTGGTTGTCAGCTCAGATGTCATCACGTGACCCAACGTGATATACTGTGCCACCCATACAAGACCACCTGTTACCACATGACTAAAGTTTTATACTTAGATTACATGATGACAGCTGAGCTATCTCCACTACAACTGACTAGACGCCATCTGCTCAGGAAGACCATGAAATATTGTTCAAAGTAGGGCTGCTCCCTGAAAGTCAGAGGTTCAAATCATCGGTCTGAGACCCCTCAGGCGATTGAGACTGCATTAAGTCTCCAAGTCAAGTTGAGGGGGAGGGTGGCGTCTTCCTAGGTCCGCTTTTATACTCTTTTTGTCCGTAGTGGTGGACATATGAAAATGTGGAGGTACATTCTGTAGTTTGAGCAACAGCCCTGGAGCCAGCCAAAATCTGATTTGAGCTGAGAGATGAGCAGGGAGCTCTAAATTTAATTATACACACTACCAACATTGTTTGATACAAAACTAGTTGAAAATAGGCAAAGTATCCCTAAAAGTTAATATTATTATTACTTTTTGTTGGTCAGATATAAGATGATTATATATTGGCGCCATGATAATGATTTAATTATAACTAAGAGAATACTTTATGGCTGAAAGACAGACCTAAGATATAAACCCATCCTTAATGACTCTGAAGTTCAAGCAATTAATAGTCTGTAGAATAATGTTCTGATTTAATCAAGACGCTGATAGAGTAAACAGCTAAATTCTTAGAATTACAAAAATTAATTTACTGATAAGCAAAATGAAATGTGTTGACATCATGTAATGAAGCTTAAAAGCAGCATGCCAAGCAAATAATCTGCACAATTAGCGCTTTTGCTCAGCTCTCACCACTGTCATGATTGGTTCTTTAGCAGGCGAGCTATCCCCACAAGTGGAAACAGCACTGAGTGGCATAATGTCAGATTTTTAGTTTTTTTTTTTTTTTAAAGGTCATACTCAGCCACCGTGAAGCCGGCACCAAGGGATGGGGAGGCTTTTCATTTATTTACCCAGCCGGACGCCAAAAAAATGGTCACATAAAAGCAACGGCAGAATCAAGGAATGCAATTTAATAAAAAGGTTGAGATGGAAGAGAAGAAACTAACTAAATGAGGTAGAAATATGTTCTAATGTAGCAACCCCTCCAATCTAGCATGATCTATTAAATTGAACCACAGCAAGAGGACAAATTTGGGGAATGAATGGACAGATCAAACACGGAGCAAAGAGTGAGAGCGAGTAAAATTAGAAACAAAGGAGTAGTCAAGAAGGAGATACTGTAATCAGGTTTAAGACTGGTGAAGATCATTCAGCCAGACCTGCACCACTAGAGAATGAGAACAAGTCCATTAAGATCCCAAAAATAGACCTGCTCCATAACTGCTTTGTCCTCACCCTGTAGCTCACAGTAAAACGTCCTCTGACCATGCAGCGCACATCTGTCTGTGTGAGCGTGTGTGTGCATGCGTGTTCGAGAGAGACAGAGAGAGAGCAAAAGCATTGTAATGGGCGAGCAATCAGTGTGATCAGCTTTGCCTGAGGAAAGCAGCTTTAGATGCCTTGTGATGCCTGGTATTAGCTGATAATATCTGGCACCTGAAACAGATTGAGCCTAACACCAATTAATCTTAAAGCCAAAATGATCAAATGTTCAACTCTGCAGAGAGACTGAATGAGTTTAGGGAGGATTCAAAAACCTGTAGTGTTCAAAATCTTTCCATCTTTTCCTTCTTGCACGTGCGTGCATTCTCAATTCATGATTTAAACAGGGGATGAGGTAGGGAAAGAGCAAGGAGGCTGGGGTAAATATAGACATATGAAAACGTGGTGGTCGTGTCAGGGAAAAAAAACACTACAGCAATCACAGATACACCTAAATGTGCCGGTGCTGAGTGAAACAAGACTCAGGCAAGGAACAAGCCTTTTCACTTTAAAGCTGTGCACTTTAGCAATCACAAAGCCCGGGTACCCGTTGCAAACGAAAGGATTTGGGCGTTTAATGCATTCCTGCCCTTTATTCACGGAACAGACGACTTTATCCAAGACGACACTCCACTTCAACAGTTTAGGGGTTTGGCAGGCCAAGCATATGAAAGACGGAGGTTTCTTTTAAAGCAGGGAGCAGAAATATAGTGTGCATTCGTGGGGGTGACTGAGCCATGAAAACGTATGCATTTCTGGGTCTTATCGTCGACTCGCAGCTGCCTCCTCTCTCCCCCCTCCCTCTTTGTGCAGGGAAAAAAACTTTTCTTATGCTTCTGTCTTATTTTTACTTCCTAATCTTTGATTTAACAGTAGGCCTACACTGCACAATCCTTTGATGTTCATGCACAAACTATTCCTGTGCTGTTAATGAGTGTGCTGTACTATCAGCATAGTTAAGACCAGCATACTTATTTCAGCTCTTAAAGGGAATATACCAGGTTTAGGTCTGAAATATCCTGTCATACTAGTTTGCATTGGAGATCTTAAATGTCAACATCCTGTCACCTGAGGGTCAATACATCACTTGCCTTTGTTTACAATTCACCAGATTGTAAATTTAGTGTAATGGATAGCAGGAGTGTGACAGTATGTTAACCACAATTTGTTCAATACCGGATGCTCTCTTTGGAAGACCCTACGGACCAAGGAATTATGGGGCAAGTAAATAAGTTTCCCAGTAAATAACAGCAACACTGGACAAGCAGGAGTGGATCAGACTGTGGATCAACATTGTTCAACCCAATTAAGGCAATGTTATGTCTCTGGGAATGGCTACATCAAACACACCAACTCATTTGCGACAGCATTACCCAAGTGTGTCTATTACTTGCAGCCGTCTAAAACACACTTGGGTGCAAGCCGCTCTCCCCATGGCATCCGAGCAGCCTCTTTCCACAGATTCAGAGAGAGAAAAGGCAATAATGAACGGCATAGGAGAGTTTATTGCTATTGATATGTGACTATGCTCAGCTGTAGAAAACACAAAGTGCTTTTGCCACCCCGTGATAATGTTCGTTCACATCCAAATAGTTTCGTAATTAAGCCGGAGCAAAACAGATATATTGTTTTTTGTTTTCATTAGATCACTTCTTGGGTATGCTCCAAAGTTATAAGTCTTTTTAGTTCTTTTTAGTTGTTTCCCCTTAAGTGTTTCCTTGCTGAGCTTAGTAGAGGGACGGTGACACAGAGGTAATTTTGCACGAGAAAAAAAAATAAACTTTGGAAGATAATCCCTTGATTCGACTTACCCAGACTGCTGAGGCATCATATTAGCTTTAGCTAAAGTTTGGCAAAGAATGGCATTTTGCCACAGAACATGGACATTGGATTTTATTGCCCATCTCTTACATGGAAGTTACACTAACAAAGGATCACTTCACAGCCAGTGTGGACAGGAGGAATATATAACTAAGGCACATATGGTATGTGGGTATTGTGAGACAAACAAGTATTAACCTCTTTGTTTTAATTTAAGCTGTTTTCATGTTCTCACAGTGAATATTTCAAGTATCAAATTCAAAATAGTACTGAAAAATACATCTCAGCTTTGCTTCGCAGTGACTCATCCACGCGGTTCCTGAACCCTGACATGATGTGGATATAAGCGCTGCCCCCACAGGCTGAGGGGTCTAAATGGCTCTAGACAGAAATGACGGTGTGGATTGCCGGCAGCCGGAGGGAGAGATTTATGTTGTGTGTCAGGGATTCTCCTGAGGCAGCCTGGGTAAAAAGCTCCAGCGTCAGGTCTTTAAGTAGATAGGCCACTAAATAAACGACTGGCGTAACAAGGTTTCTGGATTCTCTCCTCCCCGAGCCAGGTAAAAAATTATTAAATCACTGAAAAAAAAAAACCCCACTCCAGTACACATACACACATGCTTACTCATCTCATGGGTAAAAGGCAAGCCAGGACACAGAGGAACTGTGCTTTCATCCAAATTGGGAACGGACGGCTGATGCATTCTTCACCAATAAAATGCTTACACAGTAACACAACCTCTTTTTAAGGTACACACTGTGGCGCAGGAAGTATATACATGCTGGGTGTGCGAATGTACACATGCACTTTTATATCCCTGCCAGCTCCCTTCCCAAAAGCGGCACGTTCCGCTCTCTGATCATCGATAATGAGCTGAAGCTGCCTGAAAACACACACGAAGATAACAACTCACATACCATTCAGCTATGGTTCAACAATGTATAGGAATGTGTGTGCCCTGATACTACCTTAAGTACATATAATACACATAAAAACAATCACCCGACTTAACGTTAAAACACCCACACACACATGAACTAATGAGCTTTTGTGTGTTTGTAGGCAGGACTCTCCTGAGACAGTGAACCCACAGAAATAACACTCCACGAGGAAGGAGGAGGGAAACTGCCTTGGAGGAAAAATCTGCTAAACAAATACAGCAGGAAACAGGCAGGAAATAGTGCTACATCTCTCCTCTACCTCGCTTTACTATCCACTGACATATATTTAGTCCACTGACAATAAGAGAGAGGAAAAACGTACAATATTCTTTATTACACATCTACTCCACATTCTCCCTCGACTCATACTAGTTTAATTATTTTTCCCATAATGTAATAGAGATGTAGTTTGTAAAAGGCAAACAAAAATGGAATATTTCCATGTTTTGCCTTAAAAGGTGTAGTGTGTATGATTAAGTGGCATCTAGCGGTGAGGTTGCAAAAGAGAAACTTCTCGTGTGCCAAGCATGTCACTATGGTGGCCGATACCAAAACACAAATGGCCCCATCTAAAGCCCGCTTCGTTTGTCCGTCCTGGGCTACTGTAGATGTAGAACATAAACATGATATAAAGTGCTTATTCTAGGGTAACGAAAACACAACGATTCTTATTTTCAGGTGATTTTAAACTAGCTATGAATACCATACACTATTTATGCCGGTAGATGCCCCTAAATCCGTCACACTGGACTTTAAAAGACAGAACAGATGACACTCACATCAGGATGATTAGAAGCTACACACTGTACGTGACACATTTACAATACTTTGACATTAAAAAAGTTGATTTATGTAGAGCTACACCTAAAACATGAAGAGAAGGACTTGTGTTTAGCAACTTGCTGAAATCAAGTTTGGTTCAAACCAGAAGTATTAATGCTTCAGTTTTACTTTTATTCAAAACATCGACCAAAAACAACACAAAGTCACTGGTCTATCAACTCAAACCATAACTGAACACATTCTTAGACTTCCAATTAAGTCGGAAAACACTGAGAAGTTGGACACACAGTTTACCTCCTCCTCTTTTCTGGCTGAACCCCTGAGAATATGTATGCTAAAAGCAGAATGTGTAGGTGTGGTGATGGCCAGGAACAGCAATCAGCAAAGCCATTAATCATAACCGGTGGCAAATGCAATGTTTTCTGGGGCTGTCACTGTGACTGCATGCAGGAAGGGGAAGAAGTGCCAAGCTGAATGTGGCTTTCTGTGGCTGCTGGCAGCGACGGTGACGGTGTGCTATAGGAGCGTGTCATAGCACGTTAGTTTGGTGATTAAACAAAGCAAACAGACAGTGCAGACAAGGAGAGAGGGACCAAAGGAAAGGCAGAGCTGAGTGGAGGCAAGAAAGAGGCAGAAACGGTGATAGAGTGAGACAAAAGGGACAGAATATACTGTAATTTCAATTCCAGAAAAAAACAACAGCCTGTATTGGAATTTAAATTTGAAAAAGTTGGGTTGTCTTACATTTGATGAAACGTCTTTACCTTGCAAAAACAAACGGCGTTTGACTAGAGTGACTACTGTCACTTGACTCCAGCACCAGCAGCGACAGATGAACAGGTGCAGTGATTGTCCTGGAAAACGCAGCTCAAAAGTAGGCCAAGTTAACTGAGGCTTGAGAGGGAGCAACGATGCCAATGTTGAGATCATGATAATCAGTGAGGCAAAGTCATTAAACAACTGTCAAGTGGCCAAAAATTACAGCGTTACAGAATGTCCTAAGATGGGTGAGACCGCAAAGATGGTCTTAAAAATGCAAACAGTCAGAGAAAATCTTGTTGCGGTCCAAAAACTGGCAGCTTCGAAGAATGCTGGTATGTGTCTGAAAGATGAAATGACACGGTAGCGATTACTAGAGCTTTTTTTTTTTTGCTAAGCACTCCATCCACTGGTTAATGCCAGCTGTCTTTGGAAAGAGGGGAAAGGGGGCTTTTTTTTGCTGTTTACTGTAATTTATCTTAAAATCTCTAATTTCTCTTCTCTCCAACATGTTAAGAATATCAGTAAGATTCTCTTTCCTGACAGAAAAACAAAAATATTAAAAGTTAAAAAGGAGTGTCACCTTCTTAGACATATTTTGCAAAAAGGTATTTTCATAGTCAGTCACTCACATTTGGCTCAACTACTCTGGTAAATAATTCACATGATTTTCTAAAAGAGTTGTAGCAAAACCCCACCTTATCCTCCTCTCTCACACCACCATGCCAACCCATCCTACGCCTAACAGTGAAATGAGTGGTTCAGACAGTATCTGCAGAGCTATTAAGACCTCAGACTAAAATTAGAACAAGGGATCATCACATTTGATGATGTGGAACTGCTTTATGGGGCTGTGTGCTGGTGGGGGGCCACGCTGGCAGCTCAATGAGCCATAGGAGTGCCAGTTTTGTGCACTTAGTGGGGTCTACCATAGAGTGAGGTGAAACTGGCAGGGAGGGCTGGCTCGATACTGAACCATAATGGCTTACTCTTAATGGTTGCCGCGAGGGGCCAACGTTCATTACTCTCTGCGTGGGGGGACTTTCAACGGGATCCTGGGGTGAGACCCGTAAGTGCATGCACGCTCACACAAACTTAAACTTGGGGGGAGGCACCCCAAGGCAAGTGAGCAAGGTGGAAAGCTGCAGAAACTGTTTTCTCTCCTTCACACACAGATATAATTCCCTTACAGGAAGCACTGGGGTGTGTTAGGGTGGTAGTTAACAGAAAGCTAAAAGTTCCTTCTTAGGGTAGTTTCATAATATTGCTAATTATTCAACGATTGCGAAAATATTCTAATCCAGCACAGCAGAAGCTTGAGTTCTGGGCTAATACTTCCTCTCTCCTCAGTTCACCTTTTAAAGTAGCCCAATACCCTAGCTCAGCTGAAACAGCCAACCTAATGCACACAAATGCAGACTCAGGCTCCCTCTAAAATACCAAGCAAAGATAGGCTATTTTACTGCTGCTTTTGCCATCTAAAGGGGAAGCGATATGTAGCGTTAAATTGGAAGTCACAGCAATAGTCATTTAACAGGCTGGCTTTAAGAGAGAAGCCTCATGAGCTGAAAATGGTTTCACAAATTTGAGGGGATATACTTGATCGAAAAAAGGAAATAGCCTGCCTCAACTAAGCCACAACACAAGGAGAAATCCCACCTTTTGCTTCCTTGAGACACAACCTTTATCTGTGCAGTACTGTGCATACTAAAAACGGATGCTTAGTTACGACAGGAGCAGTCTAAACTGGTGGATTAATTAGTATGAACACAAACACACACTCAAAGCATGAAAAAAAGCATGCGCGCAAACAGCCGAGCAGATTGTTAGTTCTTCTGCATCTTGTGGGAACTCATTTCACAGACTTTACCTGCCAGTAAAATCAAGCAGACAAACAAAAGCAAGACCTGAGCCGCGCCGCACGGTGCTACTCAAGAGTCCCTCTCTCGCTCTGCTTTAACCCATTTAACTCTGCTTTCAGTGTTTTGCTTGTGCACACGCCACACTTAGGCATCTAGAAACGCAACCGTTTTATCCACGGAGGCCCCAGGCATACTTTTACAAACATGCATCCGCACTTGCACAGACACACACCCCAAAACAATGCAGGGGATGCTGTGTAAACTGAGGCACAGGATGCATGCTGTGAGCTCGACAAGATGTGAGAATGCGAGATAAGGAATGGGAAGAATAACAGGATGAAGAGTCAGGATGCATGCTGATGAGGTGTATGTCTGTGGACTGGAGGAGCGGTCCTTGACCCTATTTTATGTTGACTGTTGCCCAGGAACCATGTCCTCTGGCACATGAAAAGGGGGTATCTCTTTATTTTGCCCACTGCCTGAAGGGGCTGGAGAAGATTGACATTTCCTGTCAGTAACTGGCTCTTCTTAGGTTATAAGGAAGGACTAGCTACGCCCCAAAGGGTGACTCAAGAGTTAGAAAGAAGAACTGATGACCAACATTCAGATCTAAAAGTGCTGAGCACTTGTCATTCATTAAACACATCTCAACTATGTCCACTACCCCTACATGCAGCTGCCCCCTTCACCATGCAACAATGGCAGGAAAGGTCCAGCTGTCAGAAGAGGAAACAAGACAGGACGCGGGAGGAAGGAAAGGCTATGACTGTCAATGTGACTGTGGAAGATAACGTGCACAGTGTTTCCCGTCCCCACCCCTGTAACTAAGGAGACCACGGTGATCGCAACCAATCGGGAAGGTGGGAGGGTAGGATAATTTGTCACACTCCCCACGATCAGTTTAAAAAAAGATTTTGTATGTTTTTATGTCTCTGTGATCAAACCTCCGTCTTTGTCCTCTGAGCCGGAGAGATAACTCACACATGCCTCTACATGCTTCCAAAACAATCTCAATCCACAGGGAAGCACAGTGTTCTCAGTGGGATTATAAAGTCCACTGCGAGAACACTTAATAGTTAACGTAAAGGGAACAGAATAGGAAACATTTACATGGTCATTTCCATCCCAGTTAAACACCGTCAAATGGCAACACCAAGAGAGAGGAGAACGGGGCTGCATTTTAACTGTAAACCTTCAGCAAATCCTTACATCAACTGTGACTCTAGTGATTTTAGGCGAGGAACAGATGGGAGCAGCAGGAGCCTGCCAGAAGTTCAGTATTGAGAATATCAACAAACAGATTGAAAAAAAAATCTCTTCATTTAATATGTTTTGGGTAGGTAGACAGGGAGTGACAGAATAGGGAACTACCACATTCCTTTCCCTCTCTCATTATCGGGGAATGAGGTCACTTGATTACAACAAGACAGCATTGATGCCACAAAAACAGAGACGGCAGCAAAGAGAGTGACAACTGCCTTCAAGTATGTTTCATATGCAATTATTCTTCAATCCTGTGTTCTGTGACAGACTGTCAGATGTTCACTGTCTCATCATGTGTCCAGAGAGCAAAATTGAGTCTGAACACAGACCTGTATCAAAAGGGTTTTTCCTAAATCAAAATTAGACAAAGGTGGTGCTTTGAACATCTCATCACCCACTGAAATTTGATTTAACAGTATTCAAAAGGGAGAATACATGTAATACATTACTTTTCCCAGGTAGCACAGCTTTGATTTAACACTATCATTAAAAATATCGATTTTATGTTATTTATAAAATGAGGTACAATTAAAATCAAAATCACAATCTGACGCAATCAAACACAACAACCCTGCAATATCTCCTACCTTTATGAATCCTATCATATTCAGCTGTTGATAAGAGCGTGCCAGAGAGATATTGATTCAACTCTATGGCTTCTTTATGGTGTAGCGTGTGTCCTTGTTGTATTGGATTCCATATTAATTAAAAAAACAACAAGGAGTTAATGAACATGGCTCAATGTCACATCGCCTTTTCAATACACATTTGCTCATTGCCAGCGTTTTAAGTACACCTGGCTACAACTAATGTAGTCTATTAAAGCTGCAACTAACAATTATTTTTATTATAAAATTAATCTGGCAGATTTCCCAGAGTCCATTTGGCCTCTTCAAATGATATTTTATTCAACCAATAGTCCAAAAATCCAGAGCTATTCAGTTTATTATCATGAATTTATTATCAAATTTCCGAAGCATGAAAAGAGCAAACCTTACAAAAACAGACTAAAGTAATTATTCGATGAGTTGCCAATTAATTTTCTGTTACTCAACTAGTTGATTAATCAACCAAGTGTTGCAGCTGTATTGTCCACGCTTAATTATCTAAATGAGGTGGACAACATTTTCAGTATAATGCAAAACAATTCAACAGCACCACAAATGAAAGCCTTCAGAATCACCACAATGTTTAATCAAATCCTTCAACAAAGACCGGTACACTCAGAGTTTAGTGCTTCAGGGCTTGTCCTGTAATAAACTGAGAAATTTTGGTTATAGCCACCAGCAAATTAGCCAGTGTATTATCCTGCTATGTTAGCTATGTTCACCTATCATTGCCCTGAGCTGATGTTTGCAGATGTGATTAGAGTTGACAGTGATGCACCTAAAATACAACAAAAAAATTCAGCAAGGCTTACATTCCCTATGCATAAAAACCCTGGAAGGGACACAAGCTATGAAAACAGGAAGACAAACCGGTTACATCACTAAGAGCACGTATGTGTGTGTGTGTGTGTGTGTGTGTGTGTGTGTGTGTGTGTGTGTGTGTGTGTGTGTGTGTGTCAGCTGTTGTTTGATCCCCAGGGGCAGGGCCTGCTCAGGCTTGTAGCTAGCATCTTAAGTTTTAGTCCAACAGCCACTCAGTCGCTGTCCCTGGGTGTGACAACACGCAGACTCGCATCACAGCTGGTGTTGTGTCGTTGTGCCGGCTCCTCATTGTCTTCGCAGCCTGACATACCATTTTTCCAGGATCTGAATCGAATCGCTTCAAACGCCTACTCTTGTAAAATACAAATTAGACATACAAGAAATGTGTTAAATATCTGGATGGATATGCATGGTCCTCTGCCAGAACTTCAATTGTTCTGGGCCGAGTATACAAAGATGGATTTTGTGCAAGTGTTGGTAGTCGTAAGTTAAACTGGTACATACTGATTCTCTATGAAGAACAAAAAGGCCTGGCGCTGTTTGGAGACACTGAAAAATTCTCTTGGTGTCTGACGCACTTCCAGAAATCAAGATTGCTTGTCTTAGAGGAAAGACAATGAATAAAAGGGAAAGCCCCCCCCCCGACCTACTCCCTTCTGCCTGTAGATCATCAAAAGAGCTGCTCTCTGCTTGTTTGGTCTGGTTGTCTGGGTCTGGAGATCATTCAGTTGATCTGTTTTGTCTGTCGAGTCATGTTGAATGTAGCAT